>NC_056748.1:1055928232-1056228232 GCF_019279795.1 Protopterus annectens
TTTCTTGTGTCTTTTTTAAATGTGGATCAGTTTGTGGTTAAACCTTTCTTCTTCTGAGTTAAAGAAATCATGAAATGGTTCTGTGATATGATATTTTAAAATGGATTTATGATGCTGCTGATTCTCCAGATCTACTGCATCTAGATCACTTTTGAGGAAATTTGCTTGGCTTCACTCTTAAAATCTTCATTATGATTAATCTGAGATGTTACATTCTTAGAAATAAAGAGATTTGTGTGTGGTGTCTGTGCAGCAGAGGTACTTCTGACAAAACTAATTCTCAGACTGACTCAAAATTTTCAACCACCTTTTTCTCAGCAAATAATACATTTCTTCCTCTTTAGTTGCTTTTTTCTAACACACCCACAATTTTACACATTATGGAGCTAGACATAAGGTTTTAGAAACAGAAAGGAGGCTCATTAAAGAAAGGAAATGTCTCTGAAAGTAAAGAACATTCCTCTCAGCCAGCATGATTAATTGCTGTTCAGTCCTCACCCCCCCCCCACACACACACACACACACACACACACACACTTGAAACCTTTTTGTTTCCTGACACTCCATCCTCCTTACTGGAATCACATTTATTTATTTATTTAATTTATTTATTTCCAGTTTGATGACTGGGGAGGTCCACTGGGCTCAGGGAACCCATTTTCAGTGGAGGCCCTGGGAGAAAAGCTCCGCAATTACAAAGTTTAGTTACAGATACAAACATACTATAGAAGACACAATTTACAATTTCATATCATATTAGAGAGCAGGTATAAGTTCTTTTGTTACATAGTACAATTAAGATATTTACAATATGTACATTTTTGTGGTTAGCTAGTACTCAAGAGTTAGTCAGGAGTTTACGGGTGGAGTACAATATTAGACTAGGTGGGGAGAATGCAGTTGCATTTCTTGTTAGAGGAAAGGAAAGCATGTAGCTGAGTTTTGAAATTTTCAAAGTTTTCACAAGTCCTTAGAGAGGAAGGAAGAGAATTCCATTTTTTAGCTAAGGAAAAAGATAGCAGAAGCTGACCAGCTGACTGGGTTTGCGGACAGTGATTAGATTTTGGTCAGTAGATCTTAGAGTTCTCTGAGGGGAGTAAGGTAGAAGGATGTTGGGGAGGGCAGGGCACTTAGTTGACTGAAAAATTATTTTGTGGGCTGCAGTTATTTGAAGATAGTCAAGATGGTTGGAGAGTTCAAGCCAATTTAACAAATGAAGGGCAATACAATGATGGGAGGAGAATTTGGCTTTGGTAGCAAATTTAGAAATCTTATTATAGCAGACTTCCAATTTTTAGGTGAGAGCAGCAAATATGTTTGTTAATAGAGAAGCGCCATACATTAGTGAGGGGAGTAGACAGGTAGTGGCAAGAGTTTGTCTGGAGGAAGGAGAGAGAAAGTGGATGTTCCTGTGTAGCATACCTAGTTATATGTGGGTTTTCTTAATGTTTTGCTGGATGTGAGTGTCGAATTTTAGGTGTTCGTCAGTGGTAACCCCAAGTAGTTTGGCGAAGGGAACAACCTCAATATTAGAGCTGTTTTGGCTAATAATTTGGAAAGAGTTTTTATCAAGGGGGTAGATTTTGAGTGAGAAAATAATAGAATTTTGGATTTATTGGCATTTAGCGAGAGGTGGTTTTGAAGCATCCAATTTTCAGTGGTGGAGAAAGTAGTTTGGGTCATACTTTGAAGCTCTGAGAGGTTAGAGGCACAGCAGATTAAGGTAGAATCATCTGCATATTCTACAATTTTGGTATGGGGTATAGCTTTGTGGAAATCATTAATAAAGATGTTAAACAGCATTGGACTGAGGATGGATCCCTGGGGTACCCCCAGTGGGGGTATGAAGGAAGGTTGAGGTGCCTTTCTCCCATTTTACAGCTTGAGACCTATCAGAGAAGTAGCTTGAGAACCAGAATAAGGTGTTCTGGGAGAGATTAAGGTTAGAAAGATGGTTTAAGAGATGGGTGTGGGAGATGGTATCGAATGCCTTGGACAGATCCAGTAGAACTGTTGATACTATTTTTCCAGAGTCACGGGCAAGATTTATTGTGTCTAAGAAGGAGAGAAGTGCAGTGATAGTACTATGGTCAGGTCGGAAGCTGGGTTGGGTTGGAGTGATTAGTTTGTGATTGGTTAGGAATGGCATAAGCTGGATTTGGATGCATTTTTTCCAGAAGTTTTGAGATTGGGGAGAAGATAGCTATGGGCGGAAGTTAGAGATGTTATTGTTTTTGCCTCCTTTATGGAGAGGTAGAATAAACGCAGAACGCCATAATTTGTACACATAAGATTCCTGCATGGATCTATTTATCAGGATGCTAATGGGGAGAGCGATACCATCTGCAGCAATTTTTTTAGGAAGGAGGAAGGGATATTGTCAGGGGCATTGGAGCATGGTTTTAATTTAGAGTCATTTTTTTCATGTGGGAGGTTGATATGGGCTTAAGCTCGAATATTGGAGGAGGATTGGGGGCAGAGGTTTGTATGGGTGGTGAGGCAGGTTAGATAGACTGGGGGAAGGATTATTGTTAGGGAAGGTTTTGGTTAGTTCTGCTATGGAGCTGGTGAAGAAGGAGTTGAATAGAGAGGCTATTTTAGGATCAAATTTGCTAGAGTCAGGGCAGGGGTTGTTTTTGCTACCTGGCTTGAGAAGAGAATTAATGGAATTCCAGAACTGTTTTAGGCTTTTTGATTGGTTAGACTGGAGTTTAATATAGTAGGACTTTTTGTCTCTGATGATTTGTTTTTTAGCAAGGTTGCGGAGTTGTTTATATTTAAGAAAAGTATCACGCTGCTTGTTTTGATGGTATGTTTTCCAGGATTTATCTCTTTGCAGCATAAGTTTTTTGGTATCTTCGGTTAGCCATGAAGCAGTTTTGGTTTTTATTCTTTTGGTTCTTGGTGGAGCTAGGGAGTTGAGAATATTTAAAAAGGTTGAGTTGAAAAATTCTACGTCATTGTCTAGTGGAAGAGTTTTTAGGGGGTTCCAGTTTGTTTGTTTTAGGGCATTTGAGAAGGTAGTTGGATTAAAGTTTGTGAGGTTACGTGTTTGAATATATTGGTGTAAGTGAGGAGAGGAGTGGGTAGCTCAGTGGATGAAAGCTGGCAAATGGTCTCCTATAGGGTCAGATGTAATGCCAGAGTTTAAGACATTATTTGGATGGGATGCTGGGATCCAGTCTAGTGTGGTACCTGGGGGGTTTGTTTTACTGGGTCTGGTAATGGAATTAATTAGTTGGGTATAGCTAAATAGATGGATGGATAAGGTGGGATTAGGGTTGTTGATTCAATTCCACTCGATATTTACATCTCCAAGTATGAAGGTCTCAAGTTTAATATTGGTAGAGGTCCAAAGGAGAATTTCCTCAAGAGTAGTGGTGTTGTTACCAGGGGGGATATAGAGGGCAATGATACAGATGCTTTTATGGCTATTTAATCTTAGTAGGCCTATTACTAGTTCTGCATTATTGAATGAGGGGATTGGGTTGGGAAAAAGAGTGATGGATAGTAGGTTAGAGTAGATTAAGGCTACCCCACCACCTTTTCTTTTTAAGCAGTCATGTCTGAGGGATTGGAATCCAGGAGGGAGGATTTCAGAGTCACAAATATGAGGTTTTAACCAGGTTTCTGAGATGGCTACAATGTCAGGTAGGTTGTGGTTTAACCAAACATGAAAGTGGGCTACTTTATTTCTTACACTTTGGGCATTGATGGTAAAGAATTTGAGGTATTTATGGTTAGCTGTGTTGTTAGTGGTAGGGGGATTGGGGATAGAGGAACTGTTTGGTCCAGGGTTAGGATGTATGTCTCCTGCTAAGCAGAGGTAGTTGAGGTAGGGCAATAGTATTTTTGAATTGGTCTTTAATAATTCTGGACAGTAAGGTATTGGTTTAGGTCTGTAGGATTTAGTTGGGGGGGGTTATTTTAAAGTAGTGGAGTGGGTTGGGTTGAACTAGAGAGGCAGATATGTCATGGAAGTGTGTTTTAGTGGGAAGAGAAAGGAGGTTGGGAGTGGGGGTAGGATAGGAAAGGGGGGTAGAGTAGGTTATAGGAGTAGGAGGTGGTGTAGTATAATAGGAGTAACAGTAGAATGCAGATAGATGAAATGAGGATGATTTGAGGTAGGCGACTAGGTATGGTAGAGTTAAGATGGAGTAAAAGAAGATGTTATAGGGACTTTGGTGGGTGGGGAGGACTGGGTGTGATAGGTAGGTGGAGACAGAGAGGGGAGGGTTTGTAGAGGGAGGTGATTGGTAGAATAAGTGAGGGAGGGGTTTGGTGTTAAAATAAATGTAGGAGTAGTGGGGGTGGGGTAGGGGAGTGGAGTGAGCCTGTAGGATGAACAGAGTGGGAAGAGCAGAATAGAAGGTTCTGGCTGAAACCAATCAGGCAGCTATAGCAGAATATGGGAATTTAGATGAAGTGCAGGAACAGCAGGGGTAAGTCTAGGCTGTGGGGAGTAAGGTAGAGAAAGAACGCACAAGTCAAAGCAGGCCAGAAGGGTAAAATAAGCTCAGAGAGTGGGGGATAGCTTGGTAGAGGGACAGAAAAGGATCTAAGGGATCTTACCTTGAAGTGGTTGAGCAGTGCCACCTAGTGGTAAAATATAAAAAGGGTAGCTTAGGGGTAAGAGAGTTAAGGAGTAAAATAAAGTAGGCTTCTTGGCAAGCGTGGGGAAAAGTAACACTATGGTAGTAAACACTTTTAGCAGTTTTGTTAAAAAAATAACAGTACATATACTTTAAATTATATCCTGAGGGTGGCTATCTTCTGAAAGCTCCTCAGAGGGTTATAGCAGAGTCCCAAATGGATGTCCTTTAGGGGTGGTTTCTTGGACTGTTGTGGGTAGGGTTGAATGTGCAAGCGGACTTTAAATTATATCCTGAGGGTGGCTATCTTTTGAAAGCTCCTCAGAGGGTTATAGCAGCGTCCCAAATGGAACTATTGTGGGTAGGGTTGAACGCACGAGCAGACTTTAAATTATATCCTGAGGGTGGCTATCTTTTGAAAGCTCCTGAGAGGGTTATAGGAGAGTCCCAAATGGATGCCCTTTAGGGGTGGTTTCTTGGACTGTTGTGGGTAGGGTTGAATGCACAAGCAGACTTTAAATTATATCCTGAGGGTGGCTATCTTTTGAAAGCTCCACAAAGGGTTATAGCAGAGTCCCAAATGGATGTCCTTTAGGGGTGGTTTCTTGGACTGTTGTGGGTAGGGTTGAACGCACGAGCAGCGGGCAAGCCAGCAGCCTACGGCAGGACCAATCAGTGTGGTCCACAGGGATATTTAAAAAAAATCATTGTTTCAGAAATTTGGGTTCTGAAAGTAATCTAAAGGGGATGCAATACTTCATTGGGAATCCCCCCTTCTTACCATTGGATTCCCCTTGCCCAAGTAACCAGATTCATCTATTTCTTCCCATTATACACAGAATGCTGTCTCAAAAAGTCATAGAAGCAGCGTCTTTCAATCTCCCAAGCAAAGGTTATTATTCAATAATATTTCTTATTTTCAAACCAGATGGATCCTTGGGACCAGTGCTAGATCATTCTAGTCTAAACTCTTTTGTTTAGACTTTGAAGTTCAAGATGTTATCACTTCACTATCTTGTACCACTATTCCCTCTACTACCTTTGTGGTAAAGCTGGATCTAAAAGACACCTATCATCACATTACTATTGCCAAGCATTTCATAATAATGGTAGTAATTCATATTACTACTAAAACTTTATATGATGGTATAGCCCACGATAGTGGCATTCTGTATTGTAGCCAATTTCTCTTTACTTTGTTCATAGCACATGAAGTGGTTCACCATCTAAGTCTGGTGTAGTGGGTGTTCCAGGTGCTTGAATGTCAGAAACATGCAGACAGGGACTTACCTGGCTGTAAACCCATCTCATCATCTGCTCATGCTCAAAGCTGAATGTGAGTTCAGCAGCACAGCTTATGCACCACCAGCTCACTTTCTAGGAAATGAATGCAAGCAATTGCTTACCATGGACAACATAAGTGGAGAAAGGGAAATGGAAGGGTGCTTTTAGGTTTAGGTAGAAGGACAGGGAGTGAAGTGGGGACTACAATTTTATGGAGTGGGTCAGGGATTTTAGGTTTAGGGAGCAATAAAAATGTTAGGGTTATGGAGGGGGTGGGGATTTTATGTTTTATGGAATGATGGGAACTTTAGGGTTGGGGATGGGGATTTTAGGTTTAGAGAGAGATCACGGACCAATGGGGGAAGGGGATTTGATGTTTAGGGAGAGACCAGAGGGGGAAGGGGATTTTAGATTTAAGGAGAGGAAAGGGGATATTAGGTTAAAGAAGTGATAAGAACATTAGGGTTAGGGTTAGGGTTAGGCAGGGATGGGAATTTTAGGTTCACTGAACCATAGTGATCAGGAGGTGTAAGGGAAGTTTAGGGAGTGATCTGGAATGGGAGGGGAAGTAGAACATAGGTATAAGGAGCAATTGGGACTTTAAGGTCAGGGAGAGAGGACAGGGATTTTAGAGTTAGGGGTCTTCATTTATTACATACTTTATGTTAATGATAATTGTTATTTATGCGTGTGTGTTTGCTCATTTTATTTTGAGTGTACTCATTTTTTATTATTAGTAAACAGCTTTTAAGCATGATTTTTGTTCTGTAACAAGTATGTGCCTAAAAAAAGGGAAAAAAGTGGCCAACTCATCTAATGTGGTAAATAGCTGCACATGTGTTAGAATGTACAGTGTTGTACCTACCATAAATGTAGATGTCCGATAGGTATGCATTTGCAGTCATAACATATGGGTTGTCCTGTCTCAGGCAGCCCTTTGGTCGGCCGGATTCCAAAGTCTGGGTCTGGCCTCGGCTGATGTCGCACTTTCCCCGATGTCAGAGTGTCTGGGGTATAAAAGCATCAGCCGACGCCATTTTCCTCAGTTTTTCTTGCCCCAGATGCCAGGTGCCCTCTAGGAAGGCTAAATTTGGATAAATGCAAAAAAATTCCAAACATTTGCAAAATTATATAATTATATACAAGTATATACAAACAAATACACCATAATAGATTCCCCCAGCTAGCTAAAAGAGGGGTAAGTACCCTAGGAATACCACAGAGGGGTAGGAGGGAGGGTAAACCTGACTGCAGATGCATACCTATCGGACATCTACATTTATGGTAGGTACAAAACTACTATGTCCTTCAAGGATGCATCTGCAGTCATAACATATGGGTAGAATACCATAGCCAATCTGGGGGAGGAGGTACTAAGAAAAGGATGGTGTAGTTAATATCCCCTGCAGGACTGCAGTAGCAAAACCTGCTCTGGATCTGGAGTATAAAGGTAGATTGTAATGTTTGGCAAATGTATGCATGGAGCTCCAAGTAGCAGCTTCTAAAATGTCCTTGGTAGCCACTCCTCGTAGGAAGGCTGTAGTGGTGGCCGTGGCCCTTGTGGAATGAGGCCTGATGTTTTCAGGAACTGTTTTTCCATGAAAGGAGTAACAAAATCGAATGCAATTTCCTATCCATTTTGAAATTGTCTGTTTGGAAATTGCTTTTCCTTGCACCCCAGTAGCATATGCTACAAATAGTTGGTCAGTCTTTCTGCTAGTTTTAGTTCTGTCCAAGTAGTAGTGCAGTTGTCTGTGTATATCCAGGGTGTGCAGAAGTTTTTCCCCTCTATTCTGTGGATTTGGGAAGAATGTAGGCAAGTGAATAGCTTGGTTCAAGGATACCCTAGATACCACCTTTGGCATAAAAGTAGGGTTGGTTCTTAGTGAAACTCTGTCCTGATGGAAGATAAGAAATGGCTGTACTGCCATTAATGCTTGTAACTCAGATACTCTTCTTGCTGAAGTTATTGCCAAAAGGAATGCAGTTTTCCAAGACAGAAACTGTAGATCTGCTGATGCTGCTGGTTCAAAAGGAGGAAGTGTTAGTTTCTCCAACACAAAGTTGAGATCCCAAGCGGGTAGAGGAGGTTTTCTTGGAGGTTTAATATTTTTGATCCCTCTCAGAAATTGCCTGAGGAGAGGGTGTGAGAAGATAGGTGGATCCACATTGTATTCTGCTGAAATTGCTGAGGCATGAATCTTAATGGAAGAATAGGACAGGCCATTGTGGAACAATTCTGCTAAGTATTCCAGAATATGTGTCATGCTTGCCACTGTCACATCTGAGCCTTTTGATGTGTTCCAAATGAGAAATCTTTTCCATTTAGCTGAATATGTCTTCCTTGTGGAAGGCCGGCGAGCTTCCAAGATAATGTCCTTCACTCTCTGTGATAAGACATTTTGTTTGGGATTTAAGGAATTTTCCAGGCAGTTAGCTGCAATGTTTTCAAGTTGGGATGCATGATCTTGAAATTGTTCTGCGTCAGAAGAAGAGGCCATAGGGGGAGAGGCCATGGTTTTGCCTGTGACATGCTTCTCAATAATGGATACCAGTGTTGCCTTGGCCAGTCTGGAGCTATCAGAATCACTCTTGGCTGCTCCTCCCTGATCTTCAGTAGAACCTTGTACATTAATGGGAGAGGTGGGAAGGCATATACTTTTAGAGCTTTCCAGCTGAAAGAGAGAGAGTCCACCCTCCAAGCTTGTGGGTGGTATGTCCTTGAGCAGAATGTCTTCAGTTGATGGTTGAGGGGGGAGGCGAACAGATCTATCTCCGGCATTCCCCATGCCTTTGCTATGAGTTGGAAGATGTCTGGGTTCAGCATCCATTCGTGTGCATCCATGGTAGCTCTGCTCAAGCTGTCTGCCAGTGTATTCTCTTTTCCTGGTATGAACTGGGACTGTAGTTGGATATTGAAGTTCAGGCATAGTTCCCATAGATTCATAGCCAGCCGGCAGAGAGGGTAGGAGTGTGTGCCTCCCTGCTTGTTTATGTACCACATGACTGTGGTGTTGTCTGTCCTTATTAACAGGTGGCCTTGATGGAGGAAGGGTTTGAAAGCCTCGATTGCATGCATCACTGCCAGCATTTCCTTTTGGTTTATGTGCATGCGTAGCTGACCTTGAGACCATAGGCCTTGGATACATTTGCCCTCCATGTGTGCTCCCCATCCTCGGTCTGAAGCGTCCGTGGTGATGGTTTGTTTTGTTTTTGGTTTGTTGAAAGGCAACCCTCTGTTGGACTGGCAGGCCTGAGCCCACCACAGAAATTCCTTTTGAAGGCAAGGAATGATTGGTATCAAAGTTTCTAAACTGTGACTGTGTTGAGACCATACACTCCTTAGGTACCATTGTAATTTTCTCATATGCAGCCTGGCCTGTGGTATCAGAATTATGCAGGATGCCATGTAACCCAGGGCCTGCAGGATTTTCCTTGCAGTAAGCTGAGTTTGTCTTGTCAGAATCATGAAGTAATCTGGAAGTTGTTTTTGTTTTTCTTCTGTGAGAAAGGTCATTTGGGTGGTTGTGTCCAGTTCTGCACCCAAAAAGGTTATTCTTTGGGATGGCACAAGTCTTGACTTTTGGATCTTGACTGTGTATCCCAAGGCCTGTAGCAGGTGGATGGCATAGGCCAAGTCCTTTATCAAATTTCCCTTGTTGTCCACTTGTATAAGGCAGTCGTCCAGATATGGATAGATCTGAATCCCCTGAAGTCTGCAGTGTGCAATTACTGATGCCAGGCATTTCGTGAATACTCTGGGCGCAGTAGATAAGCCAAAGGGCAATGCTGAGAATTGATAATGCTCTGATCCTGCAAGAAATCTGAGGTGTCTTCTGCAACTTGGTCGAATAGGGACGTGCAGGTATGCCTCCTTGAGATCTAGAGTCACCAGCCAAGACTCCTTGCCCAACATGGGAAGAAGTTGCTGTAGGGTCAGCATTTTGAATTTTGGCACAATGAGGTAAGTATTCAGTGCGGACAGGTCGAAAATAGGCCTCCATTGATTTTCTTTTCTTGGCACAAGGAATAGTCTTGAATAAAATCCTTGGCCTTGTTCTGAAAGTGGTACCTTTTCTATAGCTTTCATTTGAAGCAAGTTGTTGATCTGCCTTAAAGCCTCTGCCCTCTGATTTGGTGGTAGGTTTGGCATTCCGTTTCTTTTTGGCAAAGTGTGGAAGTGGAACCTGTATCCTTTGTCTATTATTTGCAGTGTCCATGTGTCCATTGTAATATAATGCCAGTTTTTTGAGAATAAAGCCAGCTTTCCGCCCAAGGGTGCTTCCAGTTGATCCCTGGTAGGCGGAATCAGAGTAAAGTCATTGAGCCTGTCCTGGTGTAGTAGTTGTTGTTGCTGCTGTTGCACTACTACTCTGGTTGGCAGGCTGCCACTGACGGCCTCTGTAGGAGCCCTTCGATTGGCCTCTGCCTCTAGGGCGTCTGTTCCTTCCTCTCTGGGCTCTGTCCGAGTCTGGAAAGGACCAATTCTTAGTAGGCCAGTTTCTGCTGAATCTCGGTGGTTGTACTTGCAGGAAATCCTTAACTGTTTGCACAGATTTTGCCTTTTCTTCAAACTTTTTTAAGACCTCCTGAGCAGAGGAGCCAAATAAATTTTGTTTCTCCATTGGAGCATCCAGGAGTTTAGCTTTAACATGGTCTGGCAAAGATGACTGCCCCAGTCATAGCTGACCTAAATGAAGCCTCCAATGCATCATAGCCACATTTTAAGAAATTATTACTAACCTGCTGTGAGTTGTGTACCAAATCCTGAAGGGATTTACGGTCAAGGGGTTCAGGAGAAGAAAGCTTCTTATTCAGTTCATCTAACAAATACTCTTGGAAATGTATCATATGACATTGACAATTTAATGCCCTGACAGAAAGAGTTGCAGAAGTATATACCTTCTTTCCCCATCTCTCTAAAGCTCTAGACTCTCTTTCAGAGGGTAGAGGATTTTTGACAGTGGCGGCTGCAACCCCTTTAGGGCCCTGAGAAATAGTTTCTGGGTCTGCAGAATGGGCTTTATACAGATGGAGATGAGAATCCGGGACCCTGTAGTATCTATCAGGCTTGGCAGGGGCCGGAGGGAGAGTATCAGGGGCTGTACTGACATCATTGTACACATCATCAATTACATTCAAAACAGGAGGTATAGCTAAGGGCCTATGTTGAGGAAAATGCAAAAAGGTCCTTAATCTTTTTCTAGAATCAGAGAATTCCTGACCTTGCCATTGAAAATGCTCTCTCATGGAGTGTAGAGTCTCACCAAAGGAAAACTCTTCAGGAGGGAGGCCGAAGGGATAGATTCTTCAGCATCAGAATCCTCATAGGGCGAATAAGCCTCCTCCTGGTGGTCTGACAACTCAGATCCATCCGTGGACTCATCTGAAGAGTGTGGGTCAGAGGGGTCAGTCCTGGGCCTTTTGTCTGGTGGAGGGTGAGAGGCCCTGTCTGGGTGAGGTTGTGAACCCCTAATTAAAGAAATAAGGTCCTCTGCAAGGCTGAGGATCTGAGAACTAGAGGAAGGCCTCTGGGAGGTAGTCTTGGGAGGCAAAGCTTTAGAAAGTTTAGCAGCTTTAGCCCTAGAAAAAGCCTTAATGGACATAGAAGCAGGGGGCCTAGCTGCCCCACGTGCAGGAGTAGAAATGTCCAAAGGTATGGTGTCGGACATTTCCTGGACACTGGTTTCGGTAGGTAGCTCGGTAGCCGACTCAGCCTGGGCCTCCCGGGCCGCGGTGGTCGGTAGAATGGATTCGGAAGAAGGAATCTCCGAGGACTCGGTTTCGGCAGAAACCGAGACACTCGCGGTAGGCCTTACCGTGGTTTCAGCCGAAACCGTGGGCCACGAGTGTCGGTCCTTGTCCTTCCGGTTTTTCACCAAATGCGAAGTCGGAGTCTCCGATGGCATTTTATATGCAAAATTGGCCCAAAAAATTCCTCTGCAAACTCCGACCAACGTCTAAGAGTTCGTCGGTTGAAGGAAGCACAGGCTGAACAGGCCGATACGTCGTGGTCTGGGCCTAAGCAAGGAAGGCAGTAGGAATGGAAATCCTTATGAGGTATTTGTTTCCCACAAGTTAAACAATTATTTACTTTGTCTGACATCGGCTGAGGCAAGAAAGAGTCCCCAATGGGGTACTTAGCTTTTTTGAAGTCTTCGGTAGCTGAATTCACTGGATCTGACCGACCGGCACTTGCGAACAGCTTCTGCTTCGGGCACCGCGCGGCAAGAAAGACTGAGGAAAATGGCATCGGCTGATGCTTTTATACCCCAAGACGCTCTGACGTCGGGGAAAGTGCGACATCAGCCGAGGCCAGACCCAGACTTTGGAATCCGGCCGACCGAAGGGCTGCCTGAGGCAGGACAACCCATATGTTATGACTGCAGATGCATCCTTGAAGGACATCAATGTGTGTTGTGTATGTATGCGTCATATCTTTCATTTTTATTTCTAGAGTTATGGACAAAAATAATTAAGGAAAAGCCTCCATATTAGATATTCTTACTGTTACTATTAACTCAAAATAATTTCTAAATTTAGGAGGGATGGAACAAAAGTTTGGGAACAAATTAGAAGTGTTCCCCCATATTCCTTCATTCATTCATATACTAATATACATTCCCCCAATCATGTTGGTAACTACATGATCACATGATCAATAACTGTTTGAATCTCACTATTATGTCATATAATCAAATTTATCTAATTCCATTATTCTTGCTTATTATAATTACTTTGCAGAGTTTTATTTAATTGTTTATGCTGTACTCATTTACTTGTTCTCTGTGGATCTTTTCTCCATAGACCTATCACTTGTTATTTTTTTTACTTAGCTGTTTATTACTGTTTAATTTACTTGTTATTTGTGGAGCTTTTCTCCCTGGGTCTCCATTGAAAATGGACTCTTAATGGCCCAGTGGACTATCTCAGTAAACAAATGCAAATAAATAAGTAAATAAATAAACAATTCGGGAGGGATGAGAAGTATGAGTGGGCCTGTGTACTAAACCTGTATTGTTTATGACTTTAAGTGGATTACTTTTTAGTTTCAATACATACGTATATACACACACACACACACACACACACACACACACACACACACACACACACACACACACACACAAATAAATTAAATATTCAGTAGCAATGCTTCAATAACAAGATGGATGAGGGTTTCTAAGGGCAATTAGTACATTTAGAGAAACCCAGCTGTGAATAACCCCCCCCCTCCCCCACCACGCTGACTGCCTTTTTTGTGTTGTAACTGGTGGAGATGGTAGATGCAAGCTCAAATGATGTGCTAATAATTTGCGTTTGCATTGTACACGGAGCAGTTTGCATACATTTAAGGATCACCACTTGTGAATGTTCTCCTTTGTCATTTGCAGTACAGAGCCATCAAACTCCTATCACATTGTATGCAAATTCTGGAGAGAGTGATTGATAAACAGATACACAAAGTAGTAGAATGTAAGATGGGATATAAGCAGTTCGGATTCTGATCAGGATGTAGCACAATTGACCCAACGTTTGCAGTGAGACAGATACTTGAGAAGAAGCTAGAGATGAGGAGAAAGTCCAACTGGGCATTGCTAGACTTGGAGAAAGCATATGACAAAGTCCCAAGAAAGCTGATCTGGGCAGTACTGCGGTGGTTTGAAATCCCAGAAACACTGGTAGAATTAGTGCATGTACAAGAACCCAATGACTCCAAGTATGAACAGTATTCGTCCTCAAAGAGGGGTTCCCAATGGGAGTGTGTGTACACCAGGGTTCAGCCCTGAGCCCACTGCTGTTCATACTGGTGGTGGACTACTAGCAAACAGGTCGGTGAGAACAGATCAACAAAGTTGCTGTATGCAGATGATGTGGCATTACAGGCAGATTCTGAGCAAGAACTTCAGCAAAGGATAGGGGAATGGAATGCAAAACTGAAGGCACATGGGATTAAACTAAACACAGATAATAGCAGCAAACTGGGGAAATCAGACGAAGCTGAGAATAGAGATAGAATAGAAGATAGTGGAACAAATTAAACAGCTTCAAGTATCTGAGAGGGGTGGTTGAGGAAAAGGGAAGTCTGAATGAAGAGGTCAAAGCTAGAATCAGAGAGGCTGCAGCCAACTAGCATAGAGTATCAGGAGTAGTCTATGACAGAAGAATGACAAAGAAGCTGAAAAGTAAAGTGTACAAGGAGTGGTGAGACCAGTACTACTGTATGGTACAGAAACCTGGGCAGTAAAGGCAGAACAGCTGAAGAAGCTAGAGGCAATGGAAATGATGTGCCTGAGAAGGGTGGTAGGATGCACACTGTGGGACACATATATAGAAAAGCAGAAGACAATCTGGTGAGGAAGATTTGGGACAGACAGGAAAAAGGTAAGAGGAAGTGAGGAAGTCCAGCAAAGAGAAGAAAGATGATCTGCAACAGTCAGGCATGAGTGTTGAAGAAGGCAGGAGTGTGGCACTGAATCAAGAGAGCTGGCAACAGTTAGCATGACACCCCAACCCCATGTAGAAAAATGGGAAAAAGGGGGCCGATGATGATAATGTTTACTACAGCTGTGGCCTATGCTGTGACAAATTTGAGTATGAAGATGATCTGGGATTAAATGGTTTAGACCTAAACTGACTGAAAAGGTATTATGAACTACAGCTGAGCTAAATAAAACATTTTTGAGTGTTTGTTTTATTTTTGTATGTTAACCAGGCTGTACATAACATATGCAGACTCCAGTTAGTAGTTTTCCTTTCTGGTAGATATAGTAAGGTCAGAAAAATTAAGCTCTGATTTCATCCACAAAAAACTGAAAGAAAAGAATGTTTGCTTTTCTTTTGAGGGGGGCAAACAACCCATTTGCAAAAAATGGATCAGTTGGTTTTATTTAGTTATTTATTGACATTTGATTACCAGGAAAGTCTAACTGGTTAGAAGCTTATTTGCAGCAGAAGCCTGGGAAGAAAAGCTTTTTAAGAACAATAATTTTGCAATCTTCAAAAAAAAAAAACATCTGCAGTTTAGATAATTATAACAAATTATTTATAATATGAAAACATTTGTTAAGAATCGATACAAGTTATATGACAATCATGAAAACGTTGGTTAAGAATCGATACAAGTTATATGACAATCATTTAGTATTTAGAGAAATTTTACAGTTTGTAAAGAAATTAAAGGTAAGTTAGTCTAATACAAATAGGAATTGAAATATGAAATCAGGGAAAAACAGGCTTATGGTATATTTAGAGAGAAAGTCAGGGAAGAAAACTTGATAGAAGTAAGGAAGTAAGTGAAGAAGGGAAAGTAAGGAGGCATAAAGAATGAAATTATTTTTTTCCTGAAACCAAACTGGTTTCAAAGGTTGTGAGAGAAGTACTGGGATTGATATGTAAAGTCAACCTATTTCACAAATGTGGAATGCATTGGGTAGGGTACTTGTCGTGCCTTTTGGTATTGTTGATGTGACAGTATAGGTTTACAACTAGTTTTATTGTGATGAAGGTGTTCTTAAGAGTGCTGAGTCACTCATAGCATGGGAACTTATGTGGACATGACCCTGTCAAGAATTTGTAGGACTCTTTGTAGAGGGATAGGTCTTTTATTCTGAGTAGTTAGGGGTTCTGAGACCTGAGATCTTTTTTGTTCAGGAAACATTAAATTATTTCCAGTTGCTTTCAGTACTTTGTGAGATATGTGCCAGTGGGAGATGGTTGTCAATGACAAGCCTATTAAAGTATTTGTCCTCTAATTTTATCATGAACAGGTGTTTGGTCACCTTTGAGCATTAAAACTTGGATACAACTTACTTCTTCCTTGAAATGAAATGAAAAAGTAGTATTGAATTTCATACCATATCACAATTTTTGTTCAAGCCAGCAATGGATCAAAAAAGTTGGGGGGGGCTCTAAAATTCTCCCCCAAAGCATATAATCCCATAGCTTTTGGGTGCCTATCAACCCCCCCAACCACCAGCTTAATGTAGTTATTACAGGGGAGTCTTGGTCAGTTAGGATATGTTGAAAGGTTGTAGGAAGAAGCAAAGCTGAGGAGTAAGACTGAATGCCTTTCCTTGATCATCATTCTCATTCATCCCGTTGTTTGACGTAAACGATTTAGCCCTGACACACCTACTGTTAACTATCCACTGTGCTACATACTGATTTATATTCATATTTACAACTTTGTCATTAATAGCTGCATGGGCAATAGTGTCAAAAGTGTTAGCATGTTCCAGGTACATTGTATGAACTGCACAACCACTATCCAATGCTTTGGTGACTTTTTCAATGACATTAATGAGTTTAAAGGGCAGGAGTTTCTTTTGACAAATCCAAAACAAATGGGGCTCCCCATTTAAGAGATTTTCAACATCCAGATTGAGGAGGTCTGAGGTAATATATTCACAGATTTATGTATGAGGCTAGTGACACTAATGAGTCTGTGTTTACCAGGGTCTGTGGTTGGGCTATCCTTATGTAACAGCATAACAATGACTGTTACCCAGGCATGTAGGCTGCAACCAATGAAGAGATTTAAATTAATGAGTTTATTGCCATTGTTTTAACTGCATTTATGTGGATATTGGAATATTTGACTTGTTGTCTTGTGCAAGACATTACTGCAGTCAGTTTTGGCAGCTTCACTCAGCTGCCTCTTGCAAAGCATGTAGCTCTGTACAAATATTTAAGTACTTCTGCTTCTAGAGGTAGCTATGCTAACATCATAATAAACCTGCTCTGGAAAGGATTTGCTGCTAACATTGCATAACCCATGCAGGAAAATACACTTGACCTTACAATTAAATAGCATGGCATATATTTACTGTGGCTGTATATCCCATGTACCAAAGTACAATTTGTTCACACACAAGGACTCCACATCCTACCTAAATCTGCCTATTACAGTATCTCTTAGGTAATGTACAGTTCATTGTGAGCTGGTATACAACATCTTCATGCATCCTATTAGACCAGCATTTTTGGTATCTCATGTATTCATGCATTCCACCCAGTTTTTTGTTTCACAGTGTCCTGGGGAAAGCCATGCACACATTTGTAACTCTTGGATAAAAATATCCTCACACGATCTCTGAGCCATCCTGCCTTTATCTTATGTTTGTACATTAGTGTTCCCTTTAATGCCTGATACTCTCTTTTTAAACTGCATGTTGTCTTGGGGCACAATCTTAGTATCATACTAGGCTAAGTACTCTAAAGGACCTTTGTAAGCTTAGCCATGCTGCTCAATAATATTAGAAATGCATTGGTCCAATAAGGGTATACATAAGGTCTGGTCAGAGTCATGTGGGTGTCCTCATCAGATGGCAGTGCCATCAGCACCAGAAATACAGTATTGGAACTGCATGACCATGACTGCCCTGTGATTGGTGGGATGACAGTTGAGACCATGTTAATTATGGTAGCCCTGTCACTGCACTTCAGGCACATTACTTTGCAGCAGGGATGATGGCTGCCCTGTGACCTTGACCTAGTTTCCCTGTGTGGTCTACTCATAACCTTTGACTGTACCTAGGTATGTTGATAGCCTTTACAATCTTATGTGACAGATATGTGTGGCTGTGCACTGCAATCCTGGTCTTTAGGTGCCATTGGGCTTTTTTCATACATGAGCACAAGTACCTATGGTCTTTATCCAGACACAAGAGGCCACACATACCATACACCTGTGCATCAGCCCAGCAGTGGCTTTCCCTATAACATCTAGTGTGGCTGGTTGGATAATAAATTTGCTTCCTAAGTTCACTGGCTTGACTTTTTCATTTTGGGTACTATTTTTTGCTATTGGCCAATGTTTGCTCGATTCCATTTCCTTTTTCTTGTCTACTCTACATGCCCAGTGATGGGCATGTATTGCATGGATACAGCCCATGATGTACCTGCAGCCTTTGCTCTGTGTGTATATATATATATATATATATATATATATATATATATATATATATATATATATATATATATATAAATATATAACAACCAATGTAACTACTGTCTGTTTATTTTAACTGTGGAGCTTTTCTCCCCGGGCCTCCGCTGAAAATAGACCTACGTCCAGTCGGACACTCCCGGTCAACAAATGTAAATAAATAAATTATATATATATATATATATATATATATATATATATATATATATATATATATATATATATATAGGCTTGTGGTCCAGTGTTCTCCCCATGTACTGATCTGAATCCTCTCCCACTCTCCTGTTGTGCACTTCTCCCCAGTTAAATGTGGATGTCTTCTGGACCATTATTGTTTATTGTCTTTTTTCCCACACATCTTCCAGACCTGTGTTACCTGCCAACATGGTCATTCTTCCCAGCTATGGATGAATGAATTTTCACAGGTGGGCTGGGGACATTCAACAATTTGCTCAGACAGACAGACTCACACACATGCACACAGTACAGACTGCCTTAGTGTATCCCTGTCTGCTGACTGTGCTGTTTTGTCATAGGTTGCAGACAGACAGACTCACACACATGCACACAGTACAGGCTGCCTTATTGTATCCCTTGTCTGCTCACTGTACTGTTTTACCATAGGTTGCAAACTCAGTTATGTTGCTCCTGTAGTCTGCACTGTCAGCAAAAAAAAACTCCCTAGATACCTCAGTTAAGTTACTAGTGGTAATGGGATGCCATCTGTAGCAGTAATAACAAGATCTAGGGAGATCCCTCTGGTACTCCACTCGGGCGTGTAGCCAGAAAATTCCATTTTGTACTCATGAATTCCTTTTGTTTTCCCCCCAACCCACCTGGCACTTCAAACAAATGAACATATCTTTGAAAATCTACATATGGGCTCAAATTGGCTTGTCTTTCACTATATTTGATCACCTGTATTGTTGTAACCACAGATTATCTTCAGCTAACTCTAATTGTCTGCTATTGTATAAGTACCTTAATTTATGATCTCTGTCATACCTTTTTATCAATGTATAAATATCACTTTATGTATATGTTTTTATCGTCTATTGTTACTGTGTGGAGCTTTTCTCCCCGGGTCGCCACTGAAAATGGGTTCAGTCCAGTCAGACTATCCTGGTAAACATATGTAAATTAAAATAAATAAAATGTTGCAACCCTTGTACTAAATAAATGTACTCATCATTTTCAGTGGTTTCTTCTAAAACTAGTAAGGATATTATTTTTAGATTTGCAATCCTCTCTGTAAGCAAGTTATGTGCTTGTTGCTGTTTAAGGCATTAATTTACATAGTTGAAAAATAATCTGCCCTGTAAAATGTTACAATGTTCCTGAGTGATGCAAAGAAAAATGTACACTGTAGAGTTCAAAGTATATGCCAGGCTACAACGTTTACTCCACTGTTGCCAGATCTTTTAGCAGAGATATAGCCACTCATCTGAATTTTTTTCTGGGTTGTATTTCTGAGTCAATTTACTATCCATCAAGTTACTTAGGTTCATAGGTTGCTACTAGATTAATGACCTCTAGTGCCTTTAGAAGCCTAGCCACTCACCCCTAATCATTCGTGTCCCTTGTATCATGGGCGTCCATATGGGGAGCATGTTAGTAGGGAGGTAACTATGGATTTGTTGAGGGGAGGGTGTTAGAATAATAGTTTCCATGTTCACAGTCTCTGTCCATAAGGGACATAGGGGCTAGACCTGGGGCGGGGGGTAAATTTACAATTTCCCATCCAATTGTCAAGGTTTCATTTGGAAAGAGTCAGTTTTACATGGATGGGAAGCCTATTCTATAGCATGAGGAATGCTTGGGACATATATCTGTCTCTCCAGCATGTTCTATTCATGTCACAAGTGAAATTCAGATGCCTGGATCTAGTGTTTTGATGCTTTTGATTTTGCACATGTGCAACAGACCCAACAGGGTTTTGTCTGAGGAAGCCCTGTTAGTCCAGCAAAGATCTCCTGTCAGCAGTCTGTCGGAGACTGAATACAGTGACAGAGCCTTTAGGCGATCAGAGTAGGACAGGGTATTCATGCTCTGACTCTGAATTCTCTTGGCAAGAAATGTTTGTGGGCATTTCAACTGTTGCAAGTGTCTGCTTAGCTACATTCCAAAGGGAGCATTGTACTCAATGATAGGCACAAAAATGGCTGAACAGAGTAGAACTATAACTTCCTTGGACCTAGATGGCATACCCTTACCTATAAGTTGGGTGAAATAGAATGATTTTTCTTAGTATCTTAGCTGAAAGGCCAGATTGCTGTCTAAAGATGTTCCCAGATCCCTTACTACTGGATTGACTATAGGGGTGATTTTTTGATGGATTAATTAACTTTGGCTGACAGATTCCAAAAGGACATTATGATGCATCCTTTGGCATGAATTCTAGGCCATTACTTTGGCACCAGTCATTTGTGTGTGGTAAATCTACTTGCAAGACATTGGTATTTTGAGGGAAACCTATAACAGCTACCAATTTACAGACATCTGCAAAGCTGGTGAGCCAGACACTTTGAATGTTAGCCTTCTCTTCTGAGAAGTAAATGCCAAACAGGAGCAGGCCCAGTACAAAGCCCTGGGAAACTCCCCTGGTGACTAGTCTCTTGTTGGAGATAGTCTCACCAATCCTGAATTCTTGGGTCCCATTTGTGAGCCAGCTAGCAATCCAATGAGTTATATACGGATGTATGCCTAGCTCAGAGAGCTTGTCAAAAATGCTTGTTTGGTAAGGTATCAAATGCCTTGGTCTGGTCAAGATACACCATATGCAATGTTTTATCCTTGTCCATTGCTTTGGTGACCCTTTCAAAATCTAGCATGTTAAGTAGGCACAACCTTCCCTTAATAAAGCCAAATTGGGATAGGTGCATGCAGTGCCGGAAAGTCGTCAATGTCCTTGCTTATCATTTCTATGATAATTCATTCCATGGCTTTGCATATTCGTCTAATAAGTAAGTAGCTCCCTGGGTCAGGCAATGGTCTGCCCTTGTGGAGGAGAATGACTGTTGTAGTCCTCCATTCAATTGCAATATAGCCTGTTTCAAGTATGTTGAAAATACAAAACCAGACCACGGAGACCTTGTACAAGCAGCAGGCAAAACATCTGTAACATCTCAGCAGTGCTTAGGCTGAGGAGTTACCTGCTACTTTTTGCACACATAATGCCCTTCCATTTTCACACTTTCACTGCCTTAGACCTATTTATTTAATTGTGTCTTCATTACTTGTGGCAGGTTTCTGCTATGTATGCACACTGGAGTAGCTACATGTAAAAACATACACCTGTATGACATCCAGCTCTTTCCTGTGCCCTGTATTCTTATTTGATGTTTTGTACCCCTAGTTTTTAATCACCACTGCTGTTCTTGAATTTATTTTCATTTCATGGGTTACCATTGGATTTACCTTCATGTTGTGTGAAATAACATACATATAATTTCTATTATTATGATTTTATATCATTTTTATCACACTTTTACTTTTATGCCTTAATTTTTGGCAGTATTTTATTATTTTAAACTTGTAATTTCAAACATGAAGCATAGTCCGTATATTTATTCTTGTTGAATATTTTCTTTGAAATTGATGACTTTATTAAGTTTTAAATTGTTTCCTATGATTATAATGTATGTTGTCATTTCTCATTGTTAAATGTTTAAACGTTTGTAATAAATAAAAACTCGTTAAGATTACGCTTGGTTTGCCTGCTGCTTGTACAAGGTCTCCGTGGTCTGGTTTTGTATTTTCAACAGTTCCTGTTTTCTGTACTCGCTTGTTTCAAGTATGTCATTGAATGGTGACTCACATGGTCCTGACAGGCCCTGATTTAGGTTGTTCAAGAGGCTACTGAGGATGTTGTTGGGACCCACAGAGGTGGTGTTCTTGGCTTTTGTGAGTGCTGCCAGCACCTGATCTCTGCTAACAGTTGGGGGAAGTATGCTGGAGGGAATATCACCTAGTGGAACTGGGGTTGGGGGGATTGGGGTGAGGTTTGAGCTGAATTTCTCAGCCAGTAGAGATGGTGTTCTTGGCTTAAGTGAATGCTGCCAGCACCTGGTCTCTGCTAACAGTTGGGGAAGTATGCTGGAGGGGATTTCACCTGGTGGAACTGGGGTTGGGGGGATTGGGGGTGAAGTTTGACCTGAATTTTCAGCCAGTAGATTTGGTATGTCTGCCTGATCCATGAAGTTGGTACCATACACCATCAGTTCAGTGCACTGCTGTGTGTTGCCTTTAAGGTTTCAGACATAGTTGAAGAAGGCACTGTGATTGTCCTTAGCCTGTGAGCTATCTTATGACAGCCTGGGGAAATATGACACTCCCAGTTCAAGCAATAGACTCCTGCATAGGTTGTGTATGCAATCCATGACTACATCAGTCAAAACTGATGCTTGTTGGATACTTGTCCACATCCCTTCATGTTGCCTTGTTGCAATAGCTAGTGTGTCTTGCTCTGTAGCTGAATAGGCTTCCTACACATGCAGTCAGCCAGCAAGTGTTTGTCATTCACTCTCTCCCCTTTCCCTTTTCATCTGACTTCTTCACTGCCAAGTCTACCTCTCAACTGTACAGATTTTCACAGAATGCCCAGAGTTTTGGCTCATATTTTTGGCCCGTTCCTCTTTTTTCCTGGCAAGTCACTGGAATGATGTCAGGATTGAAGTCACTAAATAATAACATACATTTGAGTTTCAGACTTCAAATCCTTCAGAAAATGCATATTAAAACAAATCCTGTTACTCTAGCAACTTTCTGAGTTTATAAGAGCAATATTTAAAATATGTCCCTATTTGTACCCCCATTTTGTCAAGCTTTGTCCAGATTTTTTGCATTAACAGGTTGAGAGGTACAGCCAGCATAAAGTAGCCGAGTGTACTATGAAGGAGACTAACAGGTTAGAAGCTGCCTGCAAACTGACATACAGATATGTTCTTAGATTAGCATGGTAATTATCAAACATTAGTGTTTCAAAGTGGTATGAGCAGGTTAGCAGGCATGGTATCACCCACTCTACCCCAGCAAGGAATGAAACTAGGATTTGCCACTGACTGGAGTTTACCTTTTTTAGTAAACTCCACTGTGGGAATGAATCTATTTCTACTTTGTGGGTGAGTCTATAATGCAGGCCAGTCATGCCAACAACTGTATTTGTATTAATATTTGTTTCCAAGTATTTCACTTACTACACTCTTGTTGCCATTTATTAGTCCATCTGCTAATCAAAGACAGGAATAATTCACTGGCCTGCATGAAAGACACTTAAAGAGTTTGCAAATTATTATCAGTTGAATCTGCTACTCTCTGCAGCTTCAGCTGTTTCAGGACCACTGTAAAATTATTTTGCCACTTTTCATTTAATTATTTAGATAAAATTTACAGTTCTGTAATTTATGCCATTATCTACACTTTGACTAACATTTAACAATTGGTCACATATTAACTAAAATTTAAAAGAATTATAGCAAAAGTGCCACAAAGTCTAATGGTATAATGGAAAAACAAAAAACATTATCCAGTACAAGTGGTATGTTGTAGGGAAATCCACACTAAGGCAGTTTTCAAGAGATTTACTATAATCTTGGTTTCACCATTCATGGCTGTGTTTTACATTTATTAAGCTCTTATAACTTCACTTAAAATAAAACTGTTCAGCAGCAAAGGGAATCACACAGCAGGTATGAAAAGAGGTGAAAATGTCCTCATTGAGGCAGTGTATAGAGGATTGTTCCATATGTCTGAGAGATTTCCATATCAATGGTTCACCTGAAAGAGTTTTAATTTCAGTGTAAAAAGTAACAGTGCAGATATCAAGAGTGCAAGATGTGTTTCACTGTCTACAGGATTTTGGCTCAGATTAGAAGTTAGAGTCACACTGGAAAGATGGAGGCACGTTTAGTTATTTTTTATTACTTATATTAATAATGATTACTTTATATACTTTTTGCTTTTGGTGATAGTGCGCTTACAATTTCTGCTTTGTGAGTTTTGGGAAATGGGACCTCAGAGTTTAGTTCTCGATGAAGCATGTGTTAGTGGTAATGATCTACAGTGTTGCATGAGTTAATGAATATTTTTTTGAGGGGAGGTGCATTTGGAAAATAAATCATCTATACAGAAGATGATGTATTCATGACACCTCAATGGAAATGTTCATATCAAATACCTGCTGGATATTACAGGGAAGAGTGTGTTTTTGTTTTGATAGATTGCTATTCTGTAATGAATTACTGATTTCTGCTCGTGTATATGTTGAGCAAGAAATAATTAGAACTCACTTATTTACTGCTATAGAATGCTTACATTTTGTAATGCTTTGTATTCTTAGTATCATTTATAACAATATTAATCTTTTCATAGATTCACCAGTTTTCATGTGGTTTAAGTTGGTAGTTATTTCTCTTTGTGGATAGATTTACAACTCTATTTGTTTATTTTTACTTCAGTTCTGTGTTTCTAAACCGAGTATATGACAGTGGGCTAGTTCTTTCTCACACATACAATTTGTTTTACACTTCAACAGTCTAAGGATTAATTTCTATATGTGTGTGTGTGTGTGTGTGTGTGTGTGTGTGTGTGTGTGTATATATATATATATATATATATATATATGTATATATATATATATATATATATATATATATATATATATATATATATATATATATATAAATATAAATATAGATCAGTGTACCTACCAGTTTGTAGATATTTACTGTGGCTTGAGTGGTCACTTATTTCTCTTTGTTGGTTGCGATTTCAATTTCTGTTTAGTTTTACTACTGTTATTATTTCTAAGTTGAGCATAAATAAGTTTCATGGGCAGATACCAGCCATTCAGTCAGCAGACCATTACAAGCAAAGCCAATAAACAATATTCAAAATGCTCCCTATACCTTCAAGGACAGCAAGGCAAGATAAACCAGGGGACACTTTGACACTGCCCATTCAATTGTCGATGTTTATATCGAAGGTGGAAAGGATCATACTCTGCTTGACATGCAGTGCAAATATGCTCTTGAGGTGCACCCCCAAATTTTAAAATCCCTTTTTATACAGCCTAGGTGAACATTTGCTTATCTAACTAGCTATAATAAATTTACATATTAGCGATATTCAAGACTGGGACTCACTCTGCTTGGTTAGTGCTATCAGAGGGCTGTCACAATTGATTGCCAGCTGTTTGATGCTGCACTGATTGTTCTGGCTATGATAGTCAGTCATTTAATCCTTTATGGAAATGTTACAAAACACTCAAATCTTAGGTCAGCTATGGTTTATCATCATCACATAGTAGGCAAGTAGGTTATTGTGCGGTGTAGTACCCTAAAATAAATTTTGTGCAGGCTTGGGGATTCCACTGTTGATCAACCGGTGATGGTGGCATGGTATTACTGATGGACAGGCTGTCAATGAATGCCACGGTATCTGTTCATTTGTATACTAAATGACACAATATATTTTGTGCATGTTGTTGAAAGTCTGCTCTTCAGGGGTCACAGGATGAATAAATATATTACTGAAGGATCTGAAATTTGCAAATATTGGGAAAGCTGAGAGCACACATTTCAACTGTCCCTGATTTTCTGGGTCATTCCTGATTTTGATTCAAATTTTAGCTCTGTCCATCTTAATCCTTCTTAAAACTGGTGACTTTTCAAAAAAAGTTTATGAATTACACTTAATGTTGTTGTTGTATCTTTCGACTTTTCCCGGTTAGGGGCCGCCACAGCGGAACTCCGGTCCGCTAATGATTGGCAGTAGATTTTTACGTGCCGAGTTGCCAGCTCTGATGCACAGCCTTCACGCATGTCTCCACACAGAAGACGCTTTAGCTGAGAATCAAAGAGGACAACGTCCTACTGTGAGGCGATAACAAATTACACTTAATAATGATCATAATTATAGTTATTCAGAAAATGTGTATAATTCACATTTTCTTATTCTATAAGCATCTAAAGTTAATAACACTAATATTTTAAAAATGTCCCTGATTTTATTGAGATTGTTCCCTGATTGGTTGAGAGGTATTTAAATAAACCTATAAACTTTTAAAATAATGTTTTGCATCTGTTTTACTAATCTTGAATGTGTGTAGGGGATTCATCCACAAAAGCGTGGAAGTTACATTTTATTTTTTAACAGCTGCACTTTGTCTCTGTTCTAAAAAGTATATGTTACTGTTTTGTTTATTAAAAGTTTGTGACAAGCATTGATGGCACTCCTGTAGACATGCCTAACTCCAATAGGTTTGCTACTGCATACCTGGAGGGAGTTACACTGCAAAATAACTACGAAGTACAGAGAATCCCATGGCACTTTGTACACACCTACATTGCTTATAAATAATAACCTACATGCAGATAAATAGAATACATACGGGCTAGGTATTGCTATGTAAACATCTAATATAAGTTCATAGGTTCATTTGTTTAAACAGGCTAATGACCACCCAGGTCTTTACAAGCCTAGATGTGCAACCCAACCCAAGCCAGTTTTTGTCCCAGAGTTCATTAGACACCTATATGGTGGGATATGTTAGGAAAAAGGTGGTGAAGGGTTATGTGGGGGTATATTACTTGGGGATTAATTTACTTACTCTCAACCTATGATTCCTGCCATATGTTCCCTGAGCCCTTACCACTGGGTCAACTATTAGAGGTGTTTTATTAATGGAATATTTCACTTGGGAGGACGGCCATGATGGTGCAGTGGTTAGCATTGTCACCTCACAGCAAGAGGTTCTCCAGCTCGATCCTCAGCTTGGGTGCCTTCTGTGTGGATTCTGCATGTCCTCCCTGTGGTCGCGTGAGTTTCCTCCCGGTGCTCCGGTTTCCTCCCACATCCCAAAGACATGCTGTAGGTGGATTGGACACTCCAAATTGGCCCTAGGTGTGAGTGTGTTGTGTGCCTTCACTGGAAGGTTGGGCACCGGGCTGGCAACTCGACACTGTAAAAACTCCACTGCCAATGATGAGCAGACAGGTGATCCGCTGTGGTGACCCCTAACTGGGAAAAAGCCGAAAGAAGAAGAAGAAGAAGATTTCACTTGGGTTGACAGATTCCAAAAGGGCATTATAATTCATTTTTGTGCATGAGTTTTAGGCCATGACTTTAGAACTACTCATTTGTCTATGTTAAACCCATTTGCAAGATGTTGGTGTCTTTGGGGGAATGTATAACAGCTTCAGAAACAAAAAAATGGACCTCCTTTAAAACAAAAAATGCTGTTTAGATACTGAGCAGTTTCATATTAACATAAGTTAAAAAGATTTCATCAGAGTAAACAGATGAAACTAAACCACACAAAATTTAAAAATGTATGCAGCCAATAAGAAGCTGCCACATAAGAATATACTGACTAATCATGCATATTCAACAACTAACTGAACATCAGTATTTAAAGGTGTATTGTATGTATGTACAATTATTAAAAAAATAATTAGTATAAACTTTCTTCTGATAAACAACTCTCCAAAATAGAAAATGGAGTAAAATAAACCAACATATAATTATAAAAATTGTATATAAATGAATTGGATGTTTGCTGAAACATTTAAACAGAAGCTGCTTTATATTTTAACTCACTACTCAGTGAGGCCACATCATTTAAACCTGATGCAACCATAACATTGAGCCTGAGTTGCCAATTGAATTCCTTTAATTCTAATAATCTATCTGCATCCTCACATAAATGTGTAATCAGGACCCTGTTGATAACAAAGAACTTCTTAAAATGTGGACAATGAATAGTGTGCCTATAAAGGGCATTGGTGGTCTTCATTTTCTTAATTTCGTAATAGTGTTCTCTAATTCTCTAACCATATCTCAGCACAGATTCAGACCCAATCATAGCACCACAACAGCTCTCTTGAATTTTACTGATGCCATTAAACACCATAGAAACAAAGGTAACTGTCTCAACAGTCTTCCTGGACATGTCAAAAACCTTTGATACTGTATCTCATCCCAAGCTATTGTCCACTCTGTTTGGCCTAAACCTCAGTCCCTCTGCCATCATCTGGTTCCAAAGCTATCTGACAGGAGGTTAGCAAGCTGTGAAATGGTTGCAGGAGCTTTCCCCTCCTTCCTGTCACATTAGGAGTACCAAAGGGGTACATATTAGGCCCCCTTTTAATAGTCTATTCACCAATAATCTTAGCACAGCTACTTCTTCAGGCATCTTGATCCAATAAGCAGACGATTCAACACTTATATATGCTGCCCCCAACATACAACAGCTCCAAGGTATTGCACAAAGACCTTATACCACTATCAAAACTTGGCTCACTGATGCTCAACTCATTTTAAATCCAAATAAAACCAAACTTATGATCATCCAACCTACCAGAGCCTCTGACCCCCTTTAATCTTTCTTCATTTCTGTTTCTGATAACACAATAATTACACAGACACCAACCATAATACCTGATACACTGAAGCCTCTTTTTTCATTTAATCCTACTGCTCTGAGCAATTACTGCCACCATTACTATTATGCAATATGATAGCTATACTGAGTCAAATCTAAGGTTAACAAGTCCAATATGGTAACTAAACTTTTAGTTATGTACTTACCATAACTTTAGATGTATGGGATCCATCTCGTCTACATTCTCTACAGATGGGTTCAGAGCCGATCCTCGGCTCCGACTCGGCCACTATACAATAGAACACAGTCTCTTATTGGCTGAGTTACCTCATATCCCAGGATGCACCACTACTGCTTCCCCAGATCTTGTTTGTCCGCACACATGCACACACACATAGACTGTTGTTATAACATTGCCAGGTGTTTCAAGAGAGGAAAAAGTTGAATTCGGATTGTCCGGTCTCTTCTTGGCTACAAGGCAGGGGGAAGGAGGGTGGGTTATTAGGAATGTAGGCGAGATGGATCCCATACATCTAAAGTTATGGTAAGTACATAACTAAAAGATGTAATGTGATCCTATCTCGCCTACATTCTCTACAGATGGGACAGCGTCCCTAGCACCTAATTCCTGGGTGGCTCACTGGAAAACGCTCCGGAGAACCGTGGAACCGAAGGAAGCTCGACCCCTAGATGCCACATCCAATTTGTAGTGAGAAATAAAGGTGTGTAGAGAAGACCATGTAGCAGCCGCACAGATGTCACTAATAGAGAGCTTGGAATGAAAGACTGCCAAAGTGGCCATAGCCCTGGTAGAAAGAGCTTTCACTGGAACTGTAAGCTCCTTATTTGAAATGCAATAAATATGACTGATACAGTCTCTGATCCACTTGGCAATAGTGACTTTCGTGATGGCTTTGCCCAATTTACTGTCCGAAAAGGACACAAACAGTTGATCTGATTTTCGTGCTTGGTGTGTCCTATCCAAATAGAAACGTAATTGTCTGTGCACGTCTAAGCTGTGAAAGGTATACTCAGCTCTGTTTGAATACTTAGGGAAAAAAAACGGTAATTCCAGTGATTGTTGCAAACAAAAGTTAGAACAAACCTTTGGTATAAAGGATGGGTTTGGTCTAAGAGATACTCTATCCTTGTGAAATACCAGGTATGGTGGTTTGACACATAGGGCTTGAAGTTCTGAAACTCGCCTGGCTGATGTAATAGCAACTAGAAGAGCAGTCTTCCAAGAAAGAAATTTTAAGTCACAGGTTGCTGCCGGCTCAAAGGGAGGTGCGGTTAATGCACCTAACACTATGTTAAGGTCCCACGGTGGTGCGGGATGAGATATAGGGGGCCATAGAAGCCAAGCTCCTTTAATAAAAGCTTTGCACAACTTGTTGCTCATTAAAGGTGGTTCTACACTCTCGTGAAAATTAGAAATAGCTGCCAATTGAACTTTGATGGTAGACACCGAACAACCCTGGTTGAACAGGGAAGTTAAAAACTTCAGAACCTCTGACACCAAGGCTGTCATGGGGTCTAATCCTCGGAGTTGGGCCCAAATAGCAAACCTCTTCCATTTACTGCTATACATCTTTTTAGTAGAAGTCTTGTGGGCCGAGGACAAAATATGCATGACTTCAGGGTCGAAAGAATGGCTCCTAACTATGGTCGGAAGAGGAGTAGCCAAGCTGCTAGCTTCAATGAATGGAGGGACTTATGGAGCTGTCCTGACTGATGCGTCAAGAGGTCCGGAACTTGGTCCAGGAACCAGGGACCCTCCAATGCATATTTGTGAAGAAAGGGGAACCAGACTTGATGAGGCCAGTATGGGGCGATTAGAATCATTTTGCTTTCCAAGCGAATCGCCTTCTAAATCACCTTGGGGAGAAGGGGAACTGGTGGAAAGGCATATAGCAGACTGGGGGGCCAAGCTTGGACTAGAGCATCCTTGGGGATCTCCCCCAGAACTGGGGTGAGAGAGAAGAACTGCTGGCATTTTGCATTGAGGGGAGTTGCAAAAAGATTGCAACATGGAGCTCCCCATCTCGTGAAAATCTGTGTTACCACTCTGTCGTTCAAGGACCACTCGTGAGGGGAGAGAATAGTCCTGCTCAGTCTGTCGGCTATCACATTGGATCTCCCCGGAATGTGTGTTCCCACTAGAAAATGTTTGGTAGCAATCGCCCAATCCCATACCTTCATGGCCTCTCTGCAAAGGGGGTAAGACCTGGTCCCTCCTTGCTTGTTCAAGTACCAGACTACCGACATGTTGTCGGACTGAATGGCAATCGTACCCTGGGGGAGGTGATCATGCAGTGCTTGCAACGTTAAAAGCACCGCCCTCATTTCCAGGATATTGATGTGGAGAAGACTCTCGGAGTGCCACGTGCCTTGGACCGACCTGTCCAGATAATGTCCCCCCCACCCTGTCTGGGAGGCGTCCGTAGTCAATGTGGCCGAGGGGGATGGGGGAACGAAGGGTCGCCCCTGATCCAGGTTGGAGGAAAGAAGCCACCAACGAAGATCCTGTTTGCACGTCTCTGTGATCAATATGTGGTGACTGAGGGGAAGGTCTTGATAAGACCACTGGACTGAGAGAAGCCACTGGAGTATCCTCTTATGCAACCTTGCCAAGGGGACCAGAAGAATGGTGGCTGACATAGAACCCAACAGCTGCAGGACCATTCTCGCTGGAGTGCGACGTCTGAGGAGTAATGCCCAAACCTGAGACTGCACCGTTGCTATCCTTTCCACAGGAAGATAGACTCGCATCTGCCTTGAGTCTATTTCTGCACCAATAAACAGAATACGCTGCGATGGCAGCAATATGGATTTTGTCCAATTGAAGGTGATTCCTAAGGAGTTGCCTAGAGAGATGGTGGCTGCTAGAGTTTTCATGAGTAGATGCCTGGAGGTGGCAGTTAGGAGCCAGTCGTCTAGGTATGGAAACACCTGGAATCCTAGACTTCTCAGGTGAGCAGTCACCACCGCCAAACATTTGGTGAACACCCTGGGGGCTGTGGTGAGACCAAAGGGCAGTGCACGGAACTGGAAATGACTGTCTCCTAGGCTGAAGCGCAAGTGTCTCCTTGATGCCTGATCTATCAGAATGTGATAATAGGCATCTTTGAGATCTATGGAGCACATCCAAACACCTTTCTCCAAAAGCGGGAGAATGGATTGCAAGGTGACCATCCGGAATTTGGACTTTTTCACTAATCGGTTTAACTTGCTGAGATCCAAAATGGGCCTCAAGTCCCCGGTCTTTTTTGGTACCAAAAAGAATCTTGAGTAAGTCCCTGATCCGGCCTGATCTGCGGGGACAGGTTGGATGACTCCTTTTTGAAGCAGCATCGATATTTCGCTGGCTGCCAGATCATGTTGACTGGGTGGCGGGTCCGGGATTCTTTGGGATGGTGGGGGGGGTTGAGAGAAGGGAATGGTGTAACCTCCGGCGATGATTCGAAGCACCCATTGGTCCTGAGTGATATTTTTCCAGGCCTTTAGGTGCCTCGAAAAACGACCCCCGACTGGCTCCGGAGCTGCACAGTCGGGCACGCCTTCAGGGATGCTGGAAGGAGGAGGAGCCACAAAAGGACTTGCGGTCTCCAGTGTTGCGGGGCCCTCCGCCGCCTCTGGGACGGCATCTCCCTGAAAAATTTCCCCCTCCTCTGCCTCTAGAAGGGGAATCGCTCTGCTGTGACGAGTAAGGCTTTTGAGACTTACGGAACCACATTTTCCCTCCTCTTCGAGCCTTGGGATAAGGTCTGAAGGGAGTGGAAAACCGGGCCCCTACGGCAGTTAAAGTCTTACCCTCCTGTTCGCAGCGAGTCAAAGTGTCCTTTACCTTGGGTCCAAACAGAGAGGACCCATCAAAGGGGGCATCGGCAAAGGAAGACTTAAAGGCCTCCGCAAAGTGACACAGGAGTAGCCAGGCTTGTCTCCATAGAGCAACACCTGTTTCCGCCGCTCTGCTCGCTCCTTCGGCTGCATAAGAAATGAGCCTCATGGATGAGTTGGATAATGAGGACAGGGTAGCCAACTGGGAGTTGACCATCTGGGCCAACTGCTCAGGTAAGTTACCGGAGAGGGTATCCGAAAGCTCCTTGACCAGATCCCTCTGCAGTCTCCTGAAATGCGTCAAGTAGTTCAGAGACCTTAGTGTAAAGGTCGCTGAAGTAAGGGTACACTTCCCGTACCGATCCATGCTCCTAGACTCCTTATTAGGAGGATGGACAGACGTTAAAGCCTCTGCCACATCTTGCTGGGTGGCAGATGCCACCACCAAGGCATCTACAGCCACAACTTTCGAAAGAAAGTCCTTATCAGGGGGTGCCGAAAGGAATTTATTGGGGCGAGCTGGCACCGGTTCAACAGAGTCCGGGTGTTCCCACGCCCTTCGAGAGATCAAATCCAGAAGCTCATCGAAGAGCGGAGACACCCAGGAGGCAGAGGGCTGAGCCCCGAAGGCCTTGAGCAAAACTGACTCCTCAGCAGAAGGGGGTTTGGACTGCCAGTCGCCTCATTGCTTAAGGATCTCCAAGATGTCCGCAAAGGATACATCATCCGAGGATGACTTGGGGGACCCTTCCGCATCATCGAGGTTGGTATCCGAGGTGAGAGACTCATCAGGGGAGTCGACATGCTTCCTCTTGCACTGTTTCTTACTCGGAGGTTCCTCCGAAGACGTTTCGGAGGGACATCCAGGAAGAAGGGAACCCCCAATGGGGGTAACCTCAGGCCCAAGGGCTCTGCTGTCGTGAGACAGGGGGATTGCAAAGGAGCCAGTCTCCGTGCCAAGGGAAGGTGGTGGTGAGATGGTAGAAGTGGCCAGAGAGGATTTGGCCAAGGCACTCCTCATGGCCTTGAAGGTGGGACCCCCAGAGTCCTGGGATGGTTCAACCCCCAAGGCCACAACAGCAGTCGGAACTCCCGCCGACGCACCGAGAGGGAGGCTCAGAACCGAAAGGATCGGTCCCGAAGCGTCCCCCCCGGGGCCGACAGAGGAGGTCCACGTACCGAATCCCGACCCAAAGGGCGGGGTTGGAGTTAGGGTCGGAACCGACCCAACAACCTCCACCGGCTCCACCAACACTGACTCCAATGGTGCCGAAGCTGTTGGAGGAGGAACCAAGATAGCAGGGTGGGAAACCGGCTCCGGAGCCGACTGGGCTGGAGCTGAGATCAACTTTTGAAAGACCGGAGACTGAAAAAGCCTTTGAAGCACCCTGTCTACATCCGAATCAGACATCCTCGATGACCGAGAAGAGACCAACCGGGTCCGACTCGACTTCTCCGCCAGCTCCGAAAGACTGGGGGACCGGCTCCGTGAGATGACTCGCCTCTCGATGCCTGAGCTCTCGACTCCGAAGCCAGAGGAGTCAAGGCTGGAGACATTGAGGCAGACCGTTCCGCCCTCGGCTCCGAAGTCTGTGGAGCCGACGGAGAAGCCTGCCTTGACTTTTTAGCTGCCGGATCCAACGGGCTGGTCGGAGCCGAAGATTTTTTCTTCCTCGAAGGGGAAGAAGAAGAAGATAGGGCTTCCTCAAAGGAAGGAGTAATAAGCCCTTTCAAAATCAACTTATTTTTCCTCTCTTGGAGCACGCGAGAGGAAAAAGCGTGGCAAACACTACAGGATTCCTGGAGGTGCTTCGGGCCCAAACAGTAAACACACAAAGAATGGTCATCCGTAATGGACATTTTATAATTGCATTTAGAACATTTTTTGAAACCTGATGGTCTATGTTCCTTGGACATGGGTAAGACACACTAAACTTCGAAAAGTACACAAAAACTACACAAACTACAACTCTAACTAAAAAGCGCAGGATAGGGCAAGGCCCCTCTAACTCAAATGGAATCACTTGCCCAAAAAATACAATTTTACCACAAAAATCACTAAATACACAATCACACAACAACAAGTAGCTGTTAAAACAGCTTTTGGGTCAGTTTTAGCAGAAAATTTGACAGAAAATTATGTCACTAAGAGGCACTTAGCTCAGCCAAGTCCGAGACCACGTCTATGCTTCAGAAACGGCAAATGAGATCTGGGGAAGCAGTAGTGGTGCATCCTGGGATACGAGGTAACTCAGCCAATAAGAGACTGCGTTCTATTGTATAGCGGCCGAGTCGGAGCCGAGGATTGGCTCCGAACCCATCTGTAGAGAATGTAGGCAAGATAGGATCACATTCCATCCGCTGTTATTCACTAGTCTCTACTTATTCTCTATCTTAACAGTGTAGGGGTTTGGTGGTGGGTATTTATTTGTTATTTATCACTGTATAATTTATGTAATGTGAACTACCTCTTGCATGTCATATGTGTTATTTTCTTTCTTATGTTATTCTTTGATATCGCTGTATCTACGTTATTTGCACGGCATTTCTCTCATGAGCTGACATTTGTAATTTTGTTTAGGCTGCACTTGTGTGGTCCTAAATGACAATAAAGTTTCCTTGAATCTTTGAGATACACAATCTAAACTAGTGGGAGTAGTAATTGATAACAATATGAGATTTGATCAACAGTTGATATTACTGACTAACCTGCATGTCAACAACAGAAAACAAATGTGTATTGCCATACTTTATATCCTCCCAGGTCAAATATATATCTATCCTAGAAGATCTACTGTCCTGGACAACCCTCAACATAACAAATGAAACCATCATTCTAGGCGATACGAATATATAAATTGGCAAATTCTCATCCCCCACTCCCCACTAAATAGCATAAATTTATATAAATATACTCAACTTATCTCTGACCTCACATGCATAGTAAATAAACAAACTGAGTCAACCCTAGACTGGATGCTGGTTTCTCACCCACAAAACTTCTCCAAGTCAGGTACCCTTCCAAATACCTTCAGCAAGCATTTACCAGCCTACACACACAGAACACATAAACAGACAAGGCACATACACTACATTCAACCAGGAATCTTACCCATTTGAAACAACAAACTTTTCTGGATACTCTAAAATCCCTCTACTAGTACTCTATCAAAAGTCTACCTTTAGATGAAGCAGTTAACTACTTCAACAAACACTTTCTTGATACTCACCAGTCTCGCCCCTATATGTGCCAAACAAACTATGTGTAATCATGCCCTTGGCTAATTAAACAAACTAAACAGCGACTCACTACTAGGGATAAAGCATAGAAAGAATGGTTTAGGAATAAAACCCCACAAAATCAACTTAAATATAAGCAACTATGCAACATTGCCAAAAAGCAGGTAGTCAACGGCAAAAAGAAACTATTTTTCTACTAAGCTTTCTACCCAACATAATAACCCCAAGATGTTCTGGAAGTCTGTTCCCTCACTTCTTTATCATGGGACCCAGTACAACCCCTCCCCTTCAACTGATAAAGACCCACAAGATATTGCCCAAGCTTTCAACACTCATTTTATTTAAACTATCCAAAAACTCATCCATGATTTCTCTTCAAAAACCAATACAGAAACTAATTTAAATAGTAACAACAATAACTTATCTAACCATCACTCAAACCCAAACTCCCCCTACAATAATTGCAACTCAAATAATACCCCATCCATTCCTCCTTTTAATATTCAACCTGTACCCACCTCTTCAGTATGCAAACTGCTTTCAAAACTGAAGCCATGCTCACCCTCTTCAGATGGCCTCCCAGCAGAATACCTAAAAAGTTCAGCAGACTCTATATCTCTCCCTATAAACATTCTCATTAATTGATCTATCACTGAGTCATATGTCCCATAACTCTGGAAATAATACTACTATTACTCCCCTACACAAAGGTGGTAACACCAATGATCTATCTAACTATCAGCACATATCTCTACTTTCTCCGCTCTCTAAAATGCTAGAAAACTGTATCCATTCACAACTACTAAACATCTTACAGTCAATAACTTACTTGCACCTACCCAATACGGCTTTTGTCCTGCACACAGCACAAATACAGCCTTACTTTCATTTACTAGCACTGTAAACAAAGCTTTTGATACTAGCCTACTTACATCAGTTATGCTACTCAACCTATCAAAAGCTTTTGATACAGTGTCCCAGTCTAAACTACTTCTACAACTTGAGACCATAAACTGCTCCCCAGACACCCTAACCTCATTCCATAGCTATCTTAATAACAGGAAATAATCTGTCAGGTGGCAAAGCAAACAATCCGAATAGCTAAATAACAACACTGGAGTTCCCCAAGGGTCTATCCTTGGGCCTTTGCTTTTTAATATATTTATTAATGATCCCCATAAAGCATCCCTGCATAGTACACTTATACAATACGCAGATGATTCAGCCATAATTAAACCTGCTAACAGCAGCTCTGATTTTCTCAAGTTAAATCAAAACTCATTCTCTGCCATTGAATCCTGGCTCACAGGGGCCCAACTGTTACTGAATCCCAAAAAATCAAAACTGTTTCTCTTCTCATGTAAACTCCTTCTAGACTTCAAAATTTTCTCAGAAAACAATACAGAACTTGAAATAGTAAAGAACACTAAATTACTTGGCATCACTATTGATGTCAAACTTACATTTGAAGATCACATACTCAGCACAATCAAAAAGACCTATTTTTAAGCTCCATAAGTTCTATAGGCACAAACTCTACTTGGACAAAGCCACTAAACTAACACTAGCAAATATTCTACTTCTCTCTTCTCTTCTGTATGGTAGCCCCATCGTTACAGACCTACATACATCTCTTGTGAACAAATTACAGTCATGCTACTATGAGATAGCTAAGTTTGTCTCTAATATGCCAACTGGCACACACCACTTCCTGGCCATCACATCTATAAACTGGCTTGATTTCTCACATTATCTACAATTTACCCAGCTTACTCTTACCCACAAATTACTTTATAATCCTAAATACTGCCCATCCCTTCAAACAATAATACAAACTTGCACCCCAGATTGTAACCTTAGGTCTTCCAAAAACAACTCCTAACTGTAACCAAACCCAACAAAAGAGCCGGACAATGCCTTTATTCCCATGCAGTTGCTAAACTATGGAATGCTCTTCCTCACTCGATCACTCAACTAGACTCCATAGTAATTTTCAAAAAAACACTGAAAGAACTATACCTCAATAACCAAGGCTGCTCCTGTACTAACATGAGTGAACCAGCTTAAATTTTCATTTTCTACTTACCCTACCGATCCCTTTTTTTCCTCTTACTACTTGATCCTTTTTCCTTTCTAAAAGTCTCCATTTCCCCTCTATATTTCTATATAATTTAACTTTTACTATCCATAAAATATTTCATGTAATGTTTCTTACATAAATTTCTTAGTCCAAAACATACTGATTGAAAAGCTCTAACGGGTGCATGACAGTCTTATGTCAATGTTTTTCCTTAGTTGTGACTCTGTTACAATTAATAATGTCTGATTCCAAAATTTAAGAATGTCAACAATTGTTTGGAGCTTTTTATCTGTTAATTTATTTTTTCTTTTTTACTTTTAATACATTTTGTAATGTATTAAATGAAGAATAAATTTGTCTGTAATTGTGCAGCTTTTCTCCCAGGACTTCCACTGAAAAAAGTGACTTTTTGGCCCATTGGACATTCCCAGTCAACAAATGTCAATAAATAAATAAATAACACATAGCACAAACAGTCAAAAAGGTACACATAAAACTTGGAACCCTTTATAGAAATAAACATCTCCTAAACAGTAGTACTAGAATATCCATTGCTAGAACCCATCTCCTTTCCACCCTCCTCTACGCTTCTCCCATACTCACTAATCTAAGAAAAACAAACCTTAAAAAGCTTGAAATATGTTTAACAAAATAGTAAAGTTTGCCACTGACTCTAAATATAGGATTCATCACTGTCTCTCACTAAAACAACTCTCCTGGTTAGAACTTCCCCACACACTTGTTCATAATCAACTGACAGTGTCTCACAAAAGTCTTCCACAAGCTCATAGGACACCAGCCATTCAAAATATAACACCCTATACAGACAACCACTCAATTCGATCTACCAATAAAACCTTTCTAACAGTCACCAAACTAAAAACATTGGAGGAGATTCACTCTACTCCAGTCACATAGCAAAAATGTGGAATGCACTACCAGACTCTAACAGAATGGTAGCAAACACCGCCAACTTTAAAAAAGTTACTCAATCACTTTGCAAACACCTGGCTTTGCTCATGCAATGGACCAGGATAATTCTACCTTTCATATTTCTCTACATTACACAAGTGTTTTTAATTCTAATAACTCCTGAAGGAACTTCTAACTGTAAACTAAAAATTGTTACCGCTAATGATAAAAATAACTTCGACTGCTAAATTTGCTATTATGCTTCTATCAATATTTTGAAAATATTGCATAAGCATGCTCTCTCACAAACAAAAAAAAGTTAACCAAATAATGATCATCTATGTTATATGATGAAACTCTGTGTGCTGTAATTTATATATAGTCATTTTGCTGTAGAGGAGCTTTTCTCCCTGGACCTCTGCTGAAAATGGGCATCTGCTCAGTCGGACTTTTCCAGTAAACAAGTGTAAATAAATAATAATAAATAATTTTGTCCTTTAACTTCCTGATCATTTTCTCCATGCAAAATGCACTACAAGATCCACAGCTAGCCAAGTAAACCACATAGGTGCTATTACAATTGTACTTCCCCAGACTGGCTAGTGTCCCCCCATAATTGTGCACAACAATATGTGGGCCCTCATGGATGTACCTATACTTCCTAGAGTATCAACATTTTTGCATTTTACTGTGGGGTAACACTATCTTGGCTGACATTGCTTCCAAAAACAATTTAATGTTCTTACCCTTGTAAGGTGTTTTTTTGTATTCATCAGTGAAAACCATATCCCAAAACCATTTTAAAAAATGAACATATTGCTGAGTGTTAATACTAAAACGTATAATAACCAATGGCATAGTGGCATCAAATGTCTTGTGGAAATGATAATCAGTGGGGCTGATGTTCCTATTCACCTCCTCCCCCCAATGTCAAAAACCTTCCACAGAATGGGGGTAAACTAATCATTTTGGTGACCTATGACTTCCATCCTAATTTTCCTGAGAAGCTGCATAGGATACCCCCTATCCAAAAAAAGACAAATAAGGTGGTGCAACTCATCAATGAATGTGGTATCATCTGGAATTAGCTGAGATAGCCTAACCATCTGTCCCTTTGCCACAGAGTTCCTTTGATAACCAAGATGGCAGCTGTCATTATGAAGATAAATATCAGTAAACATTTCCTTCCTATAAATAGTTGATGTGTAGCACCCAAGGACCCTGTCCTTCCCCAAAGTAATGTCAAGATAATTAATACTTGTACTGTTGCTGGAAAATGTAAATCTCAAAAAGGAGGTAAAATTCTGCAACTGATTTAAAACACCTTCCCATTCCCTCAAACTACAGTTCCATTGAAATTAATATATCATCCAAGAAGTGGTAGTAACCATGTGTTAATGCCAAAAATTCGGGAGTGAAGACCACTTGTCTTTCCCATATAACCAACAGAGCACTGGCATAAATGGGGGCACACTTTGCACCCATGGCAACCCCTGAGGTTTGATGGTAATATTCTCCTTCAAAATAAATTATTGTGGCGAACTAAACCAAGGAGAGTAATAACAACTTGAATGTCCTTACTGGAAAAAGATATATACTCAGAGAGAAACATAAAACCACTCAAGTCCTGTATTGTGGGGAATGACAGAATATAAATCAATAACATCCACAGTAATAAATAAAATGTTTTTGTTGAATGTCAAATCCTTAATTCTCTCCAAAAGATGCCAGGAATCTTTAAGAATGTGTGACTCAGATTCCAAAACAGTTTTACATTTTAAATCAACAAATTTAACGAATGGCTCAGTATTAGAACATTTAGCTGACACAATTGGTCTGAGTGGGGGTTCACTAGCATTCTTGTGTATTTTGGATATAATGAATATGAAAGCTACCCTCAGTTCTACCATATTAAGGTATTCACATTCATTATGTTCCATGTCTCCCTTTAACACCAGATCCAATAAGTAGAAATCTAGCTTAGCATAAGCTACATTTATTTCATTTAAGGAGACCCTACTATAAGTAGATTCATTGGAAAGCAATGAAAACATTTTGGAAGAGTAACCAATACTGTTCATAATAATCACTCCCCCTCCCTTGTCTGCTTTCATAATACATATACTTTTATTACTAGCAAAGGTGTTTAATAATCCCCTTTCTTCTCTTGAAAATTATCAATGGTTAACTTTGCTTTTTTGTTGTTTTGAACCCAGCCACTGGGGATGCAAAAGCCAGTGCATTTCTTTGTGATGGTCCCAAGCCTGGATAAATGGGGAGGGTTGCATCAGGAAGGGCATCTGGCGTAAAAGTTTGCCAAATCTTACATGCGGACAACAGTACAGATATACATACCGGATCGGTCGAGGCCTGGGTTAACAATGACCTCCACCAGTATTGTTGGCCAACAGGGTGCTGGTGGAAATTGGACTACTGTTAGCCAAAGGAGGAGAAGAGGGGGAAGGCATGCCTGAAGGCAGGTAAAGGCTAGGACTGTGATAGTGAGGGTTGGAACTTTGAATGTTGGCAGTATGACTGGTATAGGGGGGAGAGCTAGCTGATATGATGGACCGAAGGAAGGTTGGTATATTGTGTGTGCAAGAGACCAGATGGAAGGGGAGCAAGGCTAGGTGTATCGGAGGTGGGTTCAAATTGTTTTATCATGGTGTGGATGGGAGGAGAAATGGCGTAGGGGTTATCTTGAAGGAACAATATGCTAAGAGTGTTTTGGAGGTGAAAGGAGTCAGATAGAGTGATGTTTATGAAGTTGGAAATTGATGGTGTAATGATGAATGTATTTGTTGCATATGCTCCACAAGTTGGGTGTGCGATGGATGAAAAAGAAAAATTTTGGAGTTAGTTGGATGAAGTGGTGATGACTGTACCCAAGGGTGAGAGACTGGTGACTGGAGCAGATTTCAATGGGCATGTTGGTGAAGGGAACAGAGGGGATGAGGAAGTGATGGGTAGGTATGGTGTTAAGCAAAGGAATGCAGAAGGTCAGATGATTGTGGATTTTGCAAAAGTGATGGACATGGCTGTGGTGAATACGTATTTTAAGAAGAGGAAGGAGCATAGGGTGATGTACAAGAGTGGAGGAAGATGCACACAGGTGGATTATATCTTATGTAGAAGGGCCAGTATGAAGGACATTGGAGACTGTAAAGTGGTGGCAGGGGAAAGTGTAGTTAGGCAGCATAGGATGATGGTTTGTAGGATGACATTGGTTATCAAGAAGAGGAGGATGAGTGTGAGGGCAGCACCAAGGATCAAATGGTGGAAATTAAAAAAGGGTAATTGTGAGGTGGAGTTCAGGAAAGAGTTAAGACAGGCACTGGGTGGCAGTGAAGAGTTACCAAAAAGCTGGGTAACTACAGCAGAGCTAGTAAGAGAGATGGCTAGAAAGGTGCTTGGTGTGACATCTGGAAAGTGGAAGGAGGACAAGGAGACCTGGTGGTGGAATGAAGAAGTACAGGAGAGTATACAGAGAAAGAGGTTGGCGAAGAAGTGGGATTGTCAGAGAGCTGAAGAAAGTAGACAAGAGTATAAGGAGATGAGGTGCATGGCAAAGAGAGAGGTGGCTAAGGATAAGGCGTATGAAGAGTTGTATGAAAGGTTGGACACTAAGGAGGGAGAAAAGGACCTGTACCGATTGGCTAGGCAGAGGGACCGAGCTAGTAAAGATGTGCTGCAGGTAAGGGTGATAAAGGATAATGAGGGAAACATACTCACAAGCAAGGAGAGTGTGTTGAGCAGATGGAAAGAGTACTTTGAGGGGCTGATGAATGAAGAGAATGAGAGGGAGAGAAGGTTGGATGATGTGAGGATAGTAAATCATGAAGTGCAGTGGATTAGCAAGGAGGAAGTAAGGATAGCTATCAAGAGGATGAAGAATGGAAAGGCTGTTGGTCCAGATGACATACCTGTGGAAGCATGGAAGTGTTTAGGTGAAATGGCAGTGGAGTTTTTAACTAGATTGTTTAATGAAATCTTGGAAAGTGAGAGGATGCCTGAGGAATGGAGAAAAAGTGTTTTAGGTTCATAGGTTAGTAGTAGTCTAACTGCCCTCATGGGCCATTTTCAGCCTAGTCAATTATGCCATGTGAGAATCAAACCCTGCACCTTATGTTTGTAAGGTAAACACCTTAACCATTATGCTAAACTCCCACCGATTTTTAAGAATAAGGGTGATGTGCAGAGCTGTACTAACTACAGAGGGATTAAATTGATCAGTCACAGCATGAAGTTATGGGAAAGAGTAGTGGAAGCTAGGTTAAGAAGGGAGGTGATGATTAGTGATCAGCAGTATGGATTCATGCTAGGAAAGAGCACTACAGATACAATGTTTGCTCTGACAGTGTTAATGGAGAAGTACAGAGAAGGTCAGAAGGAGAAGCATTGCGTCTTTGTGGACTTAGAAAACATATGACAGGGTGACTGGAGAGGAGCTGTGGTATTGTATGAGGAAGTCGAGAGTGTCAGAGAAGTATGTAAGAGTGGTACAGGATATGTACGAGGGTAGTGTGACAGCGGTGAGGTCTGCAGTGGGAGTGACAGATGCATTTAAGATGGAGGTGGGATTACATCAAGGATCAGCTCTGAGCCCTTTCTTATTTGCAATGGTGATGGACAGGTTGACAAACGAGATCAGACAGGAGTCCCCATGGACTATGATGTTTGCAGATGACATTGTGATCTGTAGTGAGAGTAGGGAACAGGTGGAGGAGACCCTGGAGAGGTGGAGATATGGTCTAGAGAGAAGAGGAATGAAGGTCAGCAGGACTAAGACAGAATATATGTGTGTGAATGAGATGGAGGATAGAGGAATGATGAGGATGCAGGGAGTAGAGGTGGTGAAGGTGGATGAGTTTTAATACTTGGGATCAACAGTTCAGAGTAATGGTGAGTGTGGAAGACAAGTACCAGTAAGAATGAAAGGGAAGGTCTACAAAAGGGTAGTGAGACCAGCTATGTTATATGGGTTGGAGACAGTGGCATTGACAAAACAGCAGGAGTCAGAGCTTGATGTAGCAGAGTTGAAGATGGTAAGATTTGCACTGGGTGTGACGAGGATAGACAGGATTAGGAATAAGTATATTAGAAGGTCAGCCCAGGTTGGAAGGTTTGGAGACAAAGTCAGAGAGGCAAGATTACGTTGGTTTGGAAATGTGCTGAGGAGGGATGCAGAGTATATTGGGAAAAAGATGCTAAGGATGAAGCTGCCAGACAACAGGAAAAGAGGAAGGCCTAAGATAAGGTTTATGGATGTGGTGAGAGAGGACATGCGGGTGGTTGATGTGACAGAGCAAGATGCAGAGGACAGGAAGAAATGGAAACAGTTGATCCACTGTGGCGACCCCTAACAGGAGCAGCCGAAATAAGAAGAACTTTGCTTTTTTGTTCCTTTTATATAGACTTCAAAATTGACTTTCACACGTTCTCTCAGATACTGAAAACAAAAGGTTGGGGGTGAAATGAACCTACTCTTCCTATGTTGTTGTGTCTTTCGGCTTTTCCCGGTTAGGGGTCGCCACAGCAGAACTCCGGTCCGCTAATGATTGGCAGTAGATTTTTACATGCCGAGTTGCCAGGCCTGATGCACAACCTTCAACAAAGGTATGCCCATTCACGGATGTTTACACACAGAAGACGCTCTAGCTGAGAATCGAACTTACTGTGAGACGACAATGCTACCACAGCACCACCACCACAGTACCTACTCTTCCTATGTAAACATTCTAAATTTACATTAGCAGCTTTGTAAACATTCTAAATTTACATTAGCAGCTTTGTCAAGAAACAATAATTTAAGACTCAAACATCTAGTAAATAACTTCAATTGTGTAACAGCAGTGACTATGTCAAGTTTAAAACAAGGAATAAAATTGAAGTCTTTTTTAAAAATATGCAGTGGAGTTTGTTTTTGGTGTTAGATCTTGGCTTATTTCTGGTAGGTACGGCAGCCTCAGTGCAGCCATTTACATGTTTGTGCAGGGTTTCTGTAAATAATTCTGCATAGGTAGTTGTGTTCTCGGGGTTTGATGAGTTGTGAATGTTGATAAACTGTCACTTAATACCATGTAGTTTGTTTTAGATTACTGCCTAACTGTTAACAGGTTTATCAGGCTGATTTTTATTTCCATGGAGACAGATTTATGTTCTGATCTCACCAATGAGGATGTGACATGGGGGGGGGGGGGGGGGTGCAATGCTCTCCAATGTTGATGAATACTAGGCCCAATAAGTTTGATCCACTGGATGAAGCACTCACTATCTGGTCCAGGGTGTTTGTGCTGATAAAGTCAAGGAAATACTGTGCCTGTGAGTTAGAGACGGTGTATGTTTCCCAGTCTATAGAGAGGTATTTAGTCTTCAATGACTAGAGTATTTGGTTGGATGGTGAGCATGTCTAGTAGGTCTAGGTAATCGCTGTGAGCTTCATGAGTCATAGTGAGCATCTTGTCTATGGAGACTTGGGCATGAATGAACTCAGGCATCATCCTGTTTAACCAACATGGAGTTGTATTGTTGTTAATGTAGAACGAGACACTTCCACATTTAGCCCGAGTCTGTGATGCTGTTTGTCTAAATATGTGAAAGGCACTGTAGCCTTCCACTGCCAGTGCACTTTTTGCAGCTTTAAAACAAGTCTCAGTGACAACACAGATGTTTACATTCTCCAGAGTGAGGAGAGCTTGTAGCACGTGGAGTTTCTTATTTAGGTTTGAGCACTGAGAAGCAACACCTTAAGGTTACTTTGAGGGGGGAGGGTTCCTATGTTGGTACTTTTGTTGTTTTGACAAAGCCTTAAAAAAATGTTCTGTAGGGTGGATAAAGTTTTGGCCAATATCTGAAATCCCAGAGTGGCTAGGTGCAGACCAGTCTTGGCAAAGCAAAATGGTCTGTTAACCATGATCTCCCATGTTGGTAGATATTGGATTCCCTGGAATGACATCAGAAACTAAGCCAGTTGTTAAAATCAGCTAGGGTAGCCAATTCTAAGTAGCACAGTGAATCAGTTCAACTCCAGGTAATAGAAGTAATACAGGGTTTTCTGGGTTTTAAAAGAAACACATGAAGTTTGCTCCTATGCATTCCTTCTCACTTTCTTGACTTATCCCAAGCCCTTAGCCTGGTCTTATGTTGACAGACATTTTCCCTTTCATGTTTTTTAAACTTTATCTGTCTATACATGATAAATAGGGTGTTCCAAGAACTCTACCACCCTGTTTCAGAGACAGTAAAGTAATTTAGCCTGAATTGTATATCTTAGCTTTTGATAGGGTTTCTAATGATGATCACATATTTAAGGAAAAAAGTGCAAAAAAGTATTTGACTAGTATGAGATAGTGCAGAAATTATCTTTGAGTTTACTTTGCCTTTGCTGAAAAAGAATGTCATTGTTTTGGAAGATGGATTAATAGGAAATTTGTAGAGTCCAAATACTTTAATTGCCTTTCTAGAGGTGAAACAAACTGTGTAAAGTATAATTTTGATAAGGAAGGACACAGGAGAGTACTTTTAACTTGTTTTCTTTGGTTACATTAGGGGGTTTGAGATCTATGGGTTTATATGAGTTATGCATAGGTGTCGCCTGGGTGAAATTTGCATTAACCCTGTTTGCTAATACACTTACAGTATTCACTAGACCAGAATAATAGTCCCATTATGAATAAATTCAGAGCAATACTTGGTGTTACTTTCTAATTCCCTGATGTAAGTATAAAAGGATTTATATTTTTTCTTAGTTTCTCATGCCAGTCTTAAGTTCACGAGAGGCCTTTGTTTTTCTGATGATATTTTTAAGTACATTGGATATCCTTTTGAGGTTGGCCTTGTTTTGTGGGTTTTCAGTTTTGTGGTAAATTCTGATGAGCTTTTTCATTGTATTACAAAGTTTATTTATGCTTGTGGACCAACAGGTTGGTTTGCTCTTACCCTTCCCATTTTTTTTAGTTTTGGTAGGGACTGACAGAATTATAGTTTTTCTAGGTGGGAGTCAAACACCTTTTGGGGGACTAGGAATTATATTTAAATTTTGAGACTTCATCTTACAGAAGTTGGACATGTGTACATTTGACTGAAGTTTCTGAATACTGTGATATTTGCTTCTGCTGGTCTAGGGATTTTGAACTAGAAAGTTACCAATTACCTTTGGCTGCAGGGGCAACCTCCTTCACCTCAAGTACTACATGGGCTTCTCTCAAGCATGGTAATGCTATACAGCAGTTAGTTTTCCAGCTTGACACTTTACTTTGCCCTGATTTATGGTTAAATACTCACCCACTGGACGACCCTATGGAAATGAAATCATTCATTAACTACTGACCTTGCCCATGTATATACTCTAGATGTATACATAATGGGCATTGGCTGGGTACTTGCTACATGTGCTAGGCTGATAGGTATATTTTAGGCAACCAGACCAGATTTTCACTGAGAAGCCTAGCCATGTAAACCAAAGAAAAATTAGATGAGTGAAGTTCCACAATTGGGGAGAGCTATCCTATGTACCTCCAGGGTGAATGCACAATTGTCCCTCCAATTATCCAGAATAATTCTGAATGGTGCTAATGAGTTGCACTGTTTGATACACAGTAGATGTTTATTCCATAAGTAGGGGATTTCTTGGGCTGGAATATGTTTTGCCAGCATGTTCTTTTCATGTAATAGTGAAGGTTTTTTTTACAGAAATTTATGGTGATGTTTGTTTTGTGCACCTGTAAAATATCAGGCAGAGTGGGGTCTTTCATGGCTCAGAAGAAAAGATCTAGAACAAAATGAAGGAGACTGTATGAAAGTGAATATAGTGACAGTGTGTTTAATCTATAAATTTAGTTTACTGATTTTAAACCATTAATTTCTTGGTCAGAAATGGGTCGGACCAGTCAGGTTGCATGAGATGCTTCAAATTACAAGATGAAAGTGGTACCATTCACCAGCAGTTCAGCACACTGCTCTGTGTTATCTTTAAGCTTCTGGACATATCTGAAGAAGGCCTAGTGACTGTTCTTAGTATGCAAGGCTATCCTGACATCATACTTGGCACTGTTGGACTTAATTATTCCTCTTAGTTTCTTGTTTAATTGTATAAGAGACCAATTGTCTTTAAGAGAGTTGCTCTTCCTGATGTTGACCATGAGTCTTCTTCTTTTATTTTATTTTATACTCTGTTTAGGTGAGGATTCTACTTGTTATGTTTGTTTTGGGTTTATTTCTGGTAGGTACAACAGCCTCTATACAGCCATTCACATGTTTGTATAGGGACTCTATAAATAATTTTGCATAGGTAGTTGTGTTGTGGGGTTAGGAGAGCCTTGAATTTTAACACACTCTCACTTAATAGTATGTATTTTGTCTTTGAATAGTTCCTCTTTCTGGTTTAGCTGGATTTTCTTTGTTGATTCTTACTTCAAATGAGACAGCTTTGTGATCCAAACTCACTAGTGAGGATGTGACCCAGGGGTGTTGCAATACTCATCTATGTTGGTAAGTACCAGGTCCTGAATGTGCGATCATCTGGACGGAACATATACTATCTGTTCCAGGGTATTTGTGTTAATAGCAAGCACTAATTAACCCTAGCACTAGACCCCCTATACTGGCTCTCTGTTCGTCCCTACCAGCTAATCAGTAAAACAGCTCACTTTACCTATTCAGGCATATCCAAAGGGCAGTTTCAGGTGTACTCTCCAGTCCGACTGGTGAATTGGGCATTTTGAGGCAATGTTACAACTGCCTCATGTACACAGACAACCCTCTCCTCCTACCACCAAACACTAATATATGCGAGAGATGCAATTATACAGCCAAACTGGAGGCAAAGCTCTCTCAACCCAAGACTGGAACTGACAGTCAAGAGAAGGAAAATACTTGCAACACACCACCAGTCTCACATAGACCTAGTAAACCAACACTGTCAAATAACACACATAAATACACAAAAACATACTCGGAGGCTCTAAATAAAAATCTGCAAAAGTAACAGAGACCTCCAAAGCAGACACCCAAGCAACCTCCACACCCCATCACAAACCATGCAACACATACTTCACATAATCACTGTGCCACGCAATCACAGCCCTTAAGGCAAAATAACATACCCAACACAATAGTAATAGGTGACTCTATAGTCATGCACACTGATGTCCCACTAACTAGGATGGACAAGAAGAAGGTTACAGTTAGCTGCCTGTTGGGCGCCAGGATCCGCCACATAACACAAGCACTCAGGTCACTACAGAACAAGTACAAATACGACTCTGTCATTGTCCATGTTGGTGTGAATGACCTGAGACGTACCTCCCTGGACTACATTAAAAGAGACATGGAAGAGCTCTCTGATCACATAGCCCAGGCCGGTATAACCCTGACCTTGAGTAGCATCCTGCCCTCACCAAGAATGATGCCACAGTATAAAAAAAAAATCATCAATTTCAACAATTGGCTATGTATCTGGTGTCATTCAAAGGGGATCCGGTATCTGTCCACCTGGGATGGCATGCTCGATAAGCCACGTTGCTTCACAAGAGATGGCTTGCACATGTCACCCTTAGGCTTTCAAATACTGGCCAAGGCTTTTGCCGCCCCCATAGTGCCTTTTTTAGGCAAGGCTCAAAAGACATACCCACCACCGTAAATAGCACAAGTAACCAAAAACTGAGGGTAATGCTACTCTACGCAAGAAGTCTAAACCTCAAAATGCATGTACTCGAGGCATTCCTCAGTATGGAGAACATTGATATCTGTGCAGTAACAGAAACCTGGTTTAAGGCTCCAGAGAGCACCCCAGCACTACCGGGCTATAACTCATGCCATACTTTTTGGTCACAGAACCCGAACCAAAACACAAAAGGAGGGAGTGTATCCATATTCATCAAGGATACCCACACCTCCAGGTTAGTGGCATAGCACAATGCCTCAGATATCATCCATGTGCAACTAACAATGGGCAAAACTGCAATTCAAACTGTAGCTTGCTACAGATCACCCACAATGACCCAGGACGCCCATTCCGCATTTCTGGAGACACTGGAAAATATGAAGGTCCTACCAAATGCCCTAATATTGGGTGATTTCAATTACCCAAACATTAACTGGGAGAACTACTCAAGTACTAACTCCCTTGCCCAATTCTTCCTAGAATTTATAAACTCGAACACCCTGGATCAACTGGTCAACACCCCCACCAGAGGTAACATATTGGACCTGGTCATCACCAACATGGGTGACCGGTGTTCTACACCGGAGGTCAAACCCTCGCTGGTTAGATCAGACCATAGATTAATCACTCTGGATATCCACATTCCACCCCCACCCCCAATCAAGGAAACCACCGTGAAAAACTTTTCAAAAGCAAACTTCACGTTACTTAAGACCGAGGTGGAAAGGTTCACAGCCCTCATGCTAAAGGACAATGCTGTCCAAGCTGCTGAATCCCTTAAAAAAGGCACTCTGTGAGCACCTGCAAGAATGCATGGATCGTGCTATCCCAAGCAAAACCACGACTCACTCCTCCAAGAAAAGGAAACCAGTTTGGTGGACCCCTGCCATAAACAAGCTATATAATAGAAGGAGGAAACTAGTGCAGAAAAGAGTAAAATCCCAAGAAGGAAAGCCATCCTTGATCAGTATCAGCAAGAAACTACGATCCCTCATAAAATCATCCAAGGCTAGCTTCGAAAGAAAAATTGCCAAGGACTCCAAAGATAATAAAGGGTTCTTTAGCTATGTCAAGAACCTAAGTGGAAACTCTCAAATCTGCATGGAGTTAGTGCAGAATGGCACAAAATACACAGAACCGACTGATATTGCCAACCTTCTGGCAGACAGGTTTAGTGCAAACTTCACCTGTTCTCACCCCCTAAAGGGCCCATAACCATACCAGAAGAATGTAGGGCCCTGGCAATCACTGACACACAGGTTAAAACAGCCCTATCCAAAGCCAAAAATACAGCTTCAATGGGACCAGACGGTGTCCCAGGCTGTGTCTTACATGAGCTCCAAAATGAACTAACCCCTCACCTAAACACACTGTTCAAACTCAGCCTCTCTGCAGGCTATGTACCCATAGAGTGGCGCACAGCAACAGTTATCCCGCTCCACAAAGAAGGCAAACTTCACAACAGATCCTGGGAACTATCGCCCTATAGGCCTGACTAGCCTGGTCTGCATGGCTATGGTGCGCATCATCATGGACTTCATTAACAGAGACATTGGGAACATTCAAACATAGAACCCTACCCAGTTTGGCCTTGTTAAGGGCCGATCATACCTCCTAAACCTGGTGGACTTCTCTGAGACAGTTACCAAGGCTTTAGATGAGGGAAAGGAGGTCCACACAGCCTACCTAGACATCACAAAGGCTTTCAACATCATTTCCCATTCTGGTATTATAGACAAGCTCACCAGCCTGAACATAAACCCCTATGTCATGAGATGGATTGCCAATTGGCTCACGGACAGAACCCACACAGTGAGAGTTGCAGGCTCTAGGTCCGACTCTAAACCAGTTACAAGTGGCGTCCCCCAGGGCTCAGTCCTGGGACCCCTCTTGTTTGGTATATACTTCTCAGAGGTACAGGCAAGCACAGGAGGACTATGGCTGACCAGGTTCGCAGACAACTGCAAACTGGGGGCCATAACTGACTCTCCAGTTGATACAGACATCCTCCAGAAGGGTCTCACTGAGACGGATACCTGGGGTCAAAATCATGGCCTCAAGCTAAATGCCGAAAAGTGCATAGTCATCCCCTTTAGAAAAAACAAAGTACCCATGAACTACCACATACGGGGTAGTGCCCTAAATACAGAAAATGTAATAAGGGATCTGGGGACCCAAGTAGATAGTAATCTCTCCTTTGATAATCATATTAGCAAGGTGGTTAGAAAATCCTTCTATGTGGCCCACCTAATCACAAAAGGGTTCACATCTAGAACAAAAGAGGTTAGGTTATTGTGCCCCTCTACTCATCACTCATCAGACCCACATTTGGGATGTACCTTACAAGAAACCTGCAACAGCTGGAAAGACCACAGAAGTACCTCACCAAGAGGATTACTGGCCTCAAACATATGCCCTATGCAGCCCGACTGAAGAAACTCCAGCTGTACTCGGTTGCATACCGCTTACTCAGAGGTGATCTCTGCCTGACATACAAGGCCATGTCCAACCCAGAATTGATGGATATGCTCCACCTAATAAAAACAAATCCCCAACAGCCACATGCTCTAGGGATCTAAACCTCACCACAATGATAAAGAGGATGTGCTGGAGGGATAAGTTCCTGTCCCAGAGACTCCCCATACTTTGGAACAGGATTCCAATCTACATTAGGCAGAGCCCCTCACTAACACTCTTCAAGAGAAACCTTGACGAGTGGATGAGAAACAAAAAATTTACCCTGGGAATCACTGCAGTGGCTCTGCTGGACAGAGGCACAGGGAACTAATGGCTCTGCTGGACCGAGGCACAGGGAACTAATCTAAGGGGGCGGCGCAAGCCAACACATTCTAGCTAGGCTTATAGATGCCCTTGGGCAGATAGCCTAGTACTTACCTATGAACCTAATAAAGTCCAGGAAGTGTTTGAGGTAGTGTGTTTTCAAGTTTATAGAGGGGTAGTTTGGATGGTGGGGACCTCTAGTAGGTTTATGTACAAGTCATGAGATTCTAGGGGAAAAGATGGTGGCCTGTAGCTGGCCATGATTTGGCAAGAGATCTTACCTATGGTGCTTTGCACGTGGATGAGCTCCATGATCTCACCCGGATTAACCAACCTGGAGGTATGTTTATTGTGAAGTACATAAGCAGTGTGATGAAAAAGGGTTTCTTCACAACACAGGACACATGGTGACCAAAGCACAGTTTATTGTCAACATAGATTCTCAGATCCCTGACTAAGAGATCAATTTACAGTGCTGCATAGTCAATGTAAGGAGAGTCATGCTTGTCAAAGGATATTAGACATTTCTGAGAATTTAGTTTTAGTCCATGATTTTGACATCAACTATTTGTTTCTATAAGGCTCGCTTGGAAAATCATGGTGTCCCCTGGGGTATTTGTGATGCAGTAATCAAGGAGCCTCAATCCTCACAACTAGCACTAGTGAGGGAAGTACACATTGGGAGGATGACAAGTATGCACACAGTAAATTACAATTTCCCTTAACAGCACACATAGATCACAGTCAGTCTGGGGCTGGTTTCTCCCTCTCTCCATATCCCCAATAAGACTCCACAATGGCACAGCTATAGGGTTAAGATCTCAGCCAAGTGGTCAAGCCAAAATCTCCAGCACCCTCTCTGTCCAACCAGTACTTTGTGTCCCTGCCCAAGTAGCTGACACACACACACACACACACACACACACACACACACACACACACACACACACACACACACACACACACACACTTTGAGGTTTGATTTACATACAAACACACAGACACTCCTGGTGAAGGCTGGCACAGGTTTATTAGCTATGCCCCCTTCTGCCCAGACTAAAATGTAGTTATCACTGCCACCAACCAGCTCTTACTTATCAACTACTATAAGGCCCTTACAAAGGGTGACCAATTCTACTGTGCAATGCTACTATTATCCAAATGGTAAATGTAACCAAGACTAAGGCTATTTAAGACTGGCTAGTACAGTGCCACCAAATACATATGAAAGTACTCTAAGAGTTTAAATATCTCTAAACAAACCAGTGACAAAATGTTTAAATATATTTAATAATAAATAAAAAACAAGACAATACTCAATAACTCAATACAGTGACAACAGAGTTCAGAATCATAGGAAATATTTTAAAACAACATTGCAGGACAGTCTCGCATAAATACAGAAAACATCTAAATGAATCTTACTATATTCCTGTGTATCTCTAAGATACACTACTTAGCTTCACCACTTTCTTCTAATCTTCTTTTATTTCCCTAACTATACTGACCTTGCCAGCCTGCCTAGACTGTGTCTATACTATTCATTTAAAGCCTTATCTACCTCTGGACTTACCTGAGCTCTTTCCCACATTGTTTTTTTGTGAAAACTCCTTAGAACAAGCTGAACCCCGCTCCGTTCGCCCTGCGGGCTCACTTCACTCCCCTACCCTACCCCCCAAATCTCACCCACCCCCACTGCCACTAAACTTATACTTTTTGGCCACACCCTCCTCTCCAACCAACAAATCACAAACTCCCACCTTCAGATACAATTAGCACCACACCTTATTACTGTACATAAGCAATTACAGCTCTACTTAATACTTTTCCTCCTAGCCTTACCACTCAAACCTTGCCTATTACAGCTTTTACCTCTCCTAGCTATCTTTAATACCCTGCGACCAACTGTTCTCACCATGTCTACCACAACCATGTCAATACTTCTGAAACTACTACTTACTGCCACACTACTATCTTTTATAACCACAGCATATCACTTAACCTCCTTTGAGCACCTACATTACTCTCAGTTTCACTACCCAACTAAACAAACATCCTTTCATATACTCATCTCTCCAAATAATATAAATATAATATCTACACCTAGCTACCTACTCGCAAAGTTCCACAGACTATCCCACATTAAATACTATAATCCCCCAACCAAGAAATATCAATTTCTAATAAGTAATGTACATTATGCACTGTACATTCTAAAAACTCAATCCTTACAAAATGGTGATATCCAGGCCCTGCAAATGTCCTACCTACTGATGCGTATACCTCCAATCCCTCTATCCCACACAGCCCCATTAAACTCCCCAATTCTCTTCTGATAGCACATCTCAATATCCAAAGCATCAACAATAAAGTTCCTCATCTCCATTCTCTCTTAGACATATACTCTTTTGACATTTTATGTTTAACAGAAACTTGGTTAAAACCACAGACCCAAGATAATGAGATTATCCCACCAGGATATAATATACTAAGAAATGACTGAACAAAAAGAAAGGGAGGGGGAGTAGCAATTCTTTTCAAAGAAGGGCTGCACGTTACTACCTCACCTTATACCCCTCCTAAGGACAATAATGCAGAAATCCTTATTTCCAAGATTCAGCTTAATTCTAATAAATCCATAAATATCTTATGCATTTATCTACCTCCTGGAAATAATATTAGCACCTTAGAGGATATTCTTAGCTGGGTCACAGCAACCTTCCCACAAGAAACATTAATCATAAGTGATGTCAATATAGATTGGAAGTGCATCAATACTGAGCATCCTACTTCTCATATTAACCTTCATGGCTTCTCTCAGACCATCACCTCCCCAACTAGAATTAACAAACCAAACCAAAAAGAGAGTACCTTAGATTGGATTCTGATTAATAATCACCACCAAACATACAAAGTAGGCACCTACCCTGATGATGGAAGTGACCACTGCTTAACCTATATAATTAGGCAAAAAATAGATGTCTCCCACCCAACATCATATAGGACTTTACATTCCAACAAGCATTTTAACCAAGAACTATTTCTGAGCAAACTTAGTGCCTGTAACTGGACTTGTTTAAAAACCCTCCCATTAGAAGACACTGTCCAATACTTTAACTCTAAATTCTGAACTATCCTACACCAACATGCACCTATACATAATATAAGAATTAGGTCAAAACCAGCCCCATGGCTCACCAAAGATACCAGGCAAAAAATCCTACTTAGAAACAAAGCCTGGACTAGGTGGCGAACTACCAAAAGCTTATCTACTCAATAGACATTTAGACAAATAAGAAATGCTACTAAAAAGCCATACTCTTAGACAAAAAAAACTTTTACTACAAAATACAGCAAACACACCAAAATAACCCTCAAAGATTCTGGGCAAATATCAATAGACTCCTTTATCCAGGACACTCCAGTACACCAACACTAATAGGAGCGAACCATGAGACTCCCATCCAAACTGCTAATGACTTTAACTCCTTCTTCACAGATGCCATCCAAACTCTAGCCAGTCAGCTATCTCCTGACACCTCTAGCATTCCCACCCCATAACAAGCACTCTTCCTACCTTCCTATTACAACCTATATCCACTAACTTTATTTTCAAACTCCTAGCAAAACTAAAGCCTTGTACCCCTTCCGCTGACCAAATCCCAGCTGAATAACTACAAAAAGCAGCCAAAGCAGTTGCTTATCCTGTATCCATCCTGATAAACAGAACCATCAAAGAAGGATATATCCCTACTAGTTGGGAAGTCTCACACATTACCCCCCTACACAAAGGTGGCAACTCCAAAGAATATTCTAACTATAGACCCATAGCCCTTCTATCCCCCTTAGCAAAAATAATGGATAAATGCATTCACCATCAGCTAATAGGCCATCTAACTCAACACAACTTACTAGCTAAGGGCCAACATGGCTTTAGGCCATTCCATAGTACCACCTCTGCCCTCCTATCCTTTACAGACACCATTAATAGAAACCGCAATAACAATTTACTCTCTTCAGCACTATTTATTGATCTTTCAAAGGCTTGTGATATGGTAAACCACACATTGCTTATCAATTTTCTCAAATCACTTTCCCTGGATACTCAATCTATAAAGTGGTTTCCTTCCTACCTGAGCAATAGGCAACAAGCAGTGCGCTGGGAAAATAATCTATCATCCCATCTGCCAGTCACAATGGGAGTTCCCCAAGGCTCCATTCTAGGTCCTCTCTTATTTTCAATTTTTATTAATGATCTCTACTTGGCTATTCCCACTGCAACTTGTATACAATATGCAGATGATGCTACATTAATCTGCACAGCTAAATCTGCTTCTGAACTGCAATGCCAAACCCAGAAAGTATTTAGCATAGTTGAGACATGGTTCTTAAAGTGCTGCCTTCTACTGAATCCCAAAAAAACAAAGCTCCTACTCTTTACTCCTACTTGTAGGTCCACATCAATAGATATCTCAGTCATTTCTAACAGTGGTGCCCTCATTTACCCAGACTCCACCACCACACTCCTCGGTATTACAATAGACAACAACCTTAACTTCGACACCCACATTAACAACACTATAAAATCAGTTAACAGAAAAATGGGCTGCCTGTACAGAATCAAACCCTTCCTTACTCCAATAGCAAGAACTACCATTGCCCACTCCCATCTAATCTCTACTCTACTCTATGTCTCACCAATATACACTAACCTTTCCAAAAATAATCTTCTCAAACTTGCTACCTCTTATCATAATATTGCCAGATTTGCCACTGGTAAACCCTTCAGAACCCATCACTGTCAGAATCTTAAGCAACTCGGATGGCTTGAACTTCAAAACCAGCTTCAATTGAACCAACTTACAATTGCCCATAAGGTTCTTTACCAGCAAACAATACTCCAATACTCTCAGACCTCATAACCCCCTACAAAAATCTTAATGCCTTGCGTTCTTCAAATAAACTCCTAGTTAACATCAACAAGTCTCACAACATGGCTGGGGACTCTCTATTCTCAAACACAACTGGGAAAAACTGGAACCTTCTAACTATTGAACTTACTTCCCTTCCTTGCTTACCACTCTTCAGACAAAAACTTAAAACCTTCCTCAAAACACACTGGCTGTGCCCTTGTACCAACCCTGACTAACCTATCATTAATGTTACTAATATATTTTCTAACTGTTCTCTCTCCACTAATTTAATCTTCTTTAGTTCAATGATCAGCATCTAGTAAGAACATGGATACTATTTTTTAGCCACTAGCATATTTATATTATCTTGCTCTAAACTTTGTATATAGTTTTGTTATTTTACTGTTAAATGTATATAATATCTTCTATATCTACTTATTGTTTTTTTTTTATGTAACAATTACTTATTGGCTGTTTGTATCTGTCTTGGAGCTTTTCTCCCTGGCCCTCTACTGAAAATGGACATATAACCAGCTGGACTAGCCCAGTCAACAAATGTAAAATAAAATAAATAAATAAATAAATAAATGATCTGTCTTACTTACAGAGCAAGGCAAATGTAGTGCTAATAATGAGGATGTTTCCAGGTTCAAAAACAAATACAAAATGCCCAGACATTCTCTGAGTGATAGTTCTTAAATTAATATCAAAACATTACTGATGGGTCAGCTGGATGACATTGTTCTTTGTCATCTGCCTTCAGTTCCCAGACTAACAGAAACTTAAAATTTAGCACCTCTGTGTCAAAAATACTTAGCTCTCAGAAGTTTGCCTAGAACTGGAAGTTGTAAAACAGTTAAATACTTTTACATTTGAAACCTGTAATTATTTCTGTTTCTGGTCAATAGAAAGAACTTCTAGCTGTAGACATCCTGTCTTCTTTCTGAGATAAACACAGTCATAAAACTCTTCACTTATTTTCTTAGAGTTTGCAAGTTAACTCTGTATGTTCCAACTTCTACTATGAAAATACACACTTGCACAGGCATATAGTTTATACACATTTCGCTCTTTTCCAGCAGGGTACACTGTGGTTAAATTCTTGAAGCTCAGTACATAACATACAGTTCAACACACAATTCTGCAGCAGTAATTTAATATACACATAACATATAGTTATCTTATATTTGTAAGACAAGCATACAAATCATATTAATATTCACAAATGACATAGAATTATTTACAAAATTATAGCTAGTTGGGCTGGCAGCCTCACAAATCCCCTCCCCCCCCAAAAATACTCAAACTAGTTTTTCAAATGACCCTTGAGAAACGTTGCTTGAGAGGATTGAGCCTATCTGGGAATACCTTTCCCCATTTCCTGTTTTGAGTGCCCATCTGTGTTCACATTGCTAACCCCACTGTGGTGCTGCACTGTCGTATCATATGCTTGCAACCCTAGGCTCCACCTTAGTAACTAGGCATTTTGCTGGTTGGTTCAATGTAGCCATGTTAAGGGATTGTGGTCTGTAACTACAGTGAATTTCCTTCCATACAGATAAGGCTAAAGTTTCTGCAGTGCCCACACTATGGCTAGACATTCCTTTGGTACAGCTGCATAGCATTTTGCCCTGGATTGGAGCCTACGACTGAGATAAACCATTGGGTGCTCTTCTCCCTCTAAAGAAACCTGGCTAAGTACAGCCCCCACCCCATGGTTTGAAGCATCCACCTGCACAACAAAGTATTTGCTGTAATCTGGACTGGCTAACACAGAGGGTCCTCCCAAAGCTCCTTTACATTTCTGGAATGCCTGCTCACATGCTGGGGTCTGCACTCCCTTATCTGGCCTGTTTTCCTTGTCAGGACTGTGAGGGAAGGAGCCATGGTACTATAAATGGAGACTAACTTTCTGTAGTACCCTGCTGTTCAGTAACAGGGACAGGCCAGGTCTGAATGGCTTCTACTTTGGCAGGTTCTGGCCTGATCTTACCACTCCCCACTCTATGTCCCAGGTAGGAGACATCTGCCATACCCACCTGATATTTGCTGGGCTTAATGGTCAACCCTGCCCTCTGTAGTGGCATGCCGAAGGTGCTCTTGCCAGGAATGGCTGTAGATGTCAATATCATCTAGGTAAGCAAGGGCAACATCTCCTGCTCCTGCTAGGATACAATCTACCAGCCTCTGGAAAGTTCCTGGGGCATTTTTCATCCCAAAGGGTATCTTTGTGAACTCATAGAAGCCAAAAGAAGTCACAAAGGCTGAGCTCTCTCTAGCACTGGGAGTCAAGGGCACCTGCCTGTAACCCTTGGTAAGATCAATGGTGGTAATATACTTAGCCCCACCCAGCTGCTCTAGGGCTTCATCTGTCCTACACATGGGGTAAGCATCTGACTCTGTGTGATTATTTAATTTCTTGGAGTCCACACAGAACCTGGTGCTGCCATCCTTCTTTGGTATCGGCACCACTGAGGAGGCCCAGGGACTGCTGGACTCCTGGATTATCCTCTCATTCCAACATTTTCTGTATCTCCTCTCTTATAATCTGTTTGACTCTCTCAGGCACCCTATAAGGGGCCTGCTTAATAGGCCTTTGGGGTCCTGTATCCACATGGTGGTGCACCCTGGTTTCCCAGTGAACATGTCCCCAAACTCCTGTAACACTGCTTGGATTTCTCGAACCTGGGTAGGGGATAGTTGCAGGGACATTGCTACCCCTTCCACTGAGGTGTGAGTACGAGCCTCACTGAAGAGATCAGTCACCTGATCCCCCTCAGACTCTTCCTGCAATCCACTGAAAATACACAGCACAAGGGTCTCCCTATCATGATAAGGTTTAATCATGTTAACATGGTACAATTTGTGCTCCTGCCTAGCAGTTCTACCATGTAGTTAACATCACTGACCTTCCTTACCACTTTGTAGGGTACCTCCCAAGCTGTCTGCACCTTGTTGTGTCTGACAGGAATGAGAACCATTACCTGCTACCCTACAGCATACTCTCTAGCTTGAGCATTCCTATCATACCAGACCTTTTTTCTGCTGTTGGGTTTCTGCCAGGTTCTCCTGGGCCAAGCCCATGTGTTCCCTGAGCCTTGTCCTGAGGTTTAGAACATATGCCACAACAGATTCTTTATGGGATTCAAACACACCCTCCCACTCATCTCAAATTAAATCTAGAGATCTCCTCACCCTATGCACATATAATAACTCAAAGGGTGAAAAACCTGTGGATTCCAGGGGAACCTCTATGTAAGCAAACAACAAATGGGGCAAATATTTGTCCCAATCCCTCTTAAACTGGTATGTAAATGCCCATAGCATCATCTTCAGTGTAGAGTTTAACCTCTCAACAAGACTATTAGTCTGGGGATGGTAGGGGTGGTCTTTGGGTGCTTCACCCCACAGTACTTCCACAGACAAGCCAGCAGGTCTGACATGAAACCTACACCTCTGTCGGTCGTTATTTCTTTTGGGAAACCTACCCTGCTGAAAATGTCTAATAAAGCATTTACCACCTTTTCTGCCTCAATGGAGGACAGAACCACTGCCTCAGGGTATCTGGTAGCATAATCTACTCCAACTAGGATATAGTTTTTCCCTGTGGAACTTGGGGTACTCAGAAGCCTGACAATATCCATAGCTACCCTCTGAAATGGCTCCTCAATCACAGGCAAAGGAATCAAGGGAGCTTTCACCTTGTCTCCTGCCTTTTGACACTGCTCACAGGTCCTGCTACATTTCTGAAAATCCCAGGCCAATAGAAGTTCTGCATAATATGTCTCTTTGTACATTTTATGCAAATATGACCTGCAAAGGAAATATCATGAGCTATGGCTAAAAGTGACAAACAGTAGTCACTGGGCACTGCCAACTGCTGTATTCTCTCACCCTCTAGCCCTCCCTCAGGGGTCCACTCTCTATACAGTAACCCTTTGTCCCAGTATACAGATTCCATCCTTCCCTTGAGAATCAGGTGCCTCACTAGCTATCTCCCTCAGGTCTTGTAATGTAGGGTCTGAGAGCCGAGTTTGTCTCAACTCTCTCTTTGTAACCCTTGCCAGCTCCACTTCCATAGGATGTCTGGCATCCTCTGACAGTGGTGCCTCACTGTCAGCCTGGGTACTACTACTCACCTCTGCCCTTGCAGTCACTCTGTCCAAAGGAGCATCAGTACCCACAAGCAGCTGTGGCTCACCTTCAGTCTCACTGCTACAGGGTAGCTCCCTCCCTGAAGTAACCACATCACCAGTCCTGGCTGCAAGTATGTGGTCTGTCTGGGTCTCCCCCAGGCTACCAGACCCACATGCTTGTCTCCATGCCTGACTGTGTGTAACTGCATGCACACATGGCACTGCATTAGCAAAATTATTCCCTATAAGGACATCTGCAGGGATATCCTCAAACACACCTACTTGCTGGCTTCCTTTTCCACCCTCCCAGTTAAGGTGAACCCTAGCCAAAGGTATTTGGAATGGAGCCTCTCCTAAATCTCTGACTGGAGTAGACTGCCCTGGCAAGTAGTGCTCCTCTGTAACCATTGCAGACTTCACAATGGATAGGTCACAGGCTGTGTCTCTCTCAGCCATGGCCTCTTTCTCATTCGCTAAGATAGGATATAACCTCTTGTGGTAGTTCGGTACACTTGTTGTCTCAAGACAACCTACTGTTGGCATTTTGTCATTCCCACTTACTGGCTCTCCCACCTTTTGTTCCTCACCTTGCCTTTGTGGACATCTATATGTTACATGGTCCCACTGGTTGCACTTAAAACATTTAACCCTTGATATTGGATGTGCACCTGGACTAGTGGCTTCCCCTGCTACTGGCAGACTCAGTTGGGGCAATCTGGGCAGCCCACCATGGGTTCCCTTAGACGCATGAGCAGCACTGGGTGTCCCTTTCCTGTGCAGTGATGCCCTGCTTACTAGGTATAGGTCTCCCTTCTTCCCCATCTCATCTATAGTAAAGCATTGTCTATCAGCTAATCAGATTCTTATGTTCTTAGGCAAAATGCTAAGGCCTTGTTCCCTCACCAAAAGGTCTGCCAGCCCTTCAAAAGTGATGACATGACATCCACTCACCCACCTATGAAAATAATTGCTTAGTTCAGCAACATATTCACACACACTTTCATCTGTCTTACGTCTATGCTCACAAAACGTGTTTCTATAAGCTTCAGGTGTTAACTTAAAAAAATTATAGCAAACAATTCTTTACAACATTATAATTTAAACAATCAGCATCCAATAATTTGGAAAGAACAGTTACAGCTTTACCATGGAGTAAGGGGGTCAGGAACCGTACCCAGAGCCCTTGGTCAGCATTATGCTGTTTATATACCTTCTCAAACATATGAATGAAACTATCAAAATTATCCCCCTCTGTAAATTGTGGAAGACATTTACTGACCTTTGTTGCTTCTGGGGTTCAGTTACTCCCTTCCCCATTACCTTCATGACTCTGGTAAAGAGTCAGCATCTCCTTTTCACCTAAGCTACCAGAACATTTAGATGTGTTTATTAAAAGTTGTGAGAAGGACCTATACATGTTGAGAAATAATGGTAATACACAATATGAAAGTAATTTATCATATAGTGAAAAGCAAGCACTTTATGATCTATGTAATAACAGTGATATAGTTGTACGTCCTTCAGACAAAGGAGGACCAGTAGTAGTTTTAGACTCTGAGTACTATAATACTGAAATGCTGTTGATGTTAGCAAATATTCATACTTATCAAATTGTCTCTTCGAACATTGCCTATAACATGTATGAAAGTGTTAACAGGACTCTGCAGGAGAGTATGCAAATGGGTGTTATTAACAAAGATCTGTTTAATTTTTTTCATGTTGAGAAACCCTTAATACCCCGAATACATGGGCTACTCAAAATTCACAAAAACCCTACATGTCTGAAATTTAGACCCACAGTGGCGGGAGCAGGCTGGCTTATTGAGCCAATTTCTATTTATATAAACAGTTGAAAGTAGTGTTAAATGAGTGCCCTACTATACTTAGAGATACTCAACATTTTCTTAATGACTTACATGATATATGTGGAGGCTCAGAGGGAAAGAAATTTGACTGGTTAGTGACTTTATATGTATACCAAACTCCGACAGACTAGAAATGGTGAAAGCATCCCTTATGAGATATGGAAAGCATCAGAACAGTCAAACAGATTTTTTTTATGTATGTTGTTGTAAATAGTTTTAGAGCATAACATCTTTCTCTTCAATGATAAGTGTTACAGGCAAATAGCTCCAGGAGCGATGGGCACTAGTTATGCTAACTCTTATGCCAACCTGGTAATGGATGAGTGGGAACACCATCATATACACTCAAAAGGGAATACACAGATCAGGATATACAGATGCTTTGTGGATGATCTGTTTATTGGGTGGAAGGGTAGTGAAGAAGCACTGGATGAATTATGTACAGAACTAAACAACACTAACAATTTTCTACAGTTTACAACCAAGAAGTCAAGGCTACAAATCAACTTCTTGGATGTAATAGTGCAACAAAGCAGTGCAGGTGTTGAAACCATGATGTACAGAAAAGAATGCTATCAACCCTCTTATTTACATAGGGATAGCATGCACCCACCTCATATTTTCTCAAATATAATAAAGGGACAAGGACTCAGATCATCACGTCTCACTACTAGCGATGACAAATTCTTTGTTAATCTGGTAGATTTGAAGAAGGAATTCCAAGGAAGAGGGTACACTGAAAGTCAAATAAATTCAGTATATGAACAGATTAAGGCTGAGAGGCATGGAAGAGGCAAGCCATATTTCTCAACGAAAGTAGTAAGTACAGACAAAGATGATGCCATAGATATAAGAATATCCCTAGTTATTTCATATACTCAGGAAATAGGTAGTGTGAAAAGCATTATAAACAAGAACTGGCACATTTTACTAGTTAATGAGCAAACTGAGAGGTGGGTAGGTCAGAAGCTTAAATTCACATATAAAAACAAGAAAAGTCTTAAACAGCAACTGTGTTATCAGAGGTCTAATGTAATCACCCATGAATTGGAAAGAGGCACAAGGAAGTGTGGCAAGTGCAATTACTGTGAATATATTGATACATCTAAGTTTTTTAGGCACCTCAAAACCAGATATTTATGGGAGATTAGAGCTAAAGCCAATTGCAATAGTAAAGACTTAGTTTATTTAGCCTCCTGTGTTAAGCGCTATAAATGTTATGTTGATAAAACCAACCATCTTAAAACCAGGATTAGAGACCATCTACATTGCACAAAAAGGGGAGAAGAATATAGTGCATTGGCTAAACATACTATATCTATGGGGAATGAACACACATTCTTATTCCAAGTACTTCATGTACAATATGCCAATGAAAGACTTGGTGATTTAGTAAATGACACACAACTAACAGAACTGAAATGGATTTTTAGGATCGGAGCCCACAGAGGGTATAGGCTGAATGATACACTTTCCCTCTTACCTCTTTTAAGAACTAAGAATATTAAGAAATTAGTTTACATGGCATAGGTTTTATAAAAAAACTTTTTATCATTATATGTTTTACCATGTTATTGAACTTGTATTTTATGTTCAATTGATTTATTATATGAATGAATAATTGTTTTAAATATGCATGTACCTTTAAATATTTTGGAGGGAAATTGGTCTATGTTGATTTGGTATGGTATAAAAACTGAGTTTTTTATTAAGTGTCATGATGTGTCTGAGGAAGTCATTTTTTACGAAAGCGCCTACACAGTACATTTTTATAGAATTGGAATAATAAACAGACTTGTGGAACCTTTAACAGTGTGTCTGCCTCCATACCTTGGGATTTTTTCTGATTTGTATCTTTGGATTTTGCTCACATTGGTTAGGGACTTTTTTTGCTTTTATATTCCTATATATAGCTAAAAGAAACCACTTTTCCCTAGCTACTTAGTATTAGCAAGACACAAACAGAAGTGCTGATGAGTGGAATGTTTCTAGGTCCAAAGACAAATACAAAATGCACAGACTCACTCTCTGAGATAGTTCTTAAATTAATAATACAAATTACTGCTGGGTTAGCCAGGATGATATCAATCTTTGTCACCTGCCTTCAGTTCCCAGGCTAACAGAAACTCACTTAATTTTTAACATCTCTATGGGAGAAGTACATATCTCTCAGAAGTTTGCTAGAACTGAAAGTTGTAAAACAATTAACACTTTTACATTTGGTGGTAGTGCTGCGGTAGTGTTGTCGCCTCACAGTAAGACATCCTGTTCGATTCTCAGCTAAAGCGTCTTCTGTGTGGAGACATGCGTGAATGGGCGTACCTTCATTTAAGGTTGTGCATCAGAGCTGGCAACTCGGCACGTAAAAATCTACTGCCAATCATTAGCGGACCGGAGTTCCGCTGTAGCAACCCCTAACTGGGAAAAGTCGAAAGATACAACATTTGAAACCTAGTAATTATTTCTGTTTCAAGACAATAGAACAAACCTGTAGCTCTAGACATCCTGTCTCCTTGCCACACTGGAATACAGTCATAAAACACTTACTTTTTCAACTTATTTTCTTGAGGGTTTGCAAGTTAACTCTGTATGTTCCAGCTTCTACCATGAAAACATACATTTGCACAGGCACATAGTCCATATACATTTATGTTATTTTCCAGTAAGATACACTTTGGTTACATTCTTGAAGCTCAGTACATAACATACAGTTCAACACACACTTCTTCACTAGTAGTGTAATATACACATAACATATAGTTCTCTTACATTTGAAGATAAGCCTACGGATCATATTAATATTCACAAATGACATATGATTATTTACAAAATTCTAGATAGCTGGGCTGGGCAGCCTCACACCCCCCCCCCGAGAGATCTTTCTACCCTGGCCAAGCTGTGAGAAGACCCCAGTGCCAGAGCCCATGTGGACCAGGATGGAACAGTCCCCTATGCCACAAGTCTACCCAACTCCCAATCTTCTTCACTGGAAAGTAAGGCAAGGTTAGAGAGGGAGCTAGTATGGAGAAAAAGGTGCAGATGTGAAAGAACCTGGACTGCAATGGAGAATGTGCTAAAAAAAATTTGCATTTATGTCAAGTCTTAATTTAATTATATACTAACTGCACAGCACAGTATTCACTACTGCGTCATTACTTCTTGAGAAGATTCTTAAAAGCAGCAATGCAAAGTGTGGTTGGCAGAGAAAAAGAAGTTATGTCTTACCATAACATTCCATCTGTGTTGTCGCTCTTCAGTACTCCTTGACTGTGGGCTTGGTTCTGCACCTCAGAACCCACTTGGCCATTATTCCAGCTCACACCTTCCAAAGACTCTCGAGCTAGGGTCTACCCATAATTCTCTTCACCAAATTACATCAATTCAAGTTTGCATACAATAGTGACAGACAAGAAGTACTAGATAAGAGACTATATCTGTGTTCCTATTATGAAGCCAGTGTTTGGGAATACCCAGTCCTCCAAGAGCTCTAAGGCAGGGGGAAGGAGGGAGGGAATGTCAAAGATTAGTGAAGACTGACAACACAGATGGAACATTATGGTAAGACATAACTTCTTTATCTGTGGTTGTCAATCCTTACATAGTCCTTGACTGTGGAACAAGTCCCTAGTCATCTGAATCTTGGGAGGTCTTATGGAAGAGTATTCCTGAGCACCACTAAGCCAAATGATGCATGTCACCTAGAGACCTGGTCCAATTTGTAATGAGTAATAAAGGCATGAGGAGACGGCCATGTAGCTGTTGAACAAATGTCATCTATGGAAGCTCTGGCATGAAAACCTACAGAAGCTGCTACGGCCCTCATTGAATGTGATCTCGCAGAATGTAGAGGGTGGAGTCCCTTTCTGTTGTAAACAAAGGCGATACAGTCCCTAAGCCATTTCACCAAGGTAACCTTAGATACTGGATTGCCTAAGAAACTGAAAAGGCAATAAAGAGTTGGTCAGATTTTCTAATGTCCTTTATTCTATGAAGGCAAAAATATAATTGTCTGTGTACCTCTTGTTGGGGAAACTGGGAAAAAAGACTGGGAGATGTAAAGTTTTATTGATATTCGACTCTGAAACAGCCTTTGGTAAAAGGAAGGATTTGTTCTGAGGGAGACCTGTCCTTACGGAATATCAAATAGGAGGGTTTGCAGGATAAAGCTTTAACTTCTGATATTCACCCGGCTGAAGTAATAGCGATCAAAACTAAAGTTTTCCAGGATAAGAACTTTAAGTCACAAGTTGCTGACAGTTCAAAGTGGGAAGAAATAAGAGACTGCAGTACCAAATGCAAACACCATGGAGCAGAGGGTTTTTTAAATGGAGGACTGAGCATTAAAGTTCCTTTCAAAAAGGCTTTACAAAGTTTATGTGACATAAGTGATGAACCATTGAGACCAATATGGAAGTTAGATATCGCATCAAGATGCACCTCAGTGGTAGAAGCTGATGAACCAGACACAGAGTAAGGCTAAGAAGTCGAAAAATTTGTCTACAGGTGCAGCATATGGGTCAATATTACAATCAAGCAAACATTTAGCAAATTTTAGCCATTTTTTTATGATACAAATTTCTAGTTCAGGGTTTGTGGTGGGCCAGAATGATGTGCTGGACCAGGAAAGGGTGGGAGAAATGCCTGGCAATCATGGGAAGTGGAGAAGCCATGCAGTGAGATGCTGAAGAGTCAGATGAACCATTCCCTCCAGGTGGGACAACAGGTCTGGAGCTGGGTCCAGTATCCAAGGTTTCCAAAATAGATGAGGCCAAAGGAAGGAAACTAGACTTGTCAAGGCCAGAATGGGGCAATGAGGATTATTCTGTTCTTTGATCTACTGGCTTTCTTCAGAAACTGACATATTAGAGGAGTCAGGGGAAAGGCATACAGTATACTGGGGGTAATCATGAAGGACAGTGTCTCTGGGTGACTCCCTGGGAGGGGATTAGGGCAAAGTAACTGCTGCACTTGTTGTTCTGAAGGGATGCAAACAGATTGCAGCAGGGTTGGTCCCAGTGGCAGAATATATTTTCTGCCACTACTTGATTGACAGACCAAGGCATGAGAATGGTTCTGCTCAACTTGTTCACAATTACGTTGGAGCTCCCTGGAATGTGTGTTGCCATTAGAAAGCGGTGTGAGGAAATTGTCCATTTCCAGACTCTGAGACTGTCTCGACAAAGAGGGTATGACCTGGTTTCCCTTTGATTGTTGATATAGCAGACTACTGACCATTTGAATTGCAATCATTCCGAAAGGGAGGGTATCTTGAAATGCTTGCAATGCTAAGAGCACCGGCCTCATCTCTAGAAGGTTGATATACAAGTTGGCCTCCAGCTGGAACCAAGTGGCTTGGACTGTTTGTCCCAGATAATGCCCCCACCCTATCTGGCATGCATCCGTGGGCAATATAGCTTGGGGGTTAACAGGGACAAAGGGACAGCCCGATAATATCTCACTGGAGTGAAGCCACCAACTTAGGTCTTCCTTGCAATGATTGGTGATCAAAATTAGATGGGACATTGGCTGTTTCATCAAGGACCATTGGGAGGCCAAAAGCCATTGAAGAATTCGCATGTGATATCTGGCCAAAGGAACTAGAGTGATAGAGGCTGCCATTGATCCTAGAGCCTGTAGAATGAGTCTTGCTGCTACTTTCTTACTTTAAATGATCTAGCTTACTTGTGATTTGATCCTTTGGAGTCTTTCAAGGGGAAGTGACACAATGCCGGTGACTATATTTAGCATAGCTCCAATGAAGTCCAGCTGTTGTGATGGTTCCAGATGGGATTTTTCATAATTTATGGGATTCCTAACCTGGAATAAAGACGAAGAGTGTAATCTCGTGCCTCTATGAGTTGATGCCTGGTGGGAGCAGTAAGGAGCCAGTCATCTAGATATGGAAATACTCAAAATCCTAGCAGTCTGATATGCACTGCTACCACTGCCCATACATTTGGTAAACAGCCTGGGGTCTGTGGTGCGACCAAAAGGCAGTGCTCTTAAATGATAGTGACTGGCTCCCAGCCTTAAGTGCAGGAATCTACTGGAGCACTTGTCCATTTTTATATGGTAATATGGCATCCTGAAGATCTATTGAGCACATCCAGTCATCTTTTTCCAAGAATGGAAGTATTGGCTGAACCAAGACTATCCGATATTTGGTTTGTTGAACTGACTGAGATCCAAAATCAATGTCCAGTCCCCTGTTTTCTTTGGCACTAAAAAGACCCTTAAGTAATTTCTGGATCCTCTCTGGTCTGGTGGGACTGCTTGGATGACACTTTTGGAAAGCATTTTTTGAATTTCTAAGACTGCTGTTTCCATGCGACTGGGTGAAACATCTGGGAATCTTCTTGGCCTTTTTGGTTTCATTTAAAGGGGATGTTGTCACCTCTGGAAATTATCCCCTGCACCAATTTGTCCATTGTCACATCTAGCCATGCAGATTGGAGCAGGGATAATCATCCCTCAACTGCCTCCAAAGGAAGGCAATCAGGCCTCCTTTCAGGAGCACTGGTAGGAGTTACCAGAAAAAGACTCTCTGGACCTTTGGTTCTGTGGGCCACTTCTGCCTCTTGGGTGGCATCTTCCATTATTACTTCCCTCTCTACCCCCAGAGGAAGTCATTGCCATGTGAGTCTTGGAGAGGTCCTTCGGTCTTTTTGAACTGGAGCCTCCCACTTCTCTGGTTCCTGCAGTAGGGCTGTTGAGGAGTGGAGAAGCGTATGCCCACAGCAGAAAGGGTCTTTCCATCTTTCTCGCATCTGGCTAGAATCTCTTTGCCTTGGGGACAAACAGGGATGATCCGTCAAACAGAACGTTGACAAAAGAAGACTTAAATGGCCCCACAAAATCTCATAAGCACATCCAGGCATGTCTCCTAATGGCTATGCTTGAACCAGCTGCTCTTGTCATCCCTTCATGGAAGAATTGGAAATTGATTCAAGGGTGGTGAGCTGAGAAGCAAGCTTATCTTGGACCCCTTCAGCTACTGCTCCTGTAAGTGTATCTAATAGGTCTTTAATCAGATCTCTGAATCCTGGTAAAATGCTCCATATAATTCAAGGACATGAGAGTGAAGGTCGATGAAATGTATACGTGGTTCTCAAATCTATCCATAGTCCTAGTTAGGAGGCTGGAAAATTGGACTTTCTTCAGCTAGTTTCTTTTTAGTGGCTGCTGCTACCACCATGGCATCTACAAGAATACCCTTGGCCCAGTGTTGCTCATCTATTGGGGCAGAGAGAATCTGGTCAGGTCTTTTAGGGAATCGGCTCAACTGAGTCAGGAATTTTCCAGGCCCACTGGGTGATCAGTTGAACAAGATCATCAGTGGGAGGAGAGATCCAAGAGGTAGAGGGCTGGGTGCGAAAAGCCTCTAGGTATAACTCCTCCTCTGAGGAAGGTTGGAGGGTACTTCAGCCACCCCTCTGTTTCAGGATTTCTAGGATGTCCCCAAAGGAAACATCTTCATTGAAATCTTCTGTGAAGGACTCTTTGGGGGATTCCGAGTGCTTCCTCTTGCACTTTTTCTTCGAAGGTACCTCTTCGGTGGGATGCTCCGCAGAGGTATCCAAAGATTATATAATCAGGGCGGTTTACTCCTGAAACTTTTGTGCCCTCTGTCCCAAGAAAGAGATTGGAGGAAGCGCCGGTTGAGGGGATGGACAAGTTATTTAGCCTGTCAAGAATCTCTCTGTGCTCTGACTGAGTGCACTTCTCAATCTGGAAATATAGAGCTGATAAGTCTATTTTTGGTACTTTAACTGTTCTGAGTTCTGCACTGTCTTTATTTTTGCTTGACTGAATTATTTATATATTTGCTGGCAGAATTTTTTCTGATCTGTGCTGAAACTTTTTTCTCCCACCCTACTGCTGTTGTATTCTTAAAGTTGTTAAAACTTTAATAACAGCTTTTGTTTTATCTGATTGTCTCAAGGATTGGCTTTTGTCTGGCTAGTATAAAAAATGTTACCTTTTTGTAAAATTTGCATATCATTGCTAGAATCTCCTTGTGTTCTGACCGAAAGTGCTTCTCAAACAATATAGAGCTGATAAGTATATTTTTGGCACTTTAACTGTTCAGAGTTCTTTTCCCACCACCCTACTGCTATTGTGTTCTTAAAGTTGATGGCTTTTGCAGTTGCCCACCCCTACTGTAAGTTTGATCTGGGACGACACCTCCAGTCCCATCGCTTTAGTTCATTCTACCCAATACAGAGATCATTTGGCAAGGCCAAACCCCTTAGCCCTTAGCCTTGAATTATCTTCTGTTCCTGTTCTCTTCCCTTTTTACTTCATAAAACAAACAAAAAAGAGACTTTATTCAGCTGCTTATATTTTCCTAATTTGTGTTTCTCCCTACTGCTCTGTTACTTCATCTTGCTTTGCTTTTTCCTGCTACTTACTGCCTGTTCTCTAAAGTGTACAACTGCATCTTTTCTGTTGCATTTATTAATACTTGTTCATAGCCTGTCTAAATTATTCTAAGGTCTAAGTTTTGGTTTAAGCACTTGGGCTTTAGGCCCACCCCTTAGATATCCCTGGCCTTTCTCCCTCAGATTCTGACAAATATGGATGGACAATTTCCTTCTGTTTCTCCTGCCAGTCTGGCTGATATGGGCAGCCAGAGACAGTGTAGCAACTGCCTCGTACATGAACAACCATCTACTACCACCACCTAGGGACACAATTTGTGAGAGATGCAATTACATTAGGAACACAGAGTCCAAGCTCTCTCCCCCTCAAGCCAGTATATCTGGCACTGAAAAGGTTAGCAACACAATCAATACACCTCAAACACCACCCACACCTACATATGCAGAAGTCCTTCACATAAACATATGCAAACAAAGGAGACCTTGGAGGCAAAAACACACTCTATCTGCACAGCCCTCCACACCACATACCATGGATAGTCCACACACCTGTGCCTCACAGCCACTAAGACTTCACCATAAGCCCAACATATTAGTCATGGGAGACTCCATTGTGAGACACACAAATGTGCCTCTCACCAGGTTGGATAAGGAGAAAGTCACGGTTGTCTGTCAAGTGCCAGAATCCGCCATATCAGATATGCACTCAGGTCTCTCAACAATGGGTATTGTTATGACTCTGTCATAGTCCATGTTGGCGTGAATAACTTGAGATGTACCTCTCTGGACTATATGAACAGAGACATGATTGAGCTCACTGATTATGTGTCCCAGGCAGGTATGTCCCTAGCCTTAAGCAGCATTCTGCCATCGCCCAGAATGATGCCTCAATACAAACAGAAAATTACTTGACTTTAACAATTGGCTTAGTTTCTGGTGTCATTCCAGGGGGTCCAGTACCTGACAGTCTGGGAAGATATGATCGACAGACCACGATGCTTTGTCAGAGAGGGCCTGCATCTATCTCACCTGGGCTTCAGACTTCTAGCAAAGGCTCTTGCCTCCCTGATAGTGCATTTTTTAGGAAAAGTGATGTGGTTAAAACTACCAACATAAAACTTTCAACAAAACACAAATTAAAGGTTATCTTACTAAATGCTAGGAGGCTAAACATGAAACTGCACTCATTGAAAGCATTCCTAACCCTGGAAAATGCTGACATCTGTGCAGTCACAGAAACCTGGTTCAAAGCTGCAGAGAGCACCCCAGCCTTATCTGGTTACTCATCCTATTATACATTCAGACTGCAAACTGTGGGCAGTAAAGCCAAAGGAGGTGGAGTTTCAATATACATTAAAGACATACACAAGCTACCTGCCCCCAAATCTGACTCAAGATGCCCAATCCGCCTATTTGGACCTGTTCAAATCTATCAAGATTCAACCCTTTACCCTGATCCTAGGTGACTTTAACTTCCTAAACACAGACTGGAAGAACTACTTATGCCAGAACACAAATGCCCAGAGATTTCTTGATTTTGTCAATGCAAATGCCTTGGAACAGCTAGTTGATACCCCCACAAGAGGTGATAATATCTTGGACTTGGTATTAACCAACATGCATAACCACTGTAGCATCCCTATAGTATCATCCTACATGGTAAGATCCAACCACAAAATGGTCACTTTCAAAGTCACCATCTCCCCCAACCCCCCCCCCCCCAGCTAGGATCAGACGTAAAAATGTCTCCAAAGCTGATTACAGCCTCCTGAAGGACAGTATAAAAAGCTTTACAGCCCCCTTCCCCTCTATAGGAACTGGCACCAATATACACTATATGACCATTTATATAGATGCATGGAATCAAGAATACCCGAGAGGACTAAATCATTCTCCACAAGGAAGAGTAAACCTGTCTGGTGGACATTTGCAATAAACTCTATAACAAAAGAAAAAAATTGCTGTCCAAGACCAAGAAGGAGCAGGTACCCAATTGGAAGCAATGTCTTCTTAGCCTTAACAAGCAAATAGCAGCACTAGTGAAATCCTCCAAAGCAAACTGAGCCCAAACTGGCCACATCTACTACAGACAATCATAAGGCCTTCTTCACATATGTCCGCAACCTCAAAGGAAGCACCCAAGCTCTGTTCAGAGCTGGTGGCAAGGCCACCACACATACAAATTCTGTAGATATAACAAACTCCTGGCTAACTAATTCAGCGAAAACTTTACCTCTCTGTCCTCCATCAGTAAATTAGGACATCCCCAGTACCTGCCCCCCTCCCCTTATATCTAGGGAACAGGTCATCACTGTTCTCTCAAAAGCAAAAAAATACAGCCTTCATGGGACCCTATAACATCCTAGGCTGCATCCTACGTGAACTCAGGCAGGAACTTGCAGCACCATTAGGCACCCTATTCAACTAAAGCCTGAGTACTGGCTTTGTCCCAGCTGAGTGGAGGACAGCCACTGTTATCCCTTTACACAAAGGTGAAGCATCCATCGATCTAGGAAATTATAGACCCATCAGCCTAACTAGCCTGATCTGCAAGGCTATGGAATGGATTATCATGGACCTCATTAACAAGGACATTGGCAACCTCCTAACACTCGATCCAACATAGTTTGGCTTCGTCAAGAGGGGGGGGGGTCATGTCTGCTAAATTTAGTTGACTTCTTTGAGACAGTCACCAAAGCCATGGATGAGGGGAAGATGGTGAACACTGCCTACCTTGACCTGGCCAAAGCCTATGACACTATTCCCACTCGGGCATAATAGATAAACTCTCTCAACTAGGCATCAAGCCATATGTTACTAGTTGGGTAGCAAACTGGCTCAATGATAGAACTCACGGAGTCAAAATAGGGGAAGCCACCTTAAGCAGTAGACGTGTAACAAGCAGCATACCCTAGGGTTTGGTCTTGGGGCCTCTGTTATTTGGGATATACTTTTCTGAGGTGCAGACAAAAACCAGTGGGCTATGGCTAACCAAGTCTGCAGATGACTGCAAGCTGGGTTCTGTCATCAGTTCCCCTAGTGATGTGGACATCCTCCAAGAGGGTCTCACTCAGACAAATGACTAGTGCCAGAAACATGGTCTCAAGCTGCATACCAAAAAATGCATCATCATCCCCTTTGGGGACAGTGGTGTCCCCACAAATTATCACATTAACAACAAAGTTCTAAGCACGCAAACAGTCATGAGGGATTTGGGCACCCGGGTTAATAGCAACCTGATTTTTGACCAAATGTTGCTTCTATTGTACAGAAAACCTTCTACATGGGCCACCTCATAAGTAGAGGTATCTCATTCAGGGATAAGGAGGTCATAACATCCCTGTATTCCTTCCCTTATAAGGCCCATTATTGAGTGCAATGTCCCTTGCAAAGCACATGCAACAGTTGGAGACCACAGAGGTTCCTCACCAGGAGAATGCAGGGCCATAAACATACATAGATAAGGTTGAAAGCCCTATCCCTCAAATCAGTTTTATACAGACTTCTCAGAGGTGACCTCTGTCTGGCATACAAGGCAATCATGGACCCCACCTTGATGGGACTGCTGCATATCCGCAAATCAAGCTCCACTCAAGTAACCCACGCGTGCAGCCTCAACCTAGTCTGTGACATCAACAAGACTTGTTGGCTGGACAGATTTGTGTCACAGAAACTCCCCCATATATGGAATAGACTGCCTCTCCACATCAAGCAGAAGAACTCTTTACCCCCCTTTTTAAGCACAACCTGGATAACTAGATGGGAAACAGAAAATATGCTCCTAGGATTCCACCTGTGTCCCTGCTGGACAGGAGCATTGGGTGCTAATTTGTCTAAACATGGGCTAAACTCTTGGCTAGGCTTATAAGGGCCTCAGAGTCAATAGCCTAATAACTTCCTATGACTGTTTGTCCAAGGCCCTCTCCATAGCCTGGAAGGCAGGCCCCCCCCATACAGGGATGGCAGCCCGGAACACAGACTCCTTCAGAACCGTGGTCCCACCCTGCACCGAGGAAGCCACCTCCAAAGCAGAAGCCAGGATCGAACTTACCAAATATGTCAAAGCCCCAAGAGGCATGGAGGGCTCCGAAAGAATCAAAGTCAAACCCTGCTCCTCAAAACCGGCAATGAAGCCTCGAGACCCTTGGAGAACACTGGTTCCGACAAACCAGAACAGCTCAGGGTAACTATCAGTGCTGGATAAGGAGTTCTGACTGGTACTGAAACAGTCAAAGCCAGGATGGCCATTACTAGGGGCTCTGAAATCTCAGCTGGAGTCAAAGAAGATGTAGAAAAAGGCAAGGTTCCAGAGCTAACAAGTCTAGGAACCAAAGATGGAGGTAATCTCCTCACCCTCAGGAGCTGGCTGACCAGTCTCATAATGTCTGACTCTGACAGGCTCTTAGTGGACCGAATAGAGGAGGCTGGTGGAGACCTTGGTGGCAATCTCTCTAAAAATGGATTCGGAGGATGGTCTGTGAATGAGTCAATCGAGGGCGAACAGGATGTCCTTGGTAAAAATTATCATCTGAGACTACTTTGGTACCGAATGGTCTGTTGGTACCAAAGGGACAGTCGTGTGTACAGATACCAGAACTGAAGAGGTCGGTGTCGAGGAAAGAGCATCTTTTCCCACCAGTGTCGAGTAGACAGTCGACAATGTAGGAGACTTACCAAATTCTGAAAGAGGTTCCGAGGAAGCTGTCGGAACCGAATGAGTGATCTTTTTTGGCTTTGAAGAGGAATATGATGATGAAGAGTTGGCTTCTGTTTTGGGAAAAGAGATAGCCTCTTTAAACTCAGATTTGAGAAGTCCTTTAAGTATGAGCTTATTTTTGTGCTCTGTCAGGGTTCTAGTAGAAAACCCTTGAAAGATGGTGCAATCTTCCTGAAGATGGACAGCACCAAGACAATAAACGCAAAAGGTGTGTCCATCTAAATCTGGCAGTTTTCTTTCACATGTTTGATACCTCTTGAAACCAGAGATGCCTTTAGAGGGTTTGTCAGCCATGAGAAAAGCTAAGGCCACTTGACACACACACACACACACACACACATACACGGGCTTAACAAAGAGAAAGATTTTTTTTTAATGTAATAGAAAAGGAAGTGGGAATTACCAACAATGGTAAAGGAGGTTACCCAAAGGTAAAGGGGATAAGTACCAACGATGGTAATTTACAGTACTAAACAGTAAAAGAGAGGTAAAAACTCACTCATGCACACACCTAAATTAATCTAGAGGAGAAGGTAGATAAAAATAGAGCAAAGAACAGAATTTAAAAGTTAGACATTAGGAAAAAACTAACTTACAGCTAGAAGAAAAGCCAAGGCTCGAGAGGTTAGTTGAATGCGTCTGGCACTACGAAGTGGCAAATGAGATCTGAGGTAGTCTGGTGAGGAGCATTATAGGCAGAGCCTAGCTTGAGAGTTTGTGGAAGACGGGAGCTAGAATAATGGCCAAGTTGGTTTCGAGGCTCGCAACTGAGCCGAAAATCAAGGATTATGTGAAGATTGACATCAGATAAACTATTCTGATAAAGCCTTGCAAGATGGCAGAGGCAAATCCAGTCGTAGCTCAAGACACAGCCTCCAGACTGTAGTTCCTTGAGCATGTATGCACTGAAGAGCAGGTTGCAGCTTCTATGATATACTGAGTGTTGACCATGCATTCTCTGAGAAATACTGCAGAAGTTTTAGCAGACTGAGCTTTGACATGCCTAGAAACACTTGTATCATGAGCATTTTTAGAGGAAGCAAGAAGTATAATGTGCAAGCTATTTTGGAAACATCCTGCTTGTTGACTAGTTTCCTCTTTTTCCCTTTGCCAAAGAAGAAACTAGTTGGTCTGTCTTTCTGAACTTGATTCCTGTATAAGCAAAACTGCATCTGTTTATGCACAGTTAGATAATGAAGGGTTTGTTCTCTCATTTCAAGGGTTAAAAAAAGGGTACAGGTAAATGAAATGCTTGACTGAAAAACAATTTTGTGACCTTGAAGATGGAGAGATGCAAAGGGATACTGTTGATGGTAAACAAAATGGGTTCATTACATGTAGATGCCTGTAGTTCTGAATCAATAAAGACCCCAAGGTGGAGTCATTTCTACTTCAAAGTCAGAGGGGTAAATACTTAAGAACCATTTTACTGAAGGCTTGGAATATAAAGGGAGGTCCAATGCCAGGCAGGTAGAAACAGCACATGCATGAAACTTTAAAGAAGCATAAGGAAGGTCAATTTTGTAAAAAAAAAAAAAAAAAAACAGGTAATCTGGGACCATTTACACTTACACCTCATACGGGCCTTGGTCCCTGGAAAGGCAGAGTGGAAAACTCACTATATATTTGGCATGTCTTCTGAATACATAGGAATTAACATGAAATCATCAAAGTGGTCAGCCTTAAGACTGTCCACTTCAGGGTGCAGTAGAGACTTTTTTTTTATAAAAAACAAAACACTTTCCACTTCTACCCTGCCAATCTATGGAGAAACTGTATTATTTTGGGCAAAGAGCCACTATGACTTCCAGCTTCCCCTAATTGAGTTTCAGTACTACCCTGGGGAATATGGGTATATGAAGAAAAGCATAAACAAAGACCTGTCCATTTCAAGAAGAAAGCATCCATATTACAGGCTCCTGGAATTACTGTTTCACAGATGAGCATCTTTTATGTTTAACATAACATTTAAGGCTTAAGGGTACATCAGCAGGATAAGGCTTAGCAGTTTTAACATTCTGAATTCTAGAATGATGAGAAAAGTACAGATGTGCAAGATCTTACCATAAATGTAGATGTCCTACTGTTGCAGTATTATTTATACTTGGTATATCCTGCCAAGGACAGCCTAACATCTGGCCAGCATAGCAAAGCCTTCACACCTTCCTGGTGCTGTATGTCAGACAAGTCCTATGGAGAAAACATAAGGTACATATGTGCCTAACCTGCAGAACTGAAGTGCCCCAAAAGAACCAGAGCAACCCCAGAAAATAACATGCCCATTCAGGAAGGGAAACAGAATGAAGATAAGAAATGTAAGAGAAAACCCCACAGCCAGCAACAAGGCAACAGAAAAATAAAAAGGGGGCAAGAGGGAGTGATTGAATACTGTAACAATGAGAATCAGGACAACTAATGTTATGGTAAGATCTTACACAACTGTACTATGTCCTTCCTTGTCACTGTTGCAGCATTCTTTATACTTGGGAGAGCACAAAAGCTACTGAAAAGTGTAGCAGGAAGAAGACAGGCATAAATCCATGAATAAGGATAGCCCTGGCCCTGTAAAAGGCATTCAATTTATAATGCTTGGTAAAACTGTGGACAAAAGACCAAGCAGCAGCTTTCAAGATGGATACAGTATCCAGACTCCTGAAAGAAGAAAAAAAACACCACCAGGAGAGCCTATCACCCTGATAGTGTGTGCATGAACAAAAGAGGAAAGCTATTTGCCACAAAAATAAAAGAAAGAAATGGCTTTAGAGATGCAGGAGGAGATTATTTGCTTAGACATTGCTAAACTCAATTTTCTGGCATGAAGGGATGCAAAAAGTTAATCAGATTTTCTGATGCATTTTGTCCTATCTAAGTAATATTTTAACTACCTATGTAAATCTGTGTGAACTTCATTCTCACCAGCAGACCGTGGAGAAGGAAAAAAGGATGGAAGATGAATAGACTTTCACACACAAATAATTAGCCACCTTGGACTTAAAAGGATGAATATGAATGAGACATCCTGTCCTTGTGGGAAAAAAAACAATTGAGGAGGAATCACCATGAGGGCATGGAGTTTAGAAAATCTCTTGACAGAAGAACATCACCAATACAGTTTTCCAAGTACAATGTTGGATGGAAAAAGAAAAGACAGGCTCAAATGTGGTCTGAGTCAATTTTTCAAGAACAAAATTTAAGGTCCAATAAGGTGAATACAGGGCCTAATATGAAGGATGCCCTTTAGGAATTGTTTGAGTTCAAAGCTACAAGCTAAAGGAGGACTCAAAGGCAGACATGCACAAATGGCTGACAAATGAGCCTCAACAGAAGGATATGCCAAGCCAGTATTGAACAAGTTACAAAAATTAAGAAAGGACCGCATGGACCCCCGCCCAGGAAGAAAAGCTCCATTTGCTTACACTGCATTATACCAAGTTCCAGTTAAACAGTGTAGTTGCATTTCTATTTACATTTATACATTCTAAGATTTTACAGAGATGAAGTTACGAGCAAGACCATGTGCAGCTTAGTGGACTGTACAGGCAAAAATTATGTATAAAAATAATTTTTTCATTTCAGTGAGAGGTTGAGTATTCTGTTTAAGTCTTACACTTGTACAGGACAAGGATTGGTTAAGATGTTTAAGCAGTGGTTTAAACTATCGAGTTTATCAGAGAATTTTGTGTGAGGATACTATTCCAAAGTTTAATAAGAATTTGTTACTAAAACGGAGGTCCTTTGTTGGACAGTATGGCAGTAACAAGTTTTGTAGTACAGGGCATTTTTCTGGATGATGAATGAGTTTGTGTGATGTAGTTAGTTGTGTAGTTCAAGCCAGATTAACTGTTTTAAGCTATGACCATGGTCGGTCCTATGAGGGAGACTGGTAGAAAATGTAGCTATTTTACTGTAGCAGGAGGCAAGTTTCTTTCTTTGAATATTGCTTGTTAGGATTGCAGCAGTGTATAACAGAGATGGCAATAAGAAGATGGTGACTAGAGTTTTTCTTGCAGTATCTGTAAGGAATCTGAAAAAGAAGTTATGTACTCACCATAACGTTCCATGTTAGTAGTCCATCTCACCCTTCATTTTTACATATGGGTTCGGAGCCGATCCTTGGCTCTGACTCGGCCAATTTTCAAGCTCAAAGACTTCTGGTTGGCTCGTGGCTAAGCAGGTATCCCATGGTGCACCAGTGCAATCCCCAGATCTTGTTTGCTGCTCACTAGCAATAGAAGAGATAGAAAGAAACCCTTAACCAACAAACCAATACTAAAGGGTCGCCACCCAAGAAATTTATAATATTACCTCCAGATCTTCCAGGATGGGGGCAGGAGAGAGGGTTGGTAAAAATGAAGGGTGAGATGGACTACCAACATGGAACGTTATGGTGAGTACATAACTTCTTTATGTTAGGTAGTCCAATCTCACCTTCATTTTTACATATGGGACAGCGCCCCTAGCACCTTATTCTTGGGTGGCTCATTGGAAAATACTCTTGAGCACCATGAAGCCAAAGGATGCTCCACCCCTAGAAGCCAAATCCAACTTATAATGAGTAATAAAGGTGTGAGGGGTAGCCCACGTAACTGCTGCACAGATATGATCAATTGGTACCCTGGCTTGGAAGGCTGCAGAGGTAGACAGAGACCTGTTAGAGTGAGCCTTGATCCTGTGGGGTAAAGATCTGCCCTCCGAGGTGTAGATGAAAGCTATGCAACTCGAAATCCAGTTAGACAAAGTCACCTTAGAAACTGGCAAACCCAGTCTGAAATCATAAAAGGAAATGAACAACTGGTCTGACTTCCGAAATTCTTTGGTCCGTTGCAAATAGAAATGCAGCTGTTTGTGCACATCTAACTGGTGAAAATGGTATTCCGCTGCATTGCTATGAATGGGAAAGAAGACTGGGAGTTCAATGGACTGGTTCAATGTGACAGAAGAACAAACTTTGGGGACAAACGAAGGATTGGTATGTAAAGAAACCCTGTGTCTATGAAAAACTAAATAAGGTGGTTTAATAGACAGGGCATGTAGCTCAGAAACATGTCTGGCTGATGTAATAGCTACCAAAACACAGTCTTCCAAGACAAGTACCTTAAGGAGGCTGAATGAGGCGGTTCAAAAGGAGGGGATGTTAGTTTGGACAACACAAAATTTAAGTCCCAAGAAGCCACAGGTTCCTGTAAAGGTGGTGGTCTCAGCAAGGTGGCTCCTCTCAAGAAGGTTTTACATAACTTATGCGACATAAGGTTAACATTTGGAGATCTCAAATAAAAATGTGAAATAGCCGCCAATTGTACTTTGATGGCGGCTGTGGCAGATCCCCGCTGAAAAAGCTCTGACAGGAATTCCAGAATTATGGGAACGAGAGCAGTGTAAGGATCCACATTCATTTTCTGTGCCCAAATAGAAAACCTTTTCCACTTACTGTCATACAGCCTTCTGGTTGATGGTTTGTGTGAGGATAAAAGAATATGGGACACTAATGATGAAACATCATGAAGCCTGACTAGAGATGGAACTGGATCAGCCAAGCTGTCAATTTGAGGGTGTGGAGAGAGGGGTGTAGCAAACCCGACATATGAGTCAATAGATCTGGAACTGGGTCCAGGATCCAAGGATCGTCCAGGAGAAGAGGCTCGAGGAAGGGAAACCAGACCTGATAAGGCCAGTAAGGAGCAATGAGGATCAACTTGTTTCCCAGTTGGTTGGCTTTCTGTATCACTTTGGGGATGAGAGGAAAAGGAGGGAAGGCATAGAGAAGTCCCGTGAGCCAATCGTGTACCAGAGCATCTCTGGGTGCTTCCCCCGGAGGGGGAATTAGGGAAAAATAGCTGCTGCACTTGGCATTGACTGGACTGGCAAAAAGGTTGCAGCAATGTTGTCCCCATTTTAGAAAAATCTGTTCCACTATTTCCCATTTCAGAGACCACTCGTGGGGCAGCAGGATTGCCCGGCTCAGCTTGTCGGCTATCACGTTGGTTGTCCCCGGAATGTGCGTTGCCACCAGAAAGCGCTGGGAAGAAATCACCCATTCCCAAACTAGCATGGCCTCTCGACAGAGTGGGTAAGATCTGGTACCGCCCTGTTTGTTGATATACCAGACAACCGACATGTTGTCCGATTGTATCGCAATCGTCCCTGGAGGAAGGAGGTCCTGAAGTGCTTGCAATGCCAGAAGCACCGCTCTCATCTCCAGAACGTTGATATGCAGATGAGCCTCGTGTTCTTGTCATGTCCTGCCCAGATAATGCCCCCCACCCGACCTGGAAGGCATCCGTGGTCACAGTGAAAACGGGTTGGGCAGGCACAAAGGGAGCTCCTGTGAACAAATTGTTGGGGGCTATCCACCAACGAAGGTCCTTTTTGCATGATTCTGTCAGCAGAATAAGACTGATTCAGCGGTAGATATTGGAACGACCACTGGGAGAACAGGAGCCATTGAAGGATTCTCACATGCAACCTGGCTAGAGGTATTAACAGAATGGTTGAGGCCATCGTTCCAAAAAGTTAAAGAATCCACTTTGCTTTGACCTTCCGAAGTGGGAGAAGTTGCTGAACTTGTGAGATGAGGTTTTGTGCTCTTTCGGTGGGAAGGTGAACTGTCATATCCACTGTGTCTACCTCTGCACCTATAAAAATCACAGATTGCGAGGGCAGTAATGCAGATTTTTCCCAATTTATGGAGATCCCTAGTTGAGCACAAAGCTGGATGGTGATGTCCCTGTTTTGGAGAAGTAGATGCCTGGTGGGGGCGGTCAGGAACCAGTCGTCCAAATACGAAAATACCTGGAATCCCTGACGTCTCAGATACTACTGCCTACTACTACTGCCATGCATTTAGTGAACACCCTGGAGGCTGTGGTGAGACCAAAGGGCAGAGCACGAAACTGATAATGGCTGGCTCCCAGCCGTAAGCACAGATACTTCCTTGATGCCTTGTCCATTTTTATATGGTAGTAGGCGTCTTGGAGATCTAGAGAGCACATCCAATAGTCTTTCCCTAACAACGGGAGTATCAACTGCAGTGTTACCATTCGAAACGTGTCCTTTTTTACGGATTTGTTTAATCTGCTGAGGTCCAATATTGGCCTCCAGTCTCATTTTGGGACTAAAAAGAACCTGGAGTAAGTTCCGGATCCTCTCTGGTCTGCTGGCATGGGCTGGATGACTCTTTCTGAAAGCAACTTGTTGATCTCCACAGTTGCCTGATCCCTGTGACTGGGTGGAACATCTGGGATCTTCTTGGGAACAAACGGTGGAAGGGAAAAGGGTATGATATATCCTCTGGTAACAACTCTTTGTACCCACTTGTCTTGGGTTAAATTTAGCCAGGCTTCTGGATACAAAGAGGTGCAACCCCTGACTGGCCCCAGAGAAACACAGTCAGGCCCCACATCAGGAGCGCTGATAAGGCCATCCTCGAAAGGAACCACGGCCTTGCTGATATTGCAGACTGCCCCTGCCTCTAGGGCGACAGCTACCATTTCCTCCTCCTCTGCCTCTGAAGGAGGATTCACTCTGTGTGTCTGGAAAGGCCCTCTGGGAATTTTTGAACCACATCTTACCACCCCTTTGACCTTTGGGGTATGGTCGAGAGGGGACAATAAAACGGATTCCCACGGCAGAGAGAGTCTTTCGTTCCTGTTCACACCAAGTGAGTGTATCTTTCACCTGGAACTAAACAAGGAGGAACCATCAAACGGGGCGTTGGTGAAGGTGGATTTAAACGGCTCTGCAAAATTACACAAATGCATCCAGGAGTGGCACCTAAGGGCAACTCCTGAACCCGCTGCTCTGCTTGCTCCATCAGCTGCATGAGATATGAGCCGCATTGAGGAGTTAACTATGGAATTTAGGGAGGAAAACTGAGCAGAGATCCTATCAGGGACTCCCTCAGGACAAGCACCCTGTATGGAATCTCCTAACTCCTTGAGGAGATCCCTCTGCAACCTTGTGAAATGGGTAAGATAGTTCAGGGATAGAAGTGTAAAGGCTGAACTAAATATGCGCTTCCCAAATCTGTCCATCTGTAGAGAATCCTTGTTTGATGGATGTACAGAGGAAGAAGTCTCCGCCAACTCCTTCTTCGTGGCTGCCGCCACCACCATGGCATCTACAGAAATGCCCTTAGACAAGAATTCTTTTCCAGGAGGGGCAGACAGGAACTTATTTAGTCTTCTAGGTACTGGCTCCATGGCATCGGGAGTATCCCACACCTTTCGACTAACCAGATCCATTAGCTCGTTGAAAGGTGGAGACACCCAAGAGGCAGAGAGTTGAGACCCGAAAGCCTTCAGGTACAAGGGTTGACAGTGGGCTAGTCGCACCTCTGTTTAAGGATCTCTAGAATGTCCACAAAGGAGACATCATCACAGGATGACTTAGGAGACCCCTCTGACTCATCGAGGTCAGTGTCCGATGTCAGAGACATCCTGGGAGTCAATATGCTTCCTCTTGTATACTCTCTTCCATGGGGGCTCCTCAAAAGGACCTTCTGGGGATGCCCTGGAAGAGTGGGGGCCACCATCTGGTGGCTCCTGAGGCTGTGGGCCTCTGCTGTCTCTGGAAAGAGTAGGGACTGAGACCAAAGTGGGAGCCCTGGGGGGAAAGAGTGTACCACTGGCAGGAGCTGTAGATTGTGACAGCACACTACTCATCACCTCAAAAGCAGATCTCTCTGGCTCCGAAGACTGTCCCCACCCCGAAGAGACAAAGGACAGCACCAGAGCCAAGGCCATCGGCTCCGAGATAAATGCAGGGTCCGAGCTCACCCTGGCGGATGCACCGAGAGGAAGGCTCGGAACCAACGAAGATTGATTCAAAACCTTCCCTTCGGCGCCAACAGAAGAGCTTTGGTCCCTGGACACGACGGACGGAGCCGAACTCGGCTCCAATGCAATAGAAAGGGGAGCCAGAACCGAGGATTCCTCCATTGGCAACAAGCACTCCAGCTCAGAAAAACCAACATGGCTTGGAGGAGGAATCACGGATGGAGACAAGACTGGTTCGAGTGGCTCCGGAGCAGACTGGGTCGGAGCCAACAAAAACTTAGGCAGGGCAGACGACTTGAGGAGTCTCAGTATTATCCTCTCCACATCTTCTTCCGAAAGACTCCTGGAAGATAAAGTTGGGGATCTTGACCTAGCAGGCACTGGAGATTTGACCATCAGAGAGACCGGTAGGGACTCTACAGACTGGCTCCAAGAAGCAGAGTCAACTATTTGCAAGGATTCATCGGTCGGCACCGAAGTATCTGTGATCGACTCCGAAACCACAGTGCTCTTTTTCAGCTCCGAACACTGAGTTGTCGAGGAGGCAGGTTTTATTAATTTGGCAGGTGGCTCTGAAACACTAGCCAGTGATGGAGAAGGCCTTTTTGAACCTTTAGATTTTGAGTCAGATCTTGACTTAGACGAAGAAGCCAAAGAACCAGACAAAACTTCCTCGAAGGTTGGCTTCAAAAGACCCCTGAGTATCAGTTTATTCTTTCTCTCCTGCAACACTCTAGGAGAGAAAGCATGACAAAACAAACATGATTCTTGCAAATGGATGGCTCCCAAACAGTAGACATTTTTTGGGAGCACTTCATACAATTTTTAAACCCAGATTTGTGATCCTTGCTATACTTAGACATTGCAACCCACAAGCAATCAGAGGGAAAGAAAGAAATGACTTGAGGACTAGGTCCTCTAACTAAAATGGGGCCTAGCCCTGCAGACGAATTACACGAGGACTAGGTCCTCTAAGTTAAACTGGCCTAGCCTGGTGTAAGATAGAAACCTAGATTTCCCACAAGACAGATTCAGTCACACAGGAGAATATTTTAAATAAAATACAGTGGAAGCAACACGAGGACTAGGTCCTCTTAAGTTAAATGGGCCTAGCCCTGTGAAGAACCGGGTCTTCTAATTCAAACAGACCAAGAAGGCACAACACACACATGTGCGCGCAAGGGTAGCAAATTAACAAAGGTAAGAAATTACAACTTTAGCAGGTCCCCGCTAAAGACCACCAGTCAACAATAATCGCTTGACAAGAAATAATCAATAGGAGCCCCTATTGATTAAAAATGGCAAACTCGCCAAACTAATTCTCTAGACAAGAAAAAGCAAGTGAGTCTAACTACTGAAATACAGGAGACCACTATACTAGTCCCCCCAAGGCCACAAGGCAATTTAGGTAAATCCTAACTGTAAATAACAGGAAAAAAGGGCGGAACCGCCAAAACTAACAGTTTAGGTAAATCACAGTTGTGCCTAACTACTGGATACCACTAATAAGGTCACACAACAACCACAAGACAATTAAGATAAAGTCTTATAATGTATATATTCAATAACTATGCAAAAAATACTAGAATAATGAAAATTTGCAAAAACTTAGCCAGAGGCAAGAGAAGCACATCCGAACTCGATGATGCAGCAAACGAGATCTGGGGATGACACTGGCGCACCACGGGATACCTGCTTAGCCACAAGCCAACCAGAAGTCTTCAAGCTTGAAAATCGGCTGAGTCAGAGCTGAGGATTGGCTCCGAAGCCATATGTAAAAATGAAGGTGAGATTGGACTACCCAGTTTCTAGTGTGTAGATTTAATGGTGGTGCAGTAGATGCTGGTTATATTTGAGACTGTCTATTACAGTTGGAAGTTTAATGTGAGTTACAGTTTCAATAACGGCATTTGCTGACTTTATGGTTAAAAAATACTTTTCATCTTGGCAATGTTTTGAGGTAAAAAGTACTGACTTCGTTTTCTTAGGGTTGAGTAGGAGGTTGATTTTTTGAGTCAGGTTTCTACAGAGAAAGACTTTTGGGTAATGTCTTGGATCTTATTTGTTGTTGAAGCTGCACATATTAATGTTGAGTCATCTGAATACTGAACTAAACCAGCATGGTGAGTGATGATATGGAGGTCTTAATAAATATATTAAATATCTGAGGGACACCTGTAGTAACTGGTTGAAAGGATGAGTAGGTTTGTTGCCATTTAACAGCTCATTGTCTAAAAAAAAAACCCACAAAAGGAATATTGTGAAAGTCCTACTGAGGAGAGTCAAAAGAGCAGTTGCTAAACAGTCTCAAATGCCTTTGACAAGTGCACACAAGCAGACCATTGTTTCAACACTGGTTTATTATATTGGTAAAATGTAATAGAGCAGTAGTGATGCTGTGCTGAGACCTAAAGCCTTGCTGTGTTTCTTAGAGTAGGTTATTTGAGGTTAGGTACTGTATCAGCCGCACATGGATACATTTCTCTATTTTTTGAGAGGGACAGAACCACTATTGGTCTGTAGATGTGCCACCTTTGTACAGTGAGATGTAGGATTTTTTTTTCTCCACTGTAATGGCACATATCTTTCTGCTATGGACACAGGGAAGGCTATGATTTCTGCAGCCATTTTTATGTAGTCTACCAGCAGTTGGTCTACAGTTACAGAAACAGTTTTTAGTTTAAGGAGCAACTTCCTTAGGAGAGACCTTGGTACTGGGCTAAAATTGAAAAGCTGTGGGTGGCTTTGACTGGAGAGGTGGACAGCTGTATTAGTGTCTAAGAGAGAAAATGTTGATTATATAAAGTAAGAATTAAACTGTTTGGGGGATATCTGTTTTTGGAGAGGGAGTGCTGGTCTTGTCAGGCTGGAGTAGTTTAGTGATGACCAAAAAAGTTCTGGGTTGTTTATGTCTGTCTTGCAGGTTGGTATAGTATCATTACTTATCCTGTTTGATATGAACTTTTGCAAGGTTTCCAACATGACTAAATTGCTAGAAGACATTTTTCGTTTTATTTTTATACCAGTTTTTCCAGGTTTTATTATTATTATTTTTTTAATCAGCCACAGTGCAGGGTCTTCTTCAGTAATATCTAGTAGCATTCTAAGTACATTCCAGTTTTAGTGTTTCACAGAAAATATCTTTGCTGAAATTGGTTGCATTTCATATTTGATTCCAGATATTTGTCTAGGGTTGGTATGTAACCACTTATGCTGAGAGAGAACCTACTTTTGTCAGTTTGCCTGGTGTGTTTGTAAGAATCCAGTCTAATGTTGCATGTCTCCCTGAAGTTTTATTGATTCTAGTAGGTATGGTTATTAACTGATATTGTAAAAGTTCATGGATTCAGTGGGGGTTAGTGGAATTTATGAGTTGCCAGTCCATACTTAAGTCTTATGGTTAGGTTGTTGGGATATCCAAAACAGTGTAAGAAACTTGTGTGTGGAAGATTTTCAATCCATATATATCTAGTTAATCACTGTATATTAATCAGATCAGATAATGGTAGAAGTAGCAAACAAACTCATCCTAAGTAAAAAAAAATAAATAAATAAATAAATAAATAAATATAATTTGAAATATTATACTGAATTACTAATTATTTGAAAGTAATCCCAGCAGGGTAGGCTGTTTCCAATCGAAAATCCTTTAAGTACACAGACAAGCGATCCAAGTAAAACAAAAATAGAGTAATAATTTCCTCACAAGTTTTCTAAATATATTTACTTTTTATCAGGTAAGGGAGTGGTCTATAGTGCTATAAAACAAAGTGTTATTGGTATACATGTTAAATTCACATCCCTTCCCCATTGGTGTGACATTCAAGCTGGTCCTGTGCTACTTAGTAGCTGTCATAATAATATAACCTTTACGTACTTTAAATCCATTGTTAAAAAAAAAAAATAAATCATATTCGATTCCCATAACCTATTGTTAACAAAGAGCACTTTCATCCTTCTAGACTTCTTCAGGTCTGTGTACAAGAACTCTAAAAACTATCTACAAAATTATTACTGTACAATTAGTATTGTTATTACACATAATTTTGAATAACATGGAAAAAAGAAAAAATGTACGATGATGGAAACAAAATATACACTTAAATTAAAACTAATTTAACATGGCATTTAAAACCAAATGGAAGAATAGAATAAAATAAAATTAGTCATGTAAACAATGTGGCAATTTTCTAAGTTCCAGTACACTTTTAAGTAAACAGTAATAGTTTAGTCCAAGCTTCCTAAAAGAGTTTAGCTTTAATTGCCACAAGTGCACATTTCACCAGCATATTTATACTTTAACCACTTTCTTAGATATGCAAATTTCCAAGGACACCAAAAATAACAGAATCACCACTGATCTATTCAGAAAACCTTAACTTACTCCACAGTAAAACTCTGCATCCTGAAAAAAATAAGTACAATGTGGTGAAGTCCCAGGGCTATAGATTAGCTAGAATTACCACAGAGATCGAACTATTTTTGAGAAACCTGAACTCAGAGAATGATTTTCTAGTGAGAGGCTATAAAAGTCAGATGTTAAAAAGCATCACTTAACCTCCCCAGTAGGCACAGAAAACCCTTTTCTGATTAACTGAAGCCCCATCCTTTGTTTACAGGAAGGCGAGGAACATTAGTTGTTTTGCTGAATTCAAACCTAGACTATTTGAAAGAAACACTAAAAGATGTGAAGCTAACTATACATTTTGTATATTTACATAGCAAGGTGATAGTTTTTATTGCCCTTATCTAAAGGAAATTAAGACCAGTGCAGGGGGTGACTTAACACTACAAAAGTAATTTACAGGGTACAGTGCAATGAATGTGATGCATTTTATATGGGCAATACTGTAAGTAAACTTAAGCATAGAATTTCTTGTAACCTGGCAGAAATCTGCTCTGGATGTAAAACAAGGCACTAGCCAAACACCTTGCTCTTCATAAAAGAGACACAGGTTTTAAGATCCAGATACTGGATCGCATAGACATAGGTGATCTTGAAGGAGACATCCCAAATATGCTGGAGAAACATGAACTCATGTGGGAATTAAAGCTGAACTCTTTTAGGAAGCCGGGACTAAACTACTACTGTTGACTTAAAAGTGTATTGGAAAATTGTCACATTGTTTACAAGACTAATTTTATTGTATTCTTCCAGTTGGTTTTAAATGCCATGTCAAATCAGTTTTAATTTGTGTATATTTTGTTTCCATCATCATACATTTTTTCTTTTTTCCACTTTATTCAAAATGATGTGTAATAATGCTAATTATACAATAATATTTTTATCAGTGTTATATTATGACAGCTACTAAGTAGGGCAGGACCAGCTCAAATGTCAAATTGATGGGGGAAGGCATGGGAATTTAACGTGTATACCAATAACACTTTGTTTTACAGCACTATAAACCACTCCCATGCCTGATAAAAATTGTGTGTGTGCGTGTATGTATGTATGTATGTGATTCAAAAATGATAGAACACCAACTGTAGAAACAAGAAGAAGATGCAGATTCACCGATAAACACCGCTCGTACACAGGATGAAATAAATAATTTATTATAGCACAAAACAAGAGTGGATCACTGGTTAAGCGCTTTCAACTGGGAAATCCAGTCTTCCTCAGAACAATATGATGATACATATCCAGAGTTTAAATAGTGTCAACCCTTAATCCATTTAAAAAACCCCGCCAAAATCTTTAAAGCTATACAAGCCTGTAAACATCAAAGACATATATAATATGAATCCAAACTATATACTGAATCATGAAATCTGTTAATAGTGTTTAAAATGAAGTTGATTAAATTTGTACATATAAAAACACTTATATATGAGAAACCTTGTAAAGGGATTAACTGTGTACGTTTATAAATATAACTAATCAAACAAAATCTGACATAACATCTTCAAATTTAATGTGATCTAAATAATTATGTAGTCATATGTAGTCACTTATAGTTGATTCCTAAAAACTGTCCTTAACACTAAATACAATACTATACAATGATACAATATGCTCAAGACTGTGTAAAAAGTTACAAAAGTATAAAAATAATCTTATAATCAATATAATAAATATAATAAATATAATGTATAAAATACTACTTGATATATCATGATAATTCTAAATATAAGTTGTAAATGGAGTTTAGAAATGTAATATAATTCAATTATTGTGAAAGAGCTAAAAAAGGTTTAATACTAATAAATTCGTTAAGACCTGGCAGTCTGGTGGCATCTGTGTACATCTGCCATTTACTTTCGTAAGATGCCAGGATCATTTTCCAATTACCTCCAAATGGTGTGCACGTCACCTGATCAATAATGGCAAATTGAAATCCATGCTCATTCCCTTTTTCCAGGATGTGTCTGTACGGGTTCATATTACATGGTCGACAAAGCAAAAGATCGACACTCACTTGTTCGACTTCAAATGAGCGAAACGTCATATCAACGAAACTGCAATTAAACGACTGTCAGTTGTTCGACAAACACTGTGAGTTGTCCGACAAAGTAAACTAGCATGATAGAGTTACATCACAGAGTACATCGTAGTTTAGTAATTATACTACGTGTGAGTGTAAAGAAAGAAAAACTACTATACATAATGTGGGAAGTGTTAACATATCGTGAAGGAATTGCAAATGTACATTAATACATAACGTAAAAGCACTGTCAGCGCTGTAGGAAACCTAACCAACTCTTCCTTCACATGTTGTTACATTTTCAGTAGACGTGCAATGACGTGGTAATAATTTGTTTTAATTTAGTTTATTTCGTTTAACCGCAGCTAGGGAATATGATATGTATTTAAAATGCGGTGTCATGTTAACTTTCATTGACCTGTTCTGCGTATATGGCAATGTTTATGTTTGCATTGATTCTTTGTACTGAGCTGTTAGTTTGTCGTACATATGACAGTCGTTCATTTGAAATTACGTTTATGTGACGTTTCGTTCATTTGGAGTCGAAGTGAGTGTCGATCTTTTGCTTTGTCGACCATGTAATATGAACCCATCTGTACAGTGCATTTTTTGTGTCACATTTCTGTATTTTATATAAATGTTCATATATTCGTCTTTTAAGTTGTTGTTCTGTTTTACCAATATAATATGCAGTGCAACCAGTGCATGTTGCCAAGTATACCACCTGTTTGGTATTACAACTGCCTGTCCTACACTTAATACTAGTGCGGTTGATATCATCTAGTTGAATGTTTTTAGCTTCATTGATATACCTACACTGATTGCATCTGCCACATTTGGTAGTACCTTTAAATCTGTCTAATCCTCCTGTGCAGTTGCTAGCTCTCTCCAAGATTCTCTTTAAATTAGGAGCTGTCTTGTATACACATTTAGGGGATGTTCCTACCTGTGTTCCTAAATTTTGTGTAGTAATGATATCCCAATGTCTTTGCAAGATCTCCTTGATGGCATAGGTGTAAGGTGTGTATGTCAATACACATACTCTTCCAAAATTATCCTTACTATAATATTTATCGTAAACGACATCCTTGTCACTAGAAAGACTAATAGGGGCATCAATGTCGTAATTACTTAATAATGGCAAGTATTTCTTCCCCCATTGCTTATGTACATATTGAGTGATGTCGTTTAACATGTTTTCTGGATACCCACGATTAAGAAATAAATTATATATAAATTCCAGTTCTACCTTCATACATTCCTCTGTGGATGACATCCTAGCGGCTCTAATACATTGTCCCTTAACCACATTTTTAAAAACGTGTGGAGGGTGATTACTAGTAAAGTGAATATAGTCATTAGAGAATGTTGGTTTCCTATAAACTTTATAAGTGAAACCCGTATCATTATGACCAACTAATATGTCTAAATATGGAATTTCTTCATGACTATAATTGTGGGTAAATTTCAAAAACTCTGTGGTTCCATTAAGAAAATCCATAAATTGTAGTAATCTGTCCGTGGATGCCTTCCATAGAATAAAAATGTCATCCAAATATCTAGCATAGAAAACAATATCGGAATAGTATTCACTTTTAAATAGGAACTCCGACTCGCATTCTAACATAACTAAGTTAGCAAATATGGGAGCACATGACGCTCCCATAGCAACACCCTTAGTCTGTCTAAAAAACTCCCCTTGGAAGGCAATATAGTTGTGGTCCAACACTAAGGCCATCATATCACATATTAAACATATCTTATCCCAGCTGTATCCTGAATGTTTCCTAAGGCTGTTGGCAAAAAATTCCAAGCCTACATCCTTGGGAATGCTGGAGAATAAATCCACAACATAAATGGTAAGGAAAGTTAAATTTGAACTCCATTTGTCCTTGGTAAGTTTACCCAAAAAATTCCAGGAGTCCTTCATGATATGTGGAATAACTTTGTAAATGTGTTTAAGCCATCTATCTATTAATCTGCCTAAATTGAACATTTTAGACTTAGACCCTGACACAATGGGTCTAAATGGTGGATTGTCGATCGACTTGTGTACTTTAGGGATGGCTACAATCTTAGCTAGAACCGGATAGTCCGTTTTCAGAAATATATAGGTGTCGTTTGAAATCCTGTTGTCAATGAGGTATTCCTCTATGGTTAAATCAATCCTCTTGTGTCCTATGTTAATTTGGTTAATAGATACGCTTTCATAATTGCCTGATCCATGGAGGAGGTTGTATATACTAGAATAGTACTCATTAGTATAGTAAATAACAACACCTCCCCCCTTATCTGGCTTCATGATCCTCACATCTTTGTTCCACATAACATAATTCAAACATTCCCTTTCCTTTGTGGAGAGATTTTCGTTTGTTGCCAACCAATTCTTATTTCCTTTTCTATAATTCTTGTGTAGCCAATATATGTCTTTGCAAACCAGCATCTCAAAATTGTTAACTTGTGGATTAGAGGTTGGAATATAAGTACTTCTCTTCCTGAGATCTGTACCTGCTATGCCACAAATTTTAGATTCACTGTTTTCACTATTATTGAACTGGATGGCAAGATTGAGTTTACGGCAATATAGCTTGATTTCTTTGATGTTGTCTACTAGATCCATACCTGGAGTAGGTATGAATTTCATACCTTTACTCATAATCTTAACAAACTCCTTATCAACCTCCACATCAGTGTAGTTGAATACATTAAAGCCATCGTACATAGTCATTACACTTTTTTTCTTGTTATCACTTACAGCCAGGGAATGAGATATCTCTGTACTGGTCAATTGAGAATCTGTGAACTCTACTAAGAAAGGCTCTAGTGTGTTACACACTGAAGTATGTGTATCACTATTAGTTTGTGCACTATAGCTTCTGTAGGTGTCCTTACTTAACTTCTGTGTGTATTCCACTGTCTGCTGGGGTTCCGTGCTGGAAAAAATCTGCCCCCTGAAAACTTTCCTCCCTAGAGGAGCTTTTAGATTGTTTTCTATTCCCTTGATATATCCGCGAATGCTCAGCAACTTTATCTGATGGCCAAATATATGCCCTGTTTCACTTGTATAAATCCACATCTCTCAAAAATTTTTTCTACTCTTTCTCTCAAAAATATTATGTGCCTTATTATTATTATTTTATACATTATATTTATTATATTGATTATAAGATTATTTTTATACTTTTTTACACAGTCTTGAGCATATTGTATCATTGTATAGTATTGTATTTAGTGTTAAGGACAGTTTTTAGGAATCAACTAGAAGTGACTACATATGACTACATAATTATTTAGATCACATTAAATTTGAAGATGTTATGTCAGATTTTGTTTGATTAGTTATATTTATAAACGTACACAGTTAATCCCTTTACAAGGTTTCTCATATATGTGTTTTTATATGTACAAATTTAATCAACTTCATTTTAAACACTATTAACAGATTTCATGATTCAGTATATAGTTTGGATTCATATTATATATGTCTTTGATGTTTACAGGCTTGTATAGCTTTAAAGATTTTGGCGGGGGTTTTTTAAATGGATTAAGGGTTGACACTATTTAAACTCTGGATATGTATCATCATATTGTTCTGAGGAAGACTGGATTTCCCAGTTGAAAGCGCTTAACCAGTGATCCACTCTTGTTTTGTGCTATAATAAATTATTTACTTCATCCTGTGTACGAGCGGTGTTTATCGGTGAATCTGCATCTTTTTCTTGTTTCTATGTATGTATGTGTGTGTGTATATATATATATATATATATATATATATATATATATATATATATATATATATATATATATATATATACACACACACACACAGTTAGAAAGCTTGTGAGGAAAATATTACTCTGTTATTTTTGTTTGACTTGGATCACTTATCTGTGTACTTAATACAAGATTTTCAACTGGAAACAGACTGCCTACCCTACTTGGATTACTTTCAAATACTTAGCAATTTGGTATAACATTTCAAATTTTATATATATATATATATTTTTTTTTTTTACTTAGGACAAGTTTAAGTTTGCTACTTCTTCTACCAGTATCTGATTTGATTAATGTACAGTGATTAACTATATATGGACTGAAAATCTTCCAAACAGAGAGGTTTCTTACACTATTTTGCTTTTAGACCCACTGTACTTGTTTAGTGGGTTGTTTAAAACTTCAGGGATAACACAGAGATTACTTGTATTCTTGTGGGGATGTCCACCACCAGATGCTTTTAGCTGCATCAATGTTATTTCCTGGTGGTATATAAATTGCTATTAAACATAATTTTCCTACTGTTGACTTTTAGGAAAAGTTCAGCATTGTTACATTTGCATTTTTCCCATGGAAGTAAGATAATGGTTAGGGATTTTTATAGACTATTTCTATACCACCTGCACACTTGTTTTGTCCATCATGCCTGAGTATATCATATCCTAGGGAGTGATCTCATTTTTTTTTTCTTAACCAAGTATGGAGTATATGCAGCAAGGTTGGCATGTGTCATGGATTGCATTGCACATACTTCTTAAGTTCATATGTAGTAAGATGAGTTTGCATTTATTTATTTTTTGCCGATATATGAGATGACTGGTTTATTTGGGGTTGAAAGTAACAGCTTTATGAACACAGGGACCAGGGTTGGGGTAAATAACTCTGCTAATTTTTAATCGATATTTTACAACGGGGTGTGGCCAGTTATACTTTGGTCTTGGTTGGCTATCTGATTATAGATACGTCAGATATGGTTTGGAGAGCTAGGGTGTTATGGAGAATGACAGGGTAGGTAGATGTTAATTCTTTGTGTGGATTGGTTGAAGTCCTAAGAATCTGAAGGAGGTGGATTTCACAATTAGTGATGAAGGCTAGAAGACTGAGGAGGAATAATAAAATAATCTGAACTAGGAGTATCTTATTTAACTAATGGAAGCAATTCTACTGATTTTTTTTTCTGGAGGGAACTGATGGTATTGCTTTAAGGAATATTTGGGTGGTGCTATGGAAGTATAAATGTACAGCATAATTTGGGATAGGGTTTTAAAAAAAAAGGAATCAAAACACTATCACCCAAAGAGTCTGCTGAAGTGTGGACAAAAGAAAGACTGTCTTGTGTGAGAAGATCCATCCTGTGAGGTAATTTGCTATGACTGCCCTGGCCCGGGGAGAGTGTGCAGCCTGGGTCAATCTAGGTGTGCCTCATATGATCTTGTGCAAGACCATGGGAAGTGCAGGAAGGAGGAGGATACACATACAGGAAAATCCCCTTTTAGGAAAACGGCAACAGTGGACTTTGAACAGAACCAAGGAAGTTGCCTATTTAGAGGGGAGGCAAAAAGGTCTATTTGAGGAGTATTCCCACTGGTGGGCAATGTCCAAAAAGACCTTTATGTGAGGCATCCATTCATGTGGATGTGTCTTGGAACTGCTCAAAGTCTGCTGCTAAATTGTGCTCTGAAGGGATGAAAACAGCCTGAAGAACCAATTGATGGCAGGTTGCAAAATCCCAAGCCTGCAAAGAAGGTTAGACTTTGTGCCTCTGTGATGTACTCTGCTGTGGTACTATCTGTACAAATCTTTAGAGGACCTGAAACCCAAAGGGGTGAAAGACCAGAAGAGATTGGATTACAGCCCTTAATCTTTGATACTGATGTGGTCTGACATCTGTTGCTGAGACCAAAAACCACAAACTTTAAGGTTGTTGGAGGAAGCTCCCTAAGTTTGCTCAGAAGTGTCTGTGTACAGCTTTTGTATAAAAAAAAAGAACCTGAAAAGGCATACATGATTTTAGGAAAATTTGCTGAATCCACCAGCAGTGTCTGGGTGGGTGGCAGTGCTGGAGCCAGTCTTTAGATACCATTGAAACTTCCTCATGTGAAGTTTGGCAAAAAGAACCATTTGAATGGTGGATGCCATGATGGTTAAGAGATATTCTCTTGCAGGAATAACAGAAAAGACTGAAAAATAAACACTCAAAGACAGGATCTTGGGAGGCAGAAGAGAAGCCAACATTAGGATGCTCTGATTCCTGCAAAGCAAAAACACTTGCTCCTGACAAGGTGAATCTCACGGTGCACCAGAAGCATAGTGAAGTGCAGATTCTGAAGCAGGAGCTATTGAGAGGGAAATTTTTCAATTCCCTGAAATCTGCAGAAAGCCACCACAGGAGCCAGACAGTTGGTAAATACTCTTGGAACTGCGGAAGGACCAAAAGGAAAACAAATAACTCATAATTAGAGGAAGAAAACAGACAAACATAAAATTTCATGGAGAGAGAATGAACAGGAATATGGAGGCAAGTGTCATTCAAATCCACTGAGACTAGAAAAGCTTGGGGAAGCAAAAGAGGGAAAAGTATCTGAAGACGCCACCCTAAAAGAAGAAACCCTGAGAAAATTGTTGAGACAAGACAGGTCCCAGAATGGGACTCCATGACCCCTCCTTCCTGGGAACCAGAAACATTCTGGAATAAAAAATCTCTTCCCTGTTGAAACAAAGCAGCAGGTTTTATAATTCCTTGCTCCATCAGATCCTGCAGGACCAGAGGAAAATAGTGGAGCTGGCAAGGAGAAGGTTTAGGAAGGCCAGAAAATCGAGGAAGGGACTTCCAAGGTATAAAATAACATGTTAGATGAAGGAGCGAACCCTGGCAAAAAGATAATCATGGACACCTAACAGGAAAGGAAACTGTTTAGCCTGAGGGACTGTTTGAGGGGGAGGGAAGGCTAGATGCTAGATGGAAATGAAGGGTTTTGGCCTCAAACTCTGAGTGGGATTATCTATCATCTGTTGACCAGGTTATTCCCACTAGGCTAGTAAGCTCTTTCCAGGGGGAGACCAGAGGTAATATTACACTACTAAAGAAAATTTGGTTAGAGCATTAGGGAGCTTCCATTTCTCTCCTTGACAGATGCCTTGGAATGTTTTACATCCACCTGAGCTAGCACCAAATCAAGCAGACAGGGCCTCGAAGTCTCATCTGAAGGACGGCACATTCTGAAGTGCAACGCCCCCTTATAATGCACTGCAGTGTCAGTAATCAAGCTACCTGGTGTGAGAACAGAACACTCAGCATTCTGCACCAAAGGCAGGCAAGTGTACTACCTGTTGCGCCACTGACACTGAAAATCCACATAGAAACCCTCTTTCTAACAGGTTGTCTAGGCTGCCCATTGGCAAAAAATAATTTCAAAGGATATTTTTTCTGAAACTTGGGTAAAGGAGAAACAAAAATTTGTTTGAGGTAATTTGCCCTTATCCTGCAGAGTTTTAAACAATTCTGTAGCAGCACCAAAAAGATTCTGTTTGTCTAAGGGAGACTATTAAGGTCCTCAGGTAAACCCTGCAAATACAACCAGGAATATCTTCTCATGCCAGAACCACATGCAGCCACCCTAGAGGAGGCATCAGTTGCAAGACAGCTGCACTTAATGGAATGGCAAGTAGTTAGCTGAGAGGCAGAACTTAGAAGAGCAAGAGCATAAGTCTTACTGTCCTAATCAGGTATGTCAGTCAAAACCACCACTAGCTGGGAGAGGAGAGCCAAGACATACTTATTCATACATACTTATTCATGTGGGTAGATAATGGCACTAAATGTCAAAGCAGATGTATATACTTTCTTCTCATATGTCTCTATAGCATGCCTGTCCCTGTCACAAGGCCGAAGCCTGGAAGAGGAAAACAGTTTTCATGTCTTATCTGTGGACATGCAAACAGTAGCAGGCTCAGATGAAGTATTTACAATCCTCAGGTACTTTATAAAATCTGTCTGGCTACTTAGGGGCCAGAGGTGGAGACTCAGGAGCCTAAGACGCTGCTGTAAATGTGTCCAACAGAGCAGCTGAAACAGGAGGGACTGTCGAAGGTCTGGGCAAATCCACATGCAAGAGTACATACTACCTCTTTTGAACATCTGAGGCTTGGGAACAATCCCACTTAAAGTGTTCCATCATGTGGATCACTGTGTCCCCAAAGGATAATTTCTCAAAAGAAGAGTCAAAGGACAAAGAATTATCTTCAGACGCCAAAGGAGAGTGCATTTGTGAGGAATATGCTAATGATTCTTTACCACAGTACAACACCTCATCAGAAGGATCAGAATCTCCAGGTCTCTTAGGTGGAGTGGATGACCAGGGAGCAGCAGTAGCAGGGACACAATTCCTGAAGATGTTTCACATCTATGACAGCATTAAACAGCCCTCGAGTAAAATCCTGTCATTTTTTGTGAAGATCCTTAGTTGAAGTAACCGTGTGTTTGGTTTTCTCTTCTGTTTTATTTTATTTTTTTTTTGTTTTAAGGAATATCTGCCTTGCAAATCTACGAGGGTCAGACCCAACTTGATTCAGTGCGTGTACCAAGCACCTCTAGGGGAATCCTCTACGCTATGCAGATATAATAAGCCATGGTCCCCCTTCTACATTTGTGCCAGATGTATGCACAGTGTCAGTGGATGTGCAAGTAAGGCAGCTTCTGTGTTGGCCTCTGTGTCGCTCCAGATGGAACTGGTCTCAGCACTGACAGTCCTCGGGGTCTTCATCCAACCTGAGAAAGGCATCTGGTGGAAGCTGGACAGTAGCAGATTCAGTATGTGCTTTTTTCTTAAGATGTGGCTGAGCTTTGGAAAGGGTGAATTCAGCCATGGTACCCAGAGTCAATAACTTCAGACACTTGTTTTCTAGATACACAGAAAGGGAAGACAAACGGCTCCAGAGCATCTTGAGGGCAAATACCTTACATATATTACACTGAGTATGGTTGAACATAGCACCTCAAAAAAAGGGCACTTCTTGGGCCTGTCTAAGGGAAATCTTCCTCCCACACATTTCCCCTTCCTGGATGACATGAAAACAAACTACAAGGAGGAAAAAAAGGAAGAACTCCAATGAGGCAGTTATCTTTAGAAGGTTCAGTAGATGAACCAGCTCAATGAGTGGCGCACAGACCAAATTCAAAAGTAGCAGTTAGACTGGCAGCAAAATTTTGAGGATTAGGTGCCCTTATGTCACATATGTACATTACATCTTATGCACAAGGATATGCATCAGATGTACACCAGGAAGGTGCAAGTGTTTTGTTATACTGGCCAGATGTTAGGCTATCCCTGGCAGGATATCCCAAGTATAACGAATACTGCAACAGTGAAAAGGAAGGACATCTCATTTAGATCATATAATCAATGTGTGTGGATCTCCATATGCACCTCCTTTGCTCTGCAAGATACAGTCTGAAGTTGAAGACTGTTTTCCTCTAATCTGAGTACTACAGGTACAAGACCGAGATCTTTTTTGAATAGGGAATTCCTCAGTACTGGCAGCCTTGAAATACCACTGCAATTCCTCATGTGTTGTCTGGCAAACAGAATCATAGGAATAACTGGATGCCATAAAACCCAAGATCTCATAAATTTCTCTTGCAGAGGTCATTTGCAAAGGAAGAAGATTCTGACAGAGGTTTGTAAGACAGAAAACCTTGGCTGTAGGAAGGAAGGCTGTCACAGACAGTATGTGAATTCTACAACTCAAGAAAAAAGTGCATCAGAAGAGATCTTTAGGTTGAGTGAACCCGTGCCTGCAAAGGAGAAGGCATAGTGAGGGCTCCATACTGCAGAAGAAGCTTGAATTAAAATGTTGTCCAGATAAGGGTATATTTCAATGCTGTGAAGTCTGCAAAAGGCTATAACAGGAGCTAGGCAATTTGGTAAGTATCCTTGGAACTAGAGAAAAGTCTTTCTCCAGTTCCAAGGCAAAGTACAGAACTGAAAATGAGACAAAGACACACAGAATCTTGAAGTTCATGAAAAGATGAATAGGAATGTGAAGATAAACATCCTTCAAACCCTGACAGACCAGAAAGGCTTGAGGGAGTAGCATGGGAAACGAGATCTGATGTGTTGACATCTTGAAAATGGGAACAAGCAGGAAAGTTTTGAGGAAAAAAAAAAGATCCATAATTGGCCTCCAGGAACTCTCTCTCCTGAGAACCTGAAATATCTGAGAATATAAATCACTGCCCAATTAGGAAGGAAGAACTGGCTAAACAGTGCCATAATCCAAAACATTTTGGTGACAGCAGAAGAAACAGAACTGGTCTGGAATAGCTTCAGGAATGCCTGAAAAAGGGGAAGAGACTTCCATGACATCATGTGGAAAGGACAGTGAGACAGTCTTTGAGAAAGAGGACTCTGGTCAAAAGGAAGGGAAGGAAGACCATCACTGAGGTGGGTTTCGTCAGGAAAGGAGGGTTTCTGACCCTTAGAATCTTGTACTGTTTTCTTTGATAATCTACCCTTAGAAGGACATTTTCCCTTTTGAGGTCTTTTTGCCTCCTTACACAAGGTTTCTGTTTTGAGGGATGTTTTCCCTTTTGAGGTCTTTTTTGCCTCCTTACACAAGGTTTCTGCTTTGGAAGGATAATTTCTTTAATACGTGAGGACAGAGGAAAGGAGAATTTGTTTTGCTTCTTGTATCGCTTTACCCTTGTACTGTAAAACTTTGGTTCTGCTACCACGCACCTATTTAAAGTCTGAGTATCCAGAGGGGAATCCAAAAGTTGGGCTCTGACATCCTCAGTAAGGGATTGGAGAGTCTAAGCAAAGAATACCTACAGCCAACCCAGATACAGCCACCTTGCAAAAAAACATCAGCAGCATCATAGCTGCATATGCTAGAACGTCTTGCTACCTGAGAAGCTTGGACTTATTGTGAGAATCAGCATATCAGTTAAGACATCCCCCAAGCTTAGAACAGAAAGTACAGCTGTGTAAAATCTTACTATAACATATGTCCTTCTCTTCACTTGCAGTATTCCTTACCAAAGGGATCTCCTGCCAAGGATAGCCCAACATCCTGCCAGTATACCAAAGCCTATAGTGTTTACAGGCATCATAGGTCACAAGTCTGCTTCCCGTGCTAGACAGAGAACATAAAGGTTATGCAGACCTGGAAAAAGATATGAAGATTTGGTCAGATTTCCTAAGGGTTTTGGTTCTATCTAAATAGAAACGGAGTTATCTATGTACATCCAACATATGAAGCAGGTACTCTCCCCTGTTCTGAAAATCTGGGAAGAAACAGGAAGATTGAAGACTTGGTTTAAATTCACCTGACCTTGAGCAAAATAGTATTAGTACACAAAGTAACTCTGTCCTTGTGAAAATTCTGATATGGAGGCTTGCAAGACAAAGCCTCTAACTCACTCTCTTGGATGAAGTAATATCCACCAAGAAAATAGCTTTCCAAGTCAGAAACATTAAGTCTACCTTAGCTGAAGGTTCGAAGGGGGGGGGCATGAAACTAACAGTTGTAAAACCAAGGTGAGGTCCCACGGAAGTGCAGAATCCTAAATAAGAGGATGTAGAAGAAAACTACCTTTCAAGAAGGCCTTGCACAATTTAAATGACACTAGAAAGAGTTCTCCCCTACATCAAAATTGGAAATGGCCACCAGTTGCACTTTCACCATTGAACAACTTGCCCCTTTACTAAAAAGATGTGCCAAGAAGTCCAACACAGCTGAAACTGGAGCAGAAAAAGGATCTAAATTGTGATGAGACAAGATGGAGAACGTCTTCCCATTACTATTGTACAGCTTTCTAGTGGATGGTTTGTGTGCTGCAATCAAAATTTTTCTGACTGGGGAAGAAAGTCAGGGAGTTCTAGCCATCATTGGAAGTGGAAAAATCAAGCGATTAGTTTTGGGTTCAGAAGATCTGGATGGGAGTGTCCCGAAGGATGGGACAACAGGTTTGGAGAAGCATCCAGGGTCCCACACGGATAAACTAGGTGAGACCAAAGGAAGGGGTACCACACTTGGGGGAAATGAGGATGACTTGGCACTTCAACCTTTGAGCTTTCTGCAGAAATTTGGGAATGAGTGGAAGAGGAGGATAAGCATATAGCACAGCAAGGGGCCAAGCACAGACTAGAGCATTTCTTGGTGACTGTCCCTGAGGAGTGATCAGGGCAAACTCACTGCACTTGGTGTTGGAGGGAGAAAGGAACAGGTTGGAGCAAAGTTGACCCCTCTCTGGAAGATCATATTTGCCACTGAAGGATTGACAGACCACTTATGAGGCATCACAATGTTCCTGCTGAGCCTGTCCACCAGGATGTCTGACTTCCCCAGAATGTGAGTTGCTAAGAGAAAGTGGTTGGAAGAGATCACCCATTGCCACAACCACATGGCCTCTCAACACAAGGGATTAAGACCTGCTACCTCTTTGCTTATTGATGTACCAGACCACTGACATATCTGAATAGAAACAGTTCCCATAGGGAGGCACGGATGAAGGGCTTGTAAAGCAAGAAGCGCTACTCATCTCCAGAACGTTTATATGCAAAATTGTTTTTTAGGAAGGACCACGTGCCTTGGACCATCTGTCCCAGACAATGCCCCCCACCTGAGTTGGGAAACATCTGTGGTCACAGTGGCTGATGGGGGGGAGGAAGGATGAACAGGCAGCCCTGGAGAAGACTGTCAGATTGGATCCACCAAATGAGAGATTGTCTGTAAGCTTGTGAGATCCTGACTAGGTAGTTTAATGGACAGTGAAGGAGAGAGCATTGTATAGTTTAATGGACAGTGAAGGAGAGAGCATTATATGGCTAAGGTCCACTTAAGTATTCTCATGTGATGGCAGGCTAACGACACCAGAGGGATTTGTATCCACCATGGACCTGAAGGCCAGAAGAACAAGACTTGCTTGGGGAAAAGGAAAGTCCATTATCTGTTTGACATGAGCTGTCAGGCCAGAAATCCTGTCTGGAGTTAGAAGGGCTAGAGATTGAGTGGTGTCCAAACAAGCATGAAGATGATGAAGTATAGGACTTGAACTGGAAGAAGATGAGACTTTAGACTGATAGAAATGCCAAAGGTCAAGGCTAGATGGAATAGGTATTTTCAGGCTTGAAGAAGTTGATGCCTGTGGGAGCAGCTAGAACCCAATCATCTAGGTAAGGAAACACCTGGCATCCTTGCAGTCTCAGGTGAGCTGCTATGACTGTCATATATTTGGTAAACATCCGGGGAGCTGTGGTGAGACCAAAGGGCAGTGCTCTGAATTGATAGTGATTGGCTCACAGCCTGAAGCACAGAGAGCTTATGGAGCACCTGTTCATCTTGATGTGATAGTACACTTCCTGAAGGTCTATAGAGCACATCCAGTCAGCCTTCTGCAGGAAGGGAAAAATGATCAGTATCATGACCATTTGGAACTTTGAGTTGGCAACTGACTTCTTAAGAGTGGTAAGATCCAGAATGGGTCTGAGATCCCCCATCTTTTTGGGCACTAAAAAGAATCTGGAATAAATGCCCTCTCCAAATTGGTCTGGTAGGATACTCTGGATGACTCTCTTTGAGAGCAGCTTTGATATATCTAAGACTGCTGCCTCCCGTTGATTGAGTGGAACATTGGAGAGGATTTTGTTTGGTGAGGGTTTCTGGAAAAAGGGTATAGACAGCCTCTGGATATAACTTGTAACACCAAATGATCTTTTGTGATAGATCTCAGGCTGTTGGGTGTACAGACAAATGTCCCCCAACTGCCTCCACAGTACAGCAGTTGGGCAATCCCTCAGGATCACTGATTAGGTCCGAGAAAATTGAGACCCTTGGATCATCGGACCCCTCTGCCAGGAGGGCAACATTTGCTATTATAACCATTTCCCCTCTCTGCCTCTGGGGAAAAGGTCCCCTTGTGAATTCTGAAAAGGACCTTGCGATTTATGGAACCACAACTTCTTATCTCCATGCTGGTTCCCTGAAAAGGTCTGTTGTGGGGTAATGAAGTGTATCCTGATGGCAGACCAGGTTTCTCTCTCTCCTTTTCACTTTGGGAGTGTGTGTCTAACTGTTGGACCAAAAAATGTCGATTCATTGAAGCCAGCATTGACAAAAGGTGCCTTCATATGGTTCCAGACAATCACACAGCTACATCCAGGTGTGGCATCTGACAGCAATGTCTGAGTTGGCCACCCATGAGGCACCCTCTGCAGTATGAGAGATCAACCTCATAGATGTATTGGAGATAAGATTGGAGGGTGGCCAATCTTGAGGAAAAGGTCTTCTGTTATTCAGCAGACATGGACCCTGGGACAGAACTAGAGAGTTCCTTAAAGAACCAGAGTTCCTTAACTAAGTCCCTCAATAGCCTGGTTATGTGTGCCAAGTAGTTCAGTGCTTGCAATGTGAAGGTCGTTGAAGCATAAACCCGCTTTCTGAACCTGTCCAAAGCCCTAGACTCCTTATTAGGGGGATGGACAGTGGAGCTCTGCTTGGCCAGCTCCTTTTTGGTGGCAGCTGCAATCACCATGGCACTGACAGGAATTCCCTTAGTCCAGTGTGGGCGGTCAGAAGGGGCACCATGGATCTTACTGGGCTGCTTGAGAATAGGTTACACTGTGTCCAGTTCCTTACATGCCCTGCAGGACACAAAGTCAATAAGGGGGTCCAGAGGGGGTGGACACCCAAGAAGGAGATGGGCCTGCCCCAAAGGCTTCCAGAAAAACTGATTTTTCTGGCTTAGGGCTTTTAGAAGATCAACCACCTTTTTGGCAAAGGATTTCCATGATGTCTCCAAAGGAGACATCCATGGGTGGTGATCTGGGGGCCTCTTCCCTTTCATAGAGCTTGGTGTCCTCAGTGAGGCATTCCAAATGGGAATCCAGTGGGAAGTAGACAAAGTCCTTTTGGGTAGGCTGTCCAGAGGGGAAAGAGTAGATGTCTCAGACACAAACTGCCGGAGGGGGCCAGGATCCTAAGGAGGTAGAGTCGCGAATTTTTTGTGCAGAGAGAACCATCTCCACCACTTCGAATGCAGAGGGAGATCGGGACACCGTAAGCACCCCCACCGGAGACAAAGCTGTCAACAGAGAAGCTCCACAAACCATAACCATCCCCAGATCGGAGTGAGGAGTCGGAGCCAAGCTGTCAAATGCCGAAGCCCTGAGAGGAAGAAACTGGTCTGAAATTTTTTTAGCTGACATCAATCCCTTGGAACCAACACAGAGAGTCAGTCAACTCCAAAACAGTTGGAGCTGGGCAAGTCAAGGAGATTGTCAGAGTTGAGGTAACCATACCCATCAGCTCTGGGAAGGCTCAGATCGATAACTCTGAAATATGGGGTCAGATTGGAGGGGAGATAGGGGTGAAGGTAGAAATATTGCTTGTGGATCCAGGAGGGAACGAAAGAAGCTAGATCCCCAGCTGAATTTGTACCTGGAGAAATTTGACCATCATGCTGTCCCACCTCTGCTTTGAGAGGACCTAAAAGAAGCTACTGAAGCAGGCCTGGAAGAGGGCCTGGGCTGCTGCAGGAGAGGGGACTTGAGTCTGGCTGTCACTGGCTCTGGGGAGAAACTTCAGCTCGTGAGGGGGGGGAAAAGGCCTGAATGACAATAGACACCGAAGTTGTCGACTTTGAAGATCTGCAATTTTGACAGGAAGTTCCCCCAAATAGCATGATCTACTAGGGGATCTCTTCCTCTCTTTATGCTTCTTAGCAGAGGTTTGAGCCCCTGAAATGGATCGGGTGGCTGAAGAGGATCTAGGGAGGAGTCCCTTTAAAATAAGCTTATTGCAGTGATTGATCAGTGCTCACTGATTAAAGCTGGCACAAACAGTACAAGCAGAGTCTAGATGAGCCGCCCCCCCGACACACCACACATTCTGAGTGTGCATTGGAAAAAAGAAGTTATGTCTTACCTTAACGTTCCATCTGTGTTGTTGATCTTCTTCCATTCATCACTGATGGGTTCGGTTCCGAGCCCTCAGAACTCAGTTGGCTTAATACCAAACTCGTGTACATGAAAAACTCTCGAGCTAAGCTGCTACCCACAATGCCCTTCTAACAGTTACCTCAGATCAAGTTTGCATGGAACATACAGAAGTAAAAAGCAGAGGCCATTTCTGCGCAAAAACCCTGAAAACACAAGGACCCATAAGATCCACCAGGAGCATTTGGTGGGGGATGGAGGGTGGGATGTGATGAATGGAAGAAGATCAACAACACAGATGGAATGTTATGGTGAGACATAACTTTTAGTTATGTACTTACCATAACTTTAGATGTATGGGATCCATCTCGCCTACATTCTCTACAGATGGGTTCGGAGCCGATCCTCGGCTCCGACTCGGCCGCTATACAATAGAATGCAGTCTCTTATTGGCTGAGTTACCTCGTATCCCAGGATGCACCACTACTGCTTCCCCAGATCTTGTTTGCCGCTTCTGAAGCATAGACGTGGTCTCGGACTTGGCTGAGCTAAGTGCCTCTTATTATTATTATTTTCTGGCTAGATTTGTGCTAAAACTTACCCAAAAGCTGTTTTAACAGCTACTTGTTGTGTGACTGTGTATTTAAAGTTTTTTGTGGTAAAATTGTATTTTTTGTGGTAAGTGATCCCGTTTAAGTTAGAGGGGCCTTGCCCTATCCTAGGCGTTTTAGTTAGAGTCTAGGCTGTCGTTTGTGTAGTTTTTGAAGTTTAGTGTGTCTGAAGTAGATAGCCATGTCGAAGGAACATAGACCATCAGGTTTTAAAAAAATGTTCCAAATGTAATTATAAAATGTCCATTACGGACGACCATTCATTGTGTGTCTACTGTTTGGGCCCGAAGCACCTCCAGGAATCCTGTAGCGTTTGCCACGCTTTTTCCTCTTGCATCCTCCAAGAGAGGAAAAATAAGTTAATTTTGAAAGGGCTTATTACCCCTTCCTTTGAGGAAGCCCTATCTTCTTCCCCTTCGAGGAAGAAAAAATCTTCGGCTCCGACCAGCCCATCGGATCCGGCAGCTAAAAAGTCACGGCAGGCTTCTCCGTCGGCTCCACGGACTTTGGAGCCGAGGGCAGAATGGTCTGCCTCGATGTCTCCAGCCTCGACTCCTCTGGCTTCGGAGTCGAGAGCTTGGGCGTCGAGAGGCGAGTCATCTCCATCGGCTCCACTGCCTTCGGAGCTGATGAGGGTTGCCCGCTCAGACTCTTCCCCTTCGGTGCCGAAGTCCCCATCGGCTCCAAGGGAAATTGCAGTGGTAGTGGAATCTCCCTCGGCACCGATACTTCTCGAACCCATACGGAGCCGGTCCCCCAGTCTTTCGGAGCCGGCGGAGAAGTCGACTCGGACCCGGTCGGTCTCTTCTCGGTCGTCGAGGATGTCTGATTCAGATTTAGACAGGGTGCTTCAAAGGCTTTTTCAGTCTCCGGTCTTTGCAAAATTGATCTCGGCTCCAGCCCAGTCAGCTCCGGAGCCGATTTCCCATCCTGCTATCTCGGTTCCTCCTCCAACAGCTTCGGCGCCGTTGGAGTCAGTGTTGGTGGAGCCGGTGGAGTTTGTCGGGTCGGTTCCAACCCTAATGTAGGCGAATGGGAATGTAGGCAAGATAGGATCACATTACATCTTCTTTATCTGATGATGTTAATCTTCTTCTCATTCATCACTGATGGGACAGAATCCCAAGCTACTTGAAAACCTGGGTGGCCCTTATGGAAGAACATTCCTGAGTACAACTGAGCAAAAGGCCGCTCTTCCATGTCCAATTTGTAATGCTTGATGAAAGTGTGAGGTTTTGCCCAAATGGCTGCTGCGCAAATGTCATCCATAGAGGCTCTGGAGTGAAAAGAAACAGAAGTTGCTAGGGCTCTTGTTGAATGTGCTTTGATATGGACAGGCTTAGTCTCATTCACTTGTGAGTATGAAAATGCAATACAATCTCTGAGCCATTTTGACAAAGTGACTTTTGATACGGCACATCCCATTTTTGGTCCAGAGGAGATGAAAAGTTGATCTGACTTCCGGATAGATTTAGTCCTATCCAAGTAAAAACGTAATTGTCTATGTACATCCAATGAATGTAGACAATATTCTCCTTTACTGGAATAATTTGTGGAAAAACACTGAGTTCGATGAACTGGTTCACAGAGAAATCAGAAATCAGAAATCACTTTGGGGAGAAAAGATGGATTAGTATGAAGAAACGCTCTGTCTTTATGAAAGATTAAATATGGACTCTTGATGCATAAGGCTTGTAATTCTGATATCTGTCTAGCTGATGTGACAGCCACCAAAAATAGAGATTTCCATGCAGCAGGCTCAAAAGGAGGTAAAGAGAGAGACTGCAATACCAGGGAGAGATTCCATGCCTCTAAAGGCCGCTTGATTGGGGTTCTGCTATAGAGAACTCCTTTGAGAAAGGTCTTGCATACGTGGGTGGAGATAAGTGGAACACCTTCTAGACTGTTATGAAAATTGGAAATAGCTGCCAAGTGGACTCGAATGGTAGAAGCTGATGCTCCATTCTCAAAAAACTCAGAAAGGTATTGAAGTATAACATATACAGGAGCTGAGAGGGAGGTCTAACATCTGTTCTTTTGAACAGAGAAAACCTTTTCCACTTATCTCTGTAGAGCTTTCTGGTGGATGGCTTATGGGAGGTCAGAATAATATCGTGAACAGGTGAGGAGAGAATTTACTGCCTGGTGACTAATGGAAGTGGAGAAACCAAGCTGTCAGCTTGAGAGTGGACAGATTCAGGAGAGTCAACCCTTGCAGGGTGAAAGATTAAGTCCTGACGAGTGCCCAGAATCCATGGAGGTTGTAACAGGTGAGAGGCCAGAGGAAGGGGAACCACATTTGTAGAGGCCAGAATGGGGCAATGAGGATCACCTTGCATCTCAACCGAATTGCTTTCTTCAAAAATAGGGGTATCAAGAGAATTGGAGGATAAGCATAGAGGAGACCCGTGGGCCAATCATGAATCAAAGCATCTCTTGGGGACTCCTCCTCTGGGGGGAAAGGGCAAAGAAGCTGCTGCATTTGTTGTTCAAAGGGGAAGTGAAGAGATCACAGCAAGGCTGGCCCCACCGACTGAAAATTTCTGTTATGTTCAGATTGAGAGACCACTCGTGTGGAAGGAGAATGCATCTGCTCAGCCTGTCCGCAATCACGTTGGAGCTCCTTGGGATATGCGTTGCTATAAGAAAACAGTTGGAAGCTATTGGCCAGTGCCAAATACTCATGGCCTCTCAACACAGGGGGTTGGATTTGGTCCCTCCTTGTTTATGTACCAGACTACTGACATAGTCTAATTGAATCGCAATCATTCCCAATGAAATGAGCATATGTAATGCCTGTAATGCCAACAGCACTGCGCTCAACTCCAGAACAATGATATGCAAGTTGGCCTCTAAGCTGGACCACGAGCCTTGGATTGTCTTTCCCTGAAAATGGCCCCCCACCCTATCAGAGAAGCATCTGTGGTCACCGTGACGTTGGGTTGAGGGATCTGGAAGGGACGACACCAAATTTTTCATCTGACCTCATCCACCAGAGGATATCTTGCTTGCAAGAGTTGGTAATGAGTATCTGTGAGCTTAGGGGGTGAAGATTTGCCAACCATTGAGACAACAGGAGCCATTGTAACAGTCTCATGTGTAATCTTGCCAGTGGAACAATCAGAATGGCTGCAGCCATAGACCCCAGAGCCTGGAGAACTTCTCTTGTTGACACCTTTCTTTGACAGAATATCACTTGTACTTGCAATCTTAACCTCTGAAACCTGTGAGCCGGTAGAGATACCAGGCATGTTCAAGTACTGAAAACTGCCCCTATAAATTCCAGCTGTTGGGTAGGTTGTAGATTGGATTTCTTCCAATGGACTGTGATGTCTAGAGACTCCACCAGTGAGTGTGTATAATGGAGGGCTATGGTCAGGAGACGCTTGGTGGGGGTGGAGAGGAGCCAATCGTCTAAATACGGAAACACCTGGAGTCCCTTTAAGTCTCGGATGAGCTGTCACCACTGCTAGGCATTTCCTGAACACTCTGGGGGCCACTGAGAGACCGAATGGCAGGGCTCTGAACTGGTAATGACTGGCTCCTAGCCGGAAGAGGAGACTCCTGGAGCATTTGTCCATTTTGATGTGGTAATACGCATCCCAGAGGTCTATCGAGCACATCCAAACATCCTCCCATAAAAAAGGGAGAATGGAGTGACTATGTGGAATTTGGGTTGAACCACTGACTTGTTTAGATGGCGGAGATCAAAAATGGGTCTCCAGGCCCTGGTCTTTTTTGGCACCAAAAAGAATCTTGAGTAAAAAACGGATCCGCATTGGTCTGGGGGAACTGGTTAGATAACTTTTTTCACACAGCTTTCTTATTTCTGAAGCCACTTCTTCCCTTTGACTGGGTGGAACATCGGGAAGGTGTTTTGTAGATTTTGGACGTGATGTTAGAGGAATGTAATAGTCTCTGGAGATTATTCTCTGCACCCAGCAATCTTTTGTAATAGAGTTCCAGGCAGTTTGATGCAGAGAAGAATAAGCCCCGACTGCTTCCAGAGGAAATGAGCATTGATAAAAGCATCCGTAGAAAGAATCCCTGGAGTCTTAATTTTGGTGACCCCCTTTGCCCCTAAAGGGGTGTCTTCCACCACTGGAACCCCCTTTGCCTCTGGCGGAATCCTCACCACGTGCATTGCGGAAAGGACCTTGAGATTTTTGTTGCATATTTTCCCACTCCTGTGGTTCCTGGATAAAGACCGTTGGGGCTTGGAAAAACATAGGTCAATGACAGACAAGGTCGTTCCATCCTGCTCGCACCTGGCCAGTGTGTCCTTTACTTTAGAACCAAACAAGGAAGATGGTTCAATAGGGGCATTCAAAAAGGAGGATTTGAAGGAGTCCGCGGGGTCACAGATGCGCATCCAGGCATAACGCCTCATGACTATGCCTGCACCCACAGCTCTAGCTGCCCCTTCGGTTGCGTGGGAGAGCAACCTCATGGACGAGTTGGAGATAGACTCAAGGGTGGCAAGTTGAGAGGCAACCTTGTCTTGTGCTCCGTCAGAAACTTGACCCACGAGAGCTCCATAAAGTTCAGAAATCAGATCCCTTTGGAGCCTCGTGAAATGTGCCAAGAAGAGACCTGACTGCAAAGGTCGCTGAAGCAAACACTTGCTTCCCTAGTCTGTCCACAGCCTGGGGACTCTCTGTTGGGTGGGTGAACAGTAGGACTTTCCTCCACAAGGTCCTTTTTAGTGGCCGCTGCCGCCAACACCATGCATCTACTGGCGAGCCTCTAGACTAGTGGGGATGCTCCTCTGGTGGGGAAAGAATTTTGTCTGGTCTCCGGGGAATGGCCTCAATAGAATCAGGGTTCTTCCACACACGCTGCACGACGAGCTGGACTAACTTGTCAGCAGGTGGGGTCACCCAAGAAGTAGAAGGCCAAGAGCGGAAAGCCTGCAGGAAGATGGACTCCTCTGAGGAAGGGTTAGAGGGCTTCCAGCCAACCCTCTGTTTCAATATTTCCAGGATGTCTCCAAAGGAGACATCAGGGGGGTGACCATGGGGACCCCTCCCCATCATCATAGTCTGTATCCTCTGTGAGAGACTCCTCCAGAGAGTCAAGGTGTTTCCTCTTACATGCCTTCTTCCGAGGAGGTTCTTCAGTGGGGATGTCTGAAGACTTGGAAGGAAGAATACCCTGAACTGGGGTTTCCTGAGGCTTCTGCTCTCGGTGCCCTGGGGAGGTGGCCAGTGATAGCTGTAACTCAAGAGGGAAGATCCGATGTAGGAGCGCTTCCAGAAGCAAGCACCCATTCCATCATCCAGAAAGCAGGCCTGCCCAAAGTGGAATGGGAGCCCAAAACAGAGTAGGAGAATCTCAGAACTGGGGTCACACCCCACTCCATCAGACCTGCTCCCGGGGATGGAGCCTCAAGCAAGATCGAGGCAGGAGTTGCCCCCGGATCAGAGGACAGAACAGATAAAAAAAACTTGGAACTGTGCTCAGAACCAAGGGTTCCACCCCCAAATCAGGAGACTGAGGAAGGGATTGTTCCGATGGAACCAAAACCCAAAGGGATGGCCTCGAAGCCTCAGTGGGGGTCACTGTCAGTGCTGAGGAAGGGGTTCTCACCAAGGATGTTGGAGCTATGGGCCTCGGAACCGATGGATCAGAGGGAGGAGTATAAGTGGGAGTCCTAGGAGCAGTAGACCCAAAACCTGAAATGGGATGAATCTTAGGAATGTTTATCCCCCTGGCTTTCCAACAGCCGGCCCAGCAGGCGCATCACATCGAATTCAGAAAGACTCCTGGTGGACCTTGTAAACGCTCCTGAAGGGAGTCAGGCCAGTCCAGAAAAGGGCTATAAGTCTGGCCTAAGAATGGGTCCAATGAAGGGGAGTACCGGGTCCGTAGTTTTGAGATGTCGGCACCATAGTCCCTAACTTGGAGACAGGCAATAGAGGAATCAATGGCGCTGAGAAGGGATTCGGTGTCGAGGTTATTATCAGTTCCAAAGGGATTGTCAGAACTGCCTTCAGTGCAGTAAAGGGTGAAGTCGGTGCCGAAACTATTGAAGACAGTAAGATTGGAGCTGTAGTCACCACTGTAGATAGGACTCGTGCCGACGTCAAGGTTTCTGCAATATCGATGACACTGGATAAAGAAGCAACTGGAGCTGAGCTCAGAACAGAAGCAACAGTCATAGTCGGAGCCGATGAAGCAATCTTGTGAGCCTTGTGTTGATGGGACTTACCCTTATCACCAGCCGGTGAAGAAGGATCTGAATGGGGACGTTTTTTGTCCATCACTGGAGGGGTTGAGACCTCAGACATTGAAAGGGCCTTTGAGAAAGGTGAGACTAACAGGCCTTTCAAAATCATTTTTTTCTCTTGTTCAGCATCTGCTAAAACTTTGGCAAATCTGGCAAGGAGGTTTCACAGAGAGGTGAGAAACCCCCAGACAATACACACAACTTTCATGTGAGTCACTGTTAGGGAGTTTGCTATTGCAGGAAGTGCAATATTTAAACCCCAAAGTCTCTTTTTTTCAGACATATCCATATACACAAAACAAAGTACTGCTATGAAAGTGAGAAAAGCAGAAAAGAAGATACCAACGATGGCATCAAACGATACAAGGGTAGGAGAGGGCGTGCTAACGATGCTATAAGAAATACCCAAAGGGTAGAGCTAGATACATAAAGAGGGTAGAAAACAAGTTAGTTTAGAAAAAGGTTCAAAAATACACAAATATTTATAAAATATGACACAGCTGGAGAGCTTGGTGAAATGCTGCTATATGGCTGTGTGGCAAACGAGATCTGAGGTAACTGGGAGAAGGGCATTGTGGGTAACAGCTTAGCTCGAGAGTTTTTGGTGTACGCGAGCTTGGTATTAGGCAGATTTGAATCCAAGGGCTCAGAACCAACCCCATCAGTGATGAATGGGAAGAAGATTAACAACATCAAATGTGGGATTTTGTGCCCACATGTGCTGCACTTAGTCCAGCGGGTTTTGACTCAGCCATGTTGACTGGAACAAGACAGTGACAGCAACAAAAAACCCACCCACACACCAAACCAGAAGCAAAGCAACTAGAGAAGGAAAAAAATCTAATGTTCTACAGAACTAGAAACTTTTTTTAAAATACATGTAAAAGTCAGAAAGGAGGGAGTAGGGAAGGGCGGGAAAGAAAAGAGACAAATTTTTAGAAAGAAAAAAAAACTGTATTGCACTGTCTTATGATGTACATTATGCATTTGCATTTTCCTGACTGTATGAATTTTACTCTTGTATTTTACCCTCTAACATTATGTAACCTTTATTGTATTGTATTGTATTGCTTATGGAGCTTTTCTCCCCGGGCCTCCAGTGAAAATGGGCACTTCTTGGCCCAGTGGACTTCCCCGGTAATCAAACTGAAAATAAATAAAAATAAAACTGCTCTAAGGCCAAAAGAAAGTTAGGGGATAGAGAAGGCAACAGTCATTACCTCATATATACAGCAAAACATTTACTCATGGACTAGAAAAAAGCCCTGAGACGCTCAAGAGTGCAAGAGCCCAATGCTTAGTGAAGCGTGGCAAACAAGATATGAGGGATTTGGAGAAGAGGAGCATCATGGGTAAGGGAGGAGCTCAGATATTGATGCCTGCAGCCCTGATATGCAGCAGAGTTGGATCAGATCCAAAACTCAGGTTGAAGAGCAAATGAAGGCAGCATCAGATCAAAAAGCTTCTCAGATATGCAAATAACCTTAATCTTATCTAAATATCTGAGCTGTCTATGCAAATCCAAGGTGTGAAGAATCTTCTCACTGGCAAACTGTGGAGAAGGAAAAAAGGAATGCAAATTAACAGACTAAGAGACAACTCAATGACCATCATGGGTATTAAAGAGTTAGTATGAAGAGACACTATGAAAAACTAAAAAAGGAAGAACAGCCACGAAAGCTTGAAGCTCAGATTTTCTTTTAGCTAAAGTAAGGACCAAAAGAAGAAGATGTACAATGTTGAAAGGAAGTTGATGCAGCAGGCTCAAAAGAAGCCTTAGTCAAATTTTCAAGAACAAAACTTGTGGTCCCAAGAAGGTGGAATAGGCTTCCTGGGAACCCTGATACAAAGGATGCCTTTAAGAAGTAGTGTGACCTCAAACCTACAGGCAAGAGGAGGAGGAGTTAAAACAGACTAGGAGAAATTGCTGCTAGGTGAGCTTTAACTAAGAGTATGTCAACCCAGCATGGAGTAAATCACACAAGACAGAATTGGAGGAAAAGGGGTCCCAATTATGAGAGACACACCAGAGAGAAAATCTCTTCCATTTGGACAAATATGATTTCCTGGTGGTGGGTTTCTTGCCCTCCTGCAGGACCCAAAGGACATCCTTGGAAGAGATGCCTAAAACGGATTAAAACCAATGGACAATGTAATTTCTGTGAAGCATCCATTTATGAGCCTGCATGCTGGGCATGCTCAGAGTCCGCCACAATATTTTGGTCTGAGGGAATGTAGACATCCTGAAGAGTTACTTGATACTGGACAAGTAGATCTCAGACCTAAAGAAGGCAGGACTATGTACCTGTCGTCCTTATTTAGACACCACATCACTGTGGTATAGTCTATGAAAACTCTGAGGGGCCTGGGAAGAAAGGGGGTATGAAAAATTTGAAGAGCTAGGAGAACAGCTACCTCTTTGATGTGGTCTGACCTCTGGTGAAGAGGTCAGAGACCTTGGACCTTGAGAGAACCAAAGGAAGCTCCTCACTCCATGTCTGATGCATCTGAAAAGAGCTTGAGTTGGCACTGGAGGTTGGAAAGGAAGCCCCAGGTTGAGAGTAAGTTAATGAATCTGCCACTGAAAAGATTGCTTAAGCTTCAACTGGAGAGAGGGAAGGAAGAGAACTAGGAAGTCCAGGGGATGGCAGTGTTGAAGCCATACTGACTTGGGGTATCACTGAAGTTCTCTCATACGCATCCTGACCAGATACAGCACAGGAACAGTGGAAGCTATAAACCTGAGGACTTCCAAGAAAGTCACAAAAACTGGAAAAAAGCAATCAGAGAGAGAGACTTGGTGGAAGGAAGGGATGTCAGCAAGGGAATGGTCTGGATCCTGCAACTGAGAAAAATCATGATCCTAAGAAGGCGCCAATAAAAGTTTATGGTGAACCCCAAACTCTGCAGAAGGAAACTGTAAACTGGAGGTCCTGAAGCAGAACCTCAAGGGACAAGGCCTGAATGAGCAGGTCATTCAAATAAGGAAAGACCTGAACCCCTCTCCTCCTGCAAAAGGCAATGACAATTTGTTGAATAGCCTTGGGGCAGTGGAGATGCCAAAGAGTAAAGCAGAGAACTAAAAATGTAAGGATGAAACAGAATCGCAAACATTTCCTGAAAAGGGAATGAATGGGGATGTGAAGGATGTGAAGGTAGGCATCCTTGAGATCTAGATATACCAGAAATGCCTGGGGAATAACAGAGAACAAAGTTTGAAGGGAAAACATCCAAAAAGAGGGGACCTTTAAAAACGTGTTGAGCCGAGAAATGTCCAGAATTGGTCTCCAGGTGCCCTCCTTCATGGGGACTAGAAACATTCTGGAATACATACCTTCCCTTCCTCAGTAGGGGGCAGAACCTGAATGGGGTCATAAGCTAAGAAGCATGAAACACTTCTGGAAAGAAAGGACGCTGTCCCTGAAAAGGCTGAGGAATGTCCAGAAAGGGAAGAAGAGATTTCCATATCATGGAATAGCCTTGGAGGATGAAGGACAAAACTCAAAATTTTTGTGTGACCCAACCAATTTGGAAGGGCCAAGGAAAGTTGAAGGGACAAGAGAACCTGCCTGAAGGTAAAAGGAAGCAAACCATCAGGTGGAATCTGGTTTGTCCTGAAATATAGGTTCCTGAGAAACAGTGGTATCAGAAGGTACAATGTCTAGAACACTTCTTACTCTTTGGTGGAGGGCGAGAATATCTGCATGCAAAAGCAAGTTTGGAAGGGTAATTCTGCTGAAATGTAGGGATAGGAGAAACAAAACAAAAAAAAAACTTTTCAACTCCTGCAAGGGCTTTGCCTTACCCTGGAAGTATTTGAAGTTCAGCAGCAGCAGAGCCAAAATAATTTTAATCATCACCTAGAGGAGCATCCAATAAATTGGCCTTATCATCATCAGGCAAAGGTTGAAGAAGAAGCCAAGTATAACACACCAAAACAGAACCAAATGCAGCAACCCTGGAAGAGACAATCATCTGCATCATAACTGCATTTAATGGAGCGGCACATCACTTGAGAGGTAGAACCCAACAAGGAAAGGGCCAAAACCTTCCCTTCAGAATAAAGGTCAGAAACCACTGGAGAAACTTAAGAAAGAAGGGCTAAAATATACCAAGTTATATGGGTCTGGTAATTAACAGTCCTAAAAGCCAGGGTAACAGCAGTATAAACCATTTTGCAAAGCCATTTAATTGCCCTACTATCCTTGTCTGAAGGAAGCAACTTAGTAAAGGGTAACAGCTTTGGTTTGTCAGAAGTGACAGACAACACAGGAGGACATTTACACAGAAATTTATCATCTGGGACCTTGTAAAATCTGTCAGGTTTCTTGAGAGCCTGAAAAGATATACAGGAGGGTGGACAGAACTGGAGGAAAAGCAGAAGATGTGGCCATCTGGAGGAGTTCATAATACCTTTTCTGGATATCAGAGACCTGAAAATAATCCCATTTGAAAAATGCTATGTGAAATAGTATCCCCAAAGGAGAGTTCTTCAAAAGGAGAATCTGGACCGATAGGATCCTCTCCCTCAGACCCACAGTCCAACGTGGAAGGGGTCTGACAAAAGTATGCTAAGGATTCTTCCCCAGATTTTAGATCCTCATCAGAAGATTCTTGCTCCCTGGGTCTCTTAAGAGGAGTAGAAGACAAGGGAGGGGGCAGACACAGCAAGCCCCTGATGTGGTTTAAACCCATTAGAGCATTACACAATCCCTGAGTAAAATCCTGTCATTCATGTTGGGAGCCACAAGAACTATGCTTTTTTTCTCTCTTTCTTTTTCTGTGGGAAGTCTGCATGAAAAACCCTAGGAGGGTCAGAACCTTGGTAACATTACAAGCGTAGTAGGAATCTCCTCTCATACTAAAGTCTGTGGAACTCATCTTGGTCCCTTAGATATAATCAGTTGAGGTTTTCTCACAATGTCTAAAGCAAACATTTTGAAAAGCCTCCGAGGACTTGTGAAAAGATGAATTCCTGCCAGCCTGAATAGAGGTTGTGACAGTAGAATCCAAAGCAACAACTGGATTATCCTCTGGGGTTTCACATGAGAGAGATGTCCAGGGAGGTTGGACAGCAGCTGAATCAGACCAGAGTCTTTTTGCCTTCTTGGCTAGTGGTTGACTCTCAGGACAGGGAAACTCCACCACAGCACCTTGTACCAACAAAATTAGATGTTGGTTTTTCCAAGTAAGCAAAGAGGAGAGGCTACTGCATAGGGTCTTAAGGGCAAACCTCCAGCAGATATAATAGTTGTGAAAAATCTTACCATAACCATAGATGTCCTTCTCTTCCATGTTGCAGTATTCTTAACCTTTGGGATTTCATGCCTAGGCAACCTGAACGTCCATCCTGTATATTAAAACGACTTCTGCTACTGCATGGTACATGTGGACATTGCACATAGTAAGGCAAGTAACGTAGGCCATAAAGGTGTCAGCACAAATCATCCCTCAGAACTGAATGCCCCAGTCTGAAAACCAGCCCAAGGATATGAGGTATATCACATCATCCAGCAAATAGCAAGCACCAAGTGGGTAGGAGAGTGGGACAGAATACTGCAACATGGAAGATAAGGACATATATGGTTAAGGTTAAGAAGTTACACAACTATTTTGTCCTTCTATTCCTATGCTGCAGTATTTTTTTACCACTGGGTGAGTACTAAAGTTCATGGGAAGGAAAGGAAGGATAGAGCAGAGGAGGTGTCTATGAATCCATGCAGGACTGCCCTAGCAGATCCCACTGTGGACCTGGAGATAATGTCCAGTTTGTAATGTTTGGTGAAGTTATGGACAGAAGACCATGTGGCCACTTCCAAAATAGCAGCAGTGTCCAGACCTTTGAAGAAAGCCCCTGAAGAAGCTACAGCTCTAGTGGAGTCAGCCTTCATGGGGTAGGCAGTGTTTTTCACTGGGAGACAAAAATGTATGAAATAGCCTTAGATATCCAAGTAAAAATACTCTATTTGGAGACAGACGTTCCCAGTGACCTGAGGTGGAAAGAAACAAACAGTTGCTCAGTTTTCCTAATAGGCTTGATTTTGTCCAGATAAAAATGGAGTTATCTGTGCACATCCAAAGAATGACGTACTCTCTCATTAGGGTTTTTACGGTTAAGAAAAAAGGTACAGAGATGAATAGATTAGGGACAAGTGATTAACCACCTTGGGCATAAAGGAAGGGTTAGTATGGAAACATATCCTGTCCTTGTGGAAAATGAGAAAACGCTGGCAAGCCATAAGGGCTTGGAGTTCTGAAATTCTTCTGGCAGAAGTGATGGCTACTAACTGAAACATTTTCCAAGTGCAAAACTTTAAGGAAGCTGATGCTGCAGGCTCAGAAGGAGCCTGACTGAGCTTTTGCAGGACAAAATTTAAATCCCAGAGGGGAGGAATAGGTTTCCTGGGAAGTCTAATGTAAAACACACCTTTGAGGAAGAGCTTAACTTCTAACCCAGAAGTTAGTGAAGGAGATAAAAGCAAACATGCTGAAATGGCTGACAGATGGGCTTTACCAGAAGAGTAGGAGAGCCCAGCCTTAAGTAGCTCACACAGGAAAACCACTGGAATGTCCTGTGAAAAAGTATCTAGATATTTCCAGCAATACAATTCAGACCACTGCAAAACGAATCCACGGAAAGCCAATGTGTTGTAGAAAAAACTTTAATCAAGACTTAGCGCTTTCACCGAACAAACTGTGGCATCATCAGAGTCAGTAGTTCCAATCCAAGGACAGCAGGTTTAACTAGTGTAATAATTAAGTCAATAATTCAATAATTAGTTGAACCTATTACATCCTTAAAACAACACTAACACTAAATCAGTCCTTATTACCTAAAATATATCACTATCATTCTAGCCAGTCATGAAATATTATTAAAATTGTTAAAATTGTATAAAACATTTACATTGTTTTTATGTTTACACAATAATAGTTGTAATAATAAATATGAAATTTAATAAATAACAAAAACCATTGCAATGAATTGAATTTTAACCCTTATATCTCATATGATTTTTGCCTCAAAATGGGTTTTAAAGATATACAATCATTTAAACCAGGTTGCTTCATTGCATTTAACCTGAGTTGCCACTCTGCTTCACGAAGAGCAACTTTATTACCAATGTCTCCACCTTGGTCCGTGACCACCCGATCAATAATAAAAAACAAAACCTTTTTAAAACTAGAACATTTAACAGAATGAAGGTATAGGGCGTTGTGAGCATCTTTATTTTTCACTAATCTACATGTGGTCATTCCAATGTAAAATGCATCACAAGAGGTGCATGAAGCAATGTAAATAATATTTTTGCTGTTACAATTGCATGCACCTGGACATGCCAAAGTACGCCCATAATTTGCCACACAAATATAAGGCCCTTCCGCTACAAACCTACATGCCCTACATGTTCCACATTTACCCATCATGGGCCTAACTGATTTAGGGACCCTTTCAAGAATACTCTTCAAATTAGGTCCTTTACTAAAGACAATTCTAGGTTCAAGCCCTACAATGGTCTTTAATTCAACGCTCAAACTGTTGTCCCATAAACTCTTCATTACAGTGCACATCTCAGTAGTTTTTCACTAAAATGCAAAACAAAAACTGGGTCCTTGTCAATCATCTCAAACCATCTGACCCTTTGCCACCCCATGGGGAAGGTTTGGATATGTTTTTTGAAAGCCTTAGTACCAGCGACAAGATTGACAAGAGTAGAATAAATCTGTTGTATGATTTGATGGAGATGGTTCTACACAACAATTTTATGAAATTTGAAGGGGAGTTTTTCAAACAGTGTTCGGGTGTGGCAATGGGTGCCAAATGTGCCCCGACCTTTGCAAATCTAGTATTGCTGGCTTGGGAAAGGTCATTTGTGTTCACCTCGATGTTCAACTCTAAAATTGTTCTCTACAACAGATTTCTGGACGATTTACTTATTTTGTGGGGTGGAGACGAAAGTGAGGCAGTTCAATTTGTGAACTACTTGAATGGAACTACTAAATTTTTAAAATTTACCCATACTTGGAGTAAAGAAAGTACTAATTTTTTGGATATTACTATCATTAAGAATGGGGATGGTTTATCAAGTACAATTTTCAGAAAGGAGAACTACTCAAATTCGTTACTTCACTTTAACAGTTGCCATCCCTTTCACCAGAGGAAAGGGGTGGCAAAGGGTCAGATGGTTCGTACATCTAGATTGGTTAGTGACGAGGAAATGTTCAGAAAGGAGCTGTATAAGTTAATTGGGATGTTATTGGATCGTGGATATCCCTTGAATTTATTACTAAAAATCAAGAAAGAGGTGTACAAAAAGAGGAGAACAGTATACTCCCCTATTTTGAGGAAGTTAGGGATCAATGATGGGTTGGAGAGGGGCATGGATGGTGTAAGTCCTAGTGAAATTGAGACGATTGAGATGATTGACAAGGACCCAGATTTTGTTTTGCATTTTAGTGAAAAAACTACTGAGATGTGCACTGTAATGAAGAGTTTATGGGACAACAGTTTGAGCGTTGAATTAAAGACCATTGTAGGGCTTGAAACTAGAATTGTCTTTAGTAAAGGACCTAATTTGAAGAGTATTCTTGAAAGGGTCCCTAAATCAGGCCCATGATGGGTAAATGTGGAACATGTAGGGCATGTAGGTTTGTAGCGGAAGGGCTTTATATTTGTGTGGCAAATTATGGGCGTACTTTGGCATGTCCAGGTGCATGCAATTGTAACTGCAAAAATATTATTTACATTGCTTCATGCACCTCTTGTGATGCATTTTACGTTGGAATGACCACACGTAGATTAAGGGAAAGGGTGTTGGAACATGTTAGATGTGTGAAAAATAAAGATGTTCACAATGCCCTATACCTTCATTCTGTTAAATGTTCTAGTTTTAAAAAGTTTTTGTTTTTTATTATTGATCGGGTGGTCACGGACCAAGGTGGAGACATTGGTAATAAAGTTGCTCTTCATGAAGCAGAGTGGCAACTCAGGTTAAATGCAATGAAGCAACCTGGTTTAAATGATTGTATATCTTTAAAACCCATTTTCAGGCAAAAATCATATGAGATATAAGGGTTAAAATTCAATTCATTGCAATGGTTTTTGTTATTTATTAAATTTCATATTTATTATTACAACTATTATTGTGTAAACATAAAAACAATGTAAATGTTTTATACAATTTTAATAATATTTCATGACTGGGTAGAATGATAGTGTTATATTTTAGGTAATAAGGACTGATTTAGTGTTAGTGTTATTTTAAGGATGTAATAGGTTCAACTAATTACTGAATTATTGACTTAATTATTACACTATTTAAACCTGCTGTCCTTGGATTGGAACTATTGACTCTGATGATGCCACAGTTTGTTTGGTGAAAGCGCTAAGTCTTGATTAAAGCTTTTTCTACAACACATTGGCTTTCCGTGGATTCGTTTTGCAGTGGTCTGAATTGTATTGCTGGTCATTCTTCATTTTACCCTGCATTGGGTGTTGGCTGTTATTTGAGTATCTAGATATTTCTTTAGACACCAGACAGAGCTCCTCTTCCATCTGGATAAACAGGACCTCCTGCAGGACTAGAAGCATATCCTTAGAGAAAAATTATTGGAAAGGGATCAAAAGCCCATCACCCACAGAGATTGAGGGAAGTCAGATGTGGGTGGATAAGTGATCCCTTATCTTGTGTGATAAGATCCACCCTGTGGGGTAACTTGTGATGACTGCCCCTTGGCTAAATGCAGACGAGGGAACCAGTGCTGTCTTGGCCAACAGGGAGACACCAGCAAGATTTTTGGCTTGTCCTGCTCTATTTTTAGTAGGACCTTATGGATAAGTGGGAAGGGGGAGGCATAAAGAAACACCCCTTTCATAAGCATAGGGCATCCACCTTCCATACTACAGGGTCTGGAACTCTGGCACAAAACTTTGGAAGTTGTCTGTTTATGGGGGAGGCAAATAGATCTACTTGAAAAGTACCCCACTGGTGGAGAATATCCAGAAACACATCCCTGTGGCGCACTGATTCGTGGGCTTGTGTCATGGATCTGCTGAGAATGTCTGCCATTATATTTTGAGCTTGCAACAAAATCTTCACTAGAGAAGCACTCTCCCAGGCTTGAAGGGCCAACCTTGCAAAGCAGGTAACATTCGGTGCCCCCCCCCCATGTTTGTTCACATACCACAGAACTGTAGTGTTGTCTGAGAATATTTTCAGGGTTCCTGGGAGTAGTAAGGAGAGAAAGGCTTGAAGGGCCAGGATCAAAGCCCTCATCTTTTTTACATTATGTTGCCTTTTGATTGAGGGATACCAAAGACCCTGGTCTTTCAGGCAACCCAAATCTGATTCCCGCCCAAAGTCTGAGGGGCATCTGTGTAGAGTTCCTGAACTGGGGTTGGCTTTTGAAATGGAAGCACCCTAGGTTTAGTTGAATCTGTTGAACCCACTATTGAATTTATTTATTTATACAATGGAGAATTAGGAGTATAAATTCCAGGGGAAAGGCATGCTGGGTCCAAAGCTCCAAAGTGTTTTTAGAAACCACTGGATTTTCATCATGTCAAGTTGGGCTTGAGGTATAGGGGAATAAGTAATGCCATGAACCCTAGTATGTGCAAGTACTCCCTGGTAAATACAGAGATTAACAGGAGTAGGCTGTGGAAGTAGTTGAGCAGTTTCCATTTTTTGAGAAGGGATGAAAGCCATCATCTGATCTGATATTAGTTTGCATCCTGGGAAGGATTGAGAGAGGACTTACTGGAGTTTATGGTGAATACCAAGCCTTGCAGTACGAAAATAATGAAGGCTGGGTTTGCTTTAGAGTGTCTGGGTGGGCTGCTTGAATTAGAGGTCATCCAGATAAGGCTAGATCAGAATTCCTTGGAGCATGCAGAAAGCAGTGACAAGAGCTAAGCATTTTGCGAATACCCTTGGTGCCATAGAGTAAAGTAAAAAACTTCCTGTATTGTGGATAACTGGAGATATTAAGGTATGCATCCTTGATGTCCAGAGTGACTAGAAAGGCCTGGAGGAGCAGGAGTGGTAAGAGAGTTTGCAGAGAGAGCATATGAAAGGTTGGCACTTTGAGGCAAAAGTTGAGATGTGAGAGTGAGGTGAGAGGTCTAGAGTTGGTCTCCAAGGACCCTCTTCTCTGGAAACTAGGAACATTCTTGAGTAAAACCCTCTTCCTTTTTAGGATTTGTGGGAAAGAACAGTTGGGGAAAATCTAACCATAACCATATATGTTCTTCTCTTTCATGTTGCAGTATTCTTAATGTGGGGTTCTTTGCCTCAGGCAACCTGACCTTCGGCTCCTATACAAAAGCTTAAGCCTGGCTGCTGTAGGTGTGCGGGACGTCACACATAGGGTCATAAACCAGGGGTCTTAAATGTGATGTCTGCACGCACAGACCTCAGAACTAACTGTCCAGTCGGGCAGTAGCATAGGAGATGCCAAAATAGGTCTTTCAGATAGGTGAAATGCCACAGACTGACCCAGAATGGGCCTAGTGTTGGTAGGGGCTCAATGGAGTCTCTAGTCCTGTAACTACTTCAGAAGGGGTGGGGCAGGAGGGAGATAAGGAACACTGCAACATGGAAGAGAAGGACATCTATGGTTATGGTAAGATTATACACAACTATTCTATGTCCTTCTATTCTCATGTTGAAGTATTCATACTGTGGGAGAGTACCATAGCTTAGGAAGGAGGAAGGGTGGAGGAAGAGGTAGATTCCAGAAATCCTTGCAGGACTGCCCTAGAAAACCTCCTCTGGCTTTGGAGATATGGTCCAGTTTGTAATGTTTGCTGAAGGTGTGCACAGTGGGCCAGGTGGCTGCTTCAAGGATGGTAGCTGTGTCAAAGCCTTTGAAGGCGGCTTTGGAAAAAGCTACTGTTCTAGTGGAATGAGCCCTGATTCAGGGCCTTTCCGTGGTATGAGTAGCAAAAAATAAATGTTTTTTCTGATCCAACAGGAAATGGTCTGTTTGGTGACTGCCTTGCCCAGGGCTCTGGGATGGAAGGAAACAGTTAGTTATGTACTCACCATAACGATCGATGTATGTGGTCCATCTCGCCTACATTCCTTACTCACGGGTTCGGAGCTGAGAATCGGCTCCAACTCAGCCAAATTTCTCTAGCATGAAGTCTGTAATTGGCCGGGCTAACCCGGTATCCCAGGATGCACCTCGCCCTAGCCCCAGATCTTGTTTGCAATCATAACACTCATAACCCATACTCAATAAACACTGGAAGAAATTCCAGCCAGATAAGGGAACCAAATCACTGACCTTGAAGGGTCCACAGAGCCAATATTCTTCCAAATCCTCTAGGAAGGGGGCAGGTGGGAGGGTACGTAGGAATGTAGGCGAGATGGACCACATAGATCAATCATTATGGTGAGTACATAACTAACTGATGTTATGTGGTCCTATCTTGCCTACATTCCTTACTCACGGAACAGCGTCCCCAGCACCTCTATCCTGGGAGGCTCATAAGAAGATACTCCTCAGAACCATGGAACCAAAGGAAGCCCGGCCACGTCCAGCTTGTAATGAGTAATAAAAGTGTTGGGGGAAGCCCAAGTGGCCGCGGCACAAATATCATCCAAGGAAAGCCTAGCATAGAAAGCTACTGATGTAGACATAGCCCTGGTAGAATGAGCCTTGACAGGAAAGGGTAAAGTTCTGTCTGCTGATGAGTAGATGAATGAAATACAATCTTTGATCCATTTAGAAATTGTGCACTTGGAAATAGGACAACCTGCTCTGTTCTCTGAAAAGGACACAAACAGTTGATCAGATTTCCTAACATGCTTAGTCCTATGTAAATAAAATCTCAGTTGTCTGTGCACATCCAACTGATGAAACCTGAACTCTGCTTTATTGGAAAAGTTCGGAAAAAACACTGGTAGCTCAATAGATTGATGGAGATTGACAGTGGATGACACCTTCGGAAGGAAGGACGGGTTAAGCCTCAGGGAAACTCTGTCCTTATGAAAGATCAAATACGGAGGTTTAATGGACAAGGCTTGAAGTTCTGATACCCTCCTGGCCGATGTAATGGCTATCAGAAAAGCCGCCTTCCAAGATAAGAATTTTAAGTCGCAAATAGCAGCCAGTTCAAAGGGTGGTGACATAATAGCTTGTAGCACAAGGTTCAAGTCCCATGGCAGTACAGGTTCAGAAACTGGGGGATGAAGTAACCAAGCACCTTTTAGAAAGGCTTTACAGAGTTTGTGGCCCATAAGAGAGTGCTCATAAAATGTGTGAAATTTGGAAATTGCAGCCAACTGTAGTTTAATGGTAGCGGGCGCGGAGCCCTGATGGAACAACATGGCTAAAAAATCTAAGTCCGATGGAATAGGGGCTGTGAAGGGGTCCAAACCTTGGGCCTGAGCCCAAATAGAGAATCTCCTCCATTTGCTGGAATAAATCTTCCTGGTGGAAGACTTATGAGAAGAAGACAAAATGTGCACCACTTCAGATGAAAAGGAATGTCGCCTGACTAGCGACGGACGTGGAGCAGCCAGGCTGTCAACCTGAGAGTTCGCAGGGATGGATGAATCAGGAGGTCAGGCACTGGGTCCAGAGTCCACGGACTGTCCAGTGTGTACCGTTGAAGAAAAGGGAACCATACTTGTCGAGGTCAGTGTGGAGCAATAAGGATCATCCTGCTTCCCAAGGATATGGCTTTCTGTATCACTCTTGCTAACATAGGAAATTGAGTGAAAGCATAGACCAGACAGGGGGGGCAATCATGAGCTAGAGCATCCCTGGCTGATTCCCCCTGTGGGGGGATCACAGTGAAGTACTTGCTGCATTTGGCATTGAGGGGGCTGCAAAGAGATTGCAGCAAGGCTGACCCCACCTTTTGAAGATCTGAACCGCCACTCGGTTGTACAGGGACCACTCATGAGGCATCAGATTAGCCTGTCCGCTATCACATTGGACTTCCCCGGAATGTGCATTACCACTAGAAACCGTTGGGAAGACACTGCTCACTGCCACACTTGCATGGCCTCTCTGCAGAGGGGATAAGATTTGGTTCCCCCCTGCTTGTTCAGGTACCACACTACAGACATGTTGTCCGAGTGAATTGCAATCGTTCCCAGAGGTAGGGTGTCCTGGAGTGCTCGCAATGCCAGAAACACCGCTCTCATCTCCAGAACAATGATGTGAGTGTACCTCATGATCTTGCCAGGTGCCATGGACCATCCTGCCTAGATAATGCCCCCCCCCACTCCATCTGGGAGGCATCCGTGGTCACCGTGGCCACTGGAGACATAGGAACCAAGCTCCTTCCTCTGTCCAGATTGGAGGAGCATAGCCACCAGAGGAGGTCCTGTTTGCATCACTCTGTGAGAAGTATCAAGTGGGAAAGAGGAAGCTTTTGAAAGGACCACTGAACTGACAGGAGCCACTGTAGGATCCGCATGTGTAACCTGGCCAGAGGTACCAGCATGATGGTGGAGGCCATGGATCCCAAGAGCTGAAGAACTAACCTAGCCTGAACTTTTCTGAGGGGCAACAGTGCATGGATCTGAGACTGCAACACTCTTATCCTGTCCTGTGGCAGAAAGGTGCGCATTTGAATATAGTCTAGCTCTGCACCTATAAAAACAACACGCTGTGAGGGCTGCAAGACAGACTTTTCCCAGTTCAAAGTAATTCCTAGACGTTAGCAAAGTGAGATGGTCGTCTCCCTGGCTTGAACGAGCAGATGCCTGGTGGGGGCGGCGAGAAGCCAGTCGTCCAGATACGGAAACACCTGGAATCCTAGACATCTCAGGTGAGCTGTCACCACTGCCAAACACTTGGTAAACACCCTGGGGGCTGTGGTGAGACCAAAGGGCAGGGCACAAAACTGGAAATGACTGGCTCCTAGCCGGAAGCGTAAATGACTCCTGGATGCCTTCTCCATTTTGATGTGGTAGTAAGTATCCTTGAGATCGATGGAGCACATCCATACTCCTTTCTCCAGCAGCGGAAAAATGGACTGAAGTGTGACAATTCAGAACTTGGACTTCAGACCGTAGCGATTCAATCGACTGAGATCCAGAATGGGTCTCAGGTCCCCTGTCCTTTTTGGCACCAAAAAGAGTTGTAAGTTCCTGATCCGACATGGTCTGAGGGGACTGGCTGGATGACTCCTTTTTCTAGCAGCTTTGCAACTTCTAGTGCTGCTTGATCCCGTTGACTGGGTGGGACGTCCAGGATCCTTCTGACTGGAGGGGGTGTCGATGCAAAGGGAATAGTGTAACCTCCAGTAATTATTCGGGGCACCCAACGATCCTGGGTGATGCTTTCCCAGGCTTCCGGATGCAACGAAATTCGGACCCTGACTGGCTCCGGAATAGCACAGTCGACAACACCTCAGGAACGCTGGAAGGAAGAACCGCGAAAGGAATTGCCGTCTCCCGAGTTGCAGGGGCCTCCTGTGCCTCTAGGACGGCGTCTTCCGGAATAACTCCCCCCGCCTCTGGAGGGGGACTCACCTTGAGCTGCGGGAAAGGACCTCGAGACTTTTTGAACCACATCTTCCCTCCTCTCTGAGCCTTGGGATAAGGCCTAGAAGTGAGAGAAAAATGGGCCCCTACGGCAGATAGGGTCTTTCCCTCCTGCTCGCATCTGGTGAGGGTGTCTTTCACTTTGGGTCCGAAGAGAGAGGACCCATCAAAGGGGGCATCAGTGAAGGAAGACAAAGACTTCTGCGAAATGACACAGGCACATCCAGGCTTGCCTTCTGAGAGCTATGCCTGAGCTAGCTGCCCTACTCGCCCCTTCGGCTGCATAAGATATGAGCCTCATAGACGAGTTGACAATGGACCCTAGGGTAGACAACTGGGTGTTAACAGTCTGCGCTACTGCCTCAGGCATGTTACCCATCAGAGTATCTCCTAGCTCCTTCAGGAGATCTCTTTGGAGCAGAGTGAAATGACAAAGGTAATTCAACGACCGTAAGGTAAAGGTCGCCGAAGACAGGGTATGCTTCCCATACCGGTCCATACTCCTGGACTCCTTGTTAGGAGGGTGGACTGAAGAAGAAGCCTCTGCAACTTCCTGCTGAGTGGCTGCCGCCACCACCAAGGCATCTACCGAAACCCCTTTGGTAAGGAACTCTTTGCTCGGGGGAGCAGACAGGAACTTGTTTGGACATCTGGGCACCGGTTCCACGGAATCAGGGTTCTCCCACACCCTTCGACAAATCAAGTCCAGAAGTTCGTCGAAGGGTGGAGACACCCAGGAGGCAGAGGGTTGAGCTCCGAAGGCCTTGAGGAATACTGACTCCTCCTCAGAAGGGGTCTTGGAGGGCCAGTCGCCTCTGTCTCAAAATCTCCAGGATGTCAGAGAGACATCATCGGAGGACGACTTGGACCCCTCTGATTCCTCGAGGTCGGTATCGGAAGTGAGTGAATTGTCCTGGGAGTTGATGTGCTTCCTCTTGCACGACTTCTTACTGGGAGGCTCCTCAGGCACCGGCTCTGAGGGGCCCTCAGAAAGTAGGGGACCACTCAAGGGGGTATTCCCAGACCTTCGGGCTCCACCGTCCATGGAGAGGGGGGTGTCAGAGGCTCTAGCAGGGGGGTAAGGGGACGGAGTGATCGATCCAGGTGATGTACCTGATGACCTGGCCAGGGTGCTCCCCATGGCCTCGAAGGCTGCCACCCCCCCGAGTCCGAGGACTGACCAGTCTCCGAGACCATGACCGGAGTCGAGATTCCCCAAGCCGAAGCACCGAGAGGGAAGCTCGGAACCCCCCTCGGGTCCGACTGAGGAAACCTGAGTGCTTCCCCAAGCCGAAGCACCGAGAGGGAAGCTCGGAACCCCCCTCAGGTCCGACTGAGGAAACCTGAGTGCCGAAACCACAGGACGGAGCCAACCTGGTTGGAGCCGAAGCCGGCTCCGATAGACTCACCTGGGGGTATCGGAGCCGACATCAGAACATCACTTGGCGTGGAGCAGTCCGGCTCCGACGACACATGGGTGTTTGGAGGAGGAATCATCAGTACAAGAATGGGAACAGGCTCCGGAGCCGACTGGGTCAGAGCCGAAAACAGTTTTGCTAACACCGGTGACTGTAGGAGCCTCTGGACCACCCTATCCTCATCCAAATCAGACAGCCTAGAGGATCTGGAAGAAATAGAAGGAGATCTAGATCTCCCGACTGAAGACTCATGCCTGACACTGGGTGACCTGCTCTGAAGAGGTTCCAAACGTATCGGAGCTAAGGTCGACTTCAGTACAACAGATACCTCCTGCAGCCCCGAGGACAATGGAGCCGAGGAGGTAGTATCCATTTCCGAGTCCTTCTCCGGCCCAGAGGACAGTGGAGCAGAGGATGTAGTATCCATTTCCGAGACCTTCTCCTTCGGCCCCGAGGACAGTGGAGCCGAGGAGGAAGTATCCAATTTACAAACCTTCTCCGATGGCTCCGAAGAAGCCAACGGAGCCGGAGATCTTTTCTTGGCCTTAGTAGGCTTAAACTTGGTACTAGAAGGTGGAGACGATTCCAAGGCCTCCTCAAAGGAGGGCTTGATCAAACCCTTCAAAATCAGTTTATTTTTACGTTCCTGCAGTACCCTAAGGCTAAAAACATGACAGAGACTGCAGGACTCTTGCAAGTGAATAGCACCAAGACAATAAAAGTACAGTTTTGTACCTACCATAAATGTAGATGTCCGATAGACATGCAACTGCAGTCATAACATATGGGTTGTCCTGCCTCAGGCAGCCCTCGGTCGGCCGGATTCCAAAGTCTGGGTCCGACGTCAGCTGATGTCGCATTTCTCTCTGACGTCAGAGCAGCTGGAGTACATAAGCATCAGCCGACGCCATCTTCTTCAGTGTTTCTTGCCCCAGATGCCAGGTGCCCTCCAAGGAAGGCTGTAATCAAATTGGAAGACAAAAACAGGATTCCAGAGAAATAAATGAGCAATAAAACAAATACACCATAACAGATATCCCCAGCTAAGAGAAACAGGGATAGGATTGGATCCTAGGCATAGAGGGGTATGGAGGGAGGGAAAATCCGACTGCAGTTGCATGCCTATCGGACATCTACATTTATGGTAGGTACAAAACTGTACTATGTCCTTCAAGAATGCAACTGCAGTCATAACATATGGGTAGAATACCATAGCTTAGCTGGGGGAGGAGGTATGCTCTAGGAAAAAGATGGTGTGGCAATCAAACCCTGCAGGACTGACAAAGCAAAGCCTGCTCTGGATCTGGAGTATAGAGGGAGATTGTAGTGTTTGGAGAATGTATGTACGGAGCTCCATGTAGCAGCTTCTAGAATGTCCTTAGTAGGCACCCCTCTTAAGAATGCTGTAGAGGTGGCTGTAGCTCTTGTGGAATGTGGTCTGACATTGGCTGGAACAGTCTTTCCATGAAAGGAATAACAAAATCTGATGCAATGTCCAATCCATTTTGAAATAGTCTGTTTTGAAATTGCTTTTCCTTGGACTGCAGGGGCGTAAGCTACAAAAAGTTGTTCAGACTTCCTACTGGCCTTGGTTCTGTCCAGGTAGTATCAAAGTTGTCTGTGAATGTCCAAGGTATGCAACAGTCTTTCCCCCTTATTCTCAGGATTGGGGAAGAAAGCAGGCAAATGAATAGCTTGATTTAAATAAACCCTAGATACCACCTTTGGCATAAAAGTAGGGTTGGTCCTTAATGAAACCCTGTCTCTGTGAAAAATTATGAACGGTGGTATTGCCATTAGGGCCTGTAGCTCTGAAACCCTTCTTGCTGAGGTAATTGCCAACAGGAAAGCTGTCTTCCATGAGAGAAATTGCAAGTCAACTGAAGCTGCTGGCTCAAAAGGAGGTAGAGTCAGTTTTTCTAGGACAAAATTGAGGTCCCAGGCTGGCACTGGGGCCTTTCTTGGTGGCTTAATGTTCTTGATTCCCCTGAGGAATTGCCTTAGCAAAGGGTGTGAAAAGACAGGAGGATCAGTGTTATTTCTAGCTGAAATAGCTGATGCATGTATCTTTATGGAAGAATATGAGAGGCCGTTCTTTAGCATATCTGCCAAATATTCCAAGATGAGTAGGATGTTCAACAATGATGCATCATGTCCCTTGCTGGTATTCCAATTGCTGAATCTCTTCCATTTTGCTAAGTAAACCTTTCTGGTGGATGGTCTTTGAGCCTCTGTTAGTATCCGCTGAACTTCCTTGGAGAGAGATAGGTTGAGGTTATTTATGGGATCTCCCAGGCTGTTAGCTGCAGTGTCTGAAGGTTTGGATGCACTGTTTTGAGATTGTGTTGAGTCAAAAGTAGAGGCCACTGGGGAAGGGCCCACCTCCTGGTGTGACATATGCTCCGTAGTAGTGGGTACCAGTGTTGTCTTGGCCAGTCTGGAGCTATTATGATTCCCTTGGGTCTCTCTGCTTTGATCTTTAGTAGTACTGAGGTCATCAGTGGCACAGGTGGGAATGCATAGATTGTTAGGAAGTTCCAGTTGAATGAGACAGCATCTATTTTCCAAGCTTTTGGATGGTATGTCCTTGTGCAGAATTTTTGTAGATGATGGTTGAGGTGAGAGGCAAATAGGACTACTTCTGGCCTGCCCCATGTCGAAGTGAGTTGTGTGAAGATCTTCGGATGTAACCTCCACTCGTGTGGATCTGTGAAATTCCTGCTTAGGCTGTCCGCCAGCACATTGTCTTTGCCTGGAACAAACTGGGATTGTAACTGGATGTTTAGGCTCAGTGATTTTTCCCAAAGATGCATTGTCAGTCTGCAAAGGGGGTAAGAGTGGGTGCCCCCTTGCTTGTTTATATACCACATCACAGTGGTGTTGTTTGTCCGTATCAGTAAATGGCCTTGTTGAAGTTGGTGTTGAAAGGCCTTGATGGCATGCATTACTGCCAGCATTTCCTTTTGATTTATATGCAGATGTGTTTCCTTTTGAGACCATTGTCCTTGTATACACCTGCCTTCCATGTGCACCCCCCATCCAAGGTCTGAGGCATCTGTGGTCATGGTCTGTGTTATCTGTGGTTTTTTGAATGACATACCTGTGTTTGCCTGGCCCACCATAGGAATTCCTTTTGTAGGCATGGAATGAGCGGTATGGTTGTCTCCAAGTTGTTGCTGTGCTGAGACCAAATGCTTTTTAGGTACCATTGAAGCTTTCTCATGTGTAGTCTTGCTAATGGAACCAGGAGGATGCAGGATGCCATGTAACCCAGGGCCTGTAGGAATCTCCTTGCAGTCATCTGGGTGAGTTTTGCTAAACCTTTGAAGTAATGAGTTAACTTCTCTTGCTTGTCTTCTGTCAGGTAAGCCATTTGAGAGGCTGTGTCTAATTTGGCTCCTAAGAAGATTATTTGCTGGGATGGCTGCAGTCTTGACTTTTGGAAGTTGACTGTGTATCCCAGATCTTGAAGTAATCGTATGACATAGTCCAAGTTTTTTGTCAACATCAATTTGTCATCCGCTTGTATGAGGCAGTCGTTCAGGTACGGGTAAATTTGTATCCCCTGGAGCCTGCAATGAGCAATTACTGAAGCCAGGCATTTTGTGAATACTCTGGGCGCAGTAGATAAGCCAAATGGCAATGCTGAGAATTGATAATGCTCTGGCCCTGCAAGAAATCTGAGGTATCTTCTGCAGCTGTGTCTGATAGGGACATGCAGGTATGCCTCCTTGAGGTCCAGAGTAATCAGCCAAGACCCCTTGCCCAGCATGGAAAGGAGTTGCTGTAGAATCAGCATTTTGAACTTTGGTACTATGAGAAAGGTGTTTAATGCGGACAAATCCAGTATTGGTCTCCATTGAGATTCTTTTCTTGGAACAAGGAACAGTCTTGAGTAAAACCCCTGGCCTTGTTCTTGTTGTGGAACTCTTTCTATTGCTTTCATCCGAGTCAGCAGAGAGATTTGCTTGATAGCCTCTGCCCTCTGGTTTTGTGGTAGGTTTGGCATGCCTTGTTTCCTTGGCAAGGTATGAAAATGGAACCTGTAGCCTCGGTCTATAATGTCCAAAATCCATTTGTCCTTTGTCAGTCTGTGCCAATTTTCTGCAAACAGAGATAATTTCCCACCCAAGGGAGCTTCTATTTGTTCCCTGGTAGGCGGAAGTAGAGGAAAGTCATTGAGATTGTGGCTGTGGGGCAGGTGAAACCCCTGCGTCACTTCTTTGGTTTCCTGGCTGCCATTGTCATCCCCTGTAAGGACCTCTGTATTGGCCTCTTCCTCGGCCACGTCTGTTTTTACCCCTTTGAAGCTTTTCTGGATTAGGAAAGGACCAGTTTTTTGAAGGCCAATTCCTACTGAATCTGGGGGGTTGAACCTGGAGGAAATCTTTCACCGTCTGAACTGATTTTGCTTTTTCCTCGATGGTCTTTAACACATCCTTAGCATTAGCACCAAAAGCTTGTTCTTTTCCAAAGGTGCATCCAGAAGTTTTGCCTTTACATGATCTGGTAGAGGTTGATCTTTTAACCATGCATGTCTACGAATGACTGCCCCTGTCATAGCTGCCCTACATGAAGCTTCCAGTGCATCATATCCACACTGCAGGAAGTGATTGCTTACTTGCTGAGTGTTATGTACTGCTTCCTGCAAAGCCTTCCTGTCTAAAGGATCAGGAGTGGCCAATATTTTTTGTAAATCTTCTAACAGGAAATCCTGATATTGTAACATATGAAAAAGGCAATTCAAAGCTCTCATAGATAAGGTAGTGGATGTGTAAACCTTTTGCCCCATCTCTAATGACCTAGCTTCCCTGTTGGAGGGCAATGGATTTTTAGAGGTGGAAGCTGAAACTCCTTTAGGCCCCTGAGAAATAGTTTCCAAATCAGCAGCATGGGCCCTGAATAAATGGGAATGAGTTTCTGGGACCCTGTAATACCTGTCTGGCTTGGCTGGAGCAGGAGGAAGAGAGTCAGGGGTAACACTAGAGTCAGAAAATAAATCATCCAAAACATCAAGTACAGGAGGAATAGCTAAGGGCCTGTGCTGGGGCTTTTTAAGGAAAGTCCGAAGGCGTTTTCTGGAATCAGAGTATTCCTGGCCTTGCCACTTGAAATATTCCCTCATGGTATGCAGAACTTCCCCAAAAGAAATATCCTCAGGCGGGGAGGCTGAGGGGATGGAATCCTCTGCATCCGAGTCCTCATAGGTCTGGAAGAGCTCTTCCTGGCTATCAGAGTGGACAGAGCCCTCAGAGTCTTCATCTGATGGAATAGGGTCAGTCAACCCGGGGCCTTTTATCAGAAGGAGGCTGGGATCCTCTCTCAGGATGGGCCCGTGAACCTCTAATCATAGAAATTAAATCAGCAGCCATAGACATAATTTGTGTCTCTGGAGTAGGCTGAGGAAAGGTTTTAGTAGTAAGATGTTTTGTTTTGCTGGCTGCCTTAGCCCTGGTGTAGGTCTTAATAGACATGGCCATAGGAGGCCTGGCAGCTCCACGTGCAGGAGTGACCTTGTCCACAGCAATGGTCTCGGGCATTTCCTCGGTTTCGGAATCCGGAGGAAAATCAATAACTGGCGTCGGAGTGATATCCGGAATCGGAGTCGTCGGTAATGCGGTGTCTTCGGTTCGGAGCGGTGGAGAGACCGTCTCAGAGAGAACCGGAGCACCCACGATAGGTTTTGGCGTGGAGTCGGTGGTAGACACGGGCCGAGGATGTCGGTCCCGGTCTTTTTGTTTCTTGGGAGTTTGCGATGTCGGAAGTTCCGACGGCATTGTGTAAGCGAATTTTTCGCCGAAAAAATCTTCAGCGAACTCCACCCGGCGCCTGAGAGTGCGCTTGTTGAAGCGAGCACAGGCTACACAGGCCGAAACATCGTGGTCTGGGCCAAGGCAAGGAAGACAGTAAGAGTGGAAATCCTTATGAGGTATTTGTTTACCACAAGAAAGACAATTGTTAACTTTTTCAGTAATTTCTGACATCGGCTGAGGCAAGAAAAGGTCCCCAACGGGGTACTTAGCTTTTTTGATGACCTCAGAATCGAAGAATACAGGAGCTGACCGACCAGCACTTGCGAACTGCTTCTGCTTCGGGCACCGCGTGGCAAGAAAGACTGAAGAAGATGGCGTCGGCTGATGCTTATGTACTCCAGCCGCTCTGACATCGGAGAGAAATGCGACATCAGCCGACGTGGGACCCAGACTTTGGAATCCGGCCGACCGAGGGCTGCCTGAGGCAGGACAACCCATATGTTATGACTGCAGTTGCATTCTTGAAGGACATCACAGATAGCGTGCCCATCTGTAATGGACATTTTATAGCCACATTTTGTACACTACTTAAATCCAGAGGGTTTATGTTCCTTCAGTTCTTTCGACATGGCAAGCAACTGCGCCACACACAACCGACAGAGTCAAACACAAAAGGAGGGCGGAAAGACCAATAAGCACTTAAATGGACAAGGAAACTCTAACCTAAATGCTTCCTAAAGGGAGTTAACCACTAACACAACAGCACAACAGAACAAGGGAGCACACTGGAGAGGACTAGGTCCTCTAACTTAAACGGGCCTAGCCCGCGAAAACAGTAGGGATACCACAAAACACTAAACTCTCAAAACCTCACGCAACAACTATTCAGGTACAAAGTTAGCTATCAAAATAGGTTTTGTCACAAGGAAGACTGCTAAAATACTAAAAGTATTTTAAAAGGGTACTTAGCCACAGCCAAGTGAGACCACGTCCTAACTCTACGAGCGGCAAACAAGATCTGGGGCTAGGGCGAGCTGCATCCTGGGATACCGGGTTAGCCCAGCCAATTAGAGACTTCGTGCTAGAGAAATTTGGCCGAGTCAGAGCCAATTCTCGGCTCCGAACCCGTGAGTAAGGAATGTAGGCGAGATAGGAACACATAACATCAGTTGGTTTAATTTTCTGATGGCCTTGGTTTTGTCCAGATAAAATCTTAATTGTCTGTGATTATCCAGGGAGTGCAGTATTCTCTCACTGCCATTCTGAGGAGAGGAGAAAAAGGTTGGTAAGTGAATGGATTGATTTAGTAAAAGTTCGTTGACCACTTTGGGCATGAAGGAGGGTTTGGTGAGCAGGGTCACCCTATCTCCATGGAAGACAGTGTAAGGGGGGCATGCCATGAGTCCTATAGCTCTGACACCCTTCTTGCAGAAGTGAGGGCTACCAGTAAGACCGTTTTCCATGTGCACATCTGCAGTGATGCAGAAGTGGCTGTTCAAATGGAGGTAGTGTAAGTTTCCCCAGGATATAATTCAGGTTCCAAGGTGGTGGAGTAGGCTTTCTGGGGGGCTTATGTGCGAGACTCCATTGAAAAACAATTTAACATCCAACCTGGACAGTAAAGGAGATTCCAGAGGTAGACAGGCAAAGATAGCAGAGAGGTGTACTTTCACTGAAGAGTATGAAAGGTCTGCTTTAATCAATTCACACACACAGGCTAAAACTGAAGGGACATCCACTACAAAGGGGTCCTTATGCCTTTGGAGATGCCATATGGAGAATCTCTGCCATTTAGAAATGTAGGACCTCCTTGTGTATTAGTTTTCCAGGCCTCCTGCAGGCTAGATAGCACATCCTCTGTATAGCGGTACCTGAAGGGTACTAGATGTTTATCACCCAGAGAGTTAAGTTCAGCATCTCTAGGTGTGGATGGATGCGAGTTCCCTTCTGCTGTGTGAGTAGGTCCACCTCGGCAGGTAACTTGTGAGGATTGCCCTTGGCAAGTGACTGTAGAAGGTGGAACCAATGCTACCTTGGCCAGTAGGGAGTCACCAGTAAGATTCTTGGCATCTCTCCTGACATTCAGGAAACTTTCTGAATGAGAAGGAAGGGTGGAAAGGTATACAGAAACCATTCCCTCCATGAGACGGTGAAGGTGTCCACTCTCCAGGCTAGTGGAGAGTGGTGTTTGGTACAGAATTTTGTCAGTTGTCTGTTCAAGGGGGAGGCAAACAGATCTACTTGAGAGATAACTCATCGACAATGTCAAGGAAAACTTCCCTGTGTAACATCCACTCGTGATGTAGATAGAATGATCTGCTTAAAACATCTGCCTGCTGGTTGTCCTGGGAAGGGATGCATGTTGCCTGCAGGGATAATCTGTTCTATTAGGCTAATTCCCAAATTTGCAGTGCTAGCCTGCAGAGGAGGTAGGACCTAGTCTCTCCTCTTGTTTGTTGATGCACCACATGACAATGGTGTTGTCTGTGAAGACTAGCAGCGGGCCTGGCTGAAGGATAGGGAGAAATGTCTTCAGGGCTAACAGAACCACTGTCATTTCCCCGCCACTGATAAGCTTCCTTAGGAGGGATGCCTGCCAAGGTGCTTGCACCTTGAGTCCCTTCATGGCAGCCTCCCAGCCCAGATCTGATGCATCTGTGTGCATGTGTTGAGCTGGTGTGGGTGTGAGAAGAGGAAGCCCTGGATTTCTTTGAATTTGTTGTACCAACCACCTTAGTTCCATTTGTAGACAAGGACAGAAGGGTATTTGGATGTCTAAAGGATGGTTGTGCTGGGACCATATGTTCTTTAAATACCACTAAATTTTCCTCATGTGCATTCTGGCTAGGGGGAGCATGGGGATGGTGGCTGCCATAAGACCCAGGAAACGTAAGAACTGTCTTGCTGACAGCTGGTCTGTGTAGAGGAGGCCTTGGAAATGGTTGGTCAAGGAGATTACTTTTTCTTGTGGTAAAAAAGCCTGCATTAGGTCCGTCTGAATCCTGCACCCTACTGGGGCTAGGGATGATTTGGGGAGGTTCAGAGTGAAACCCAGTCCCTGAAGCAGGGACAGAGAACTGGATATGCTTTTTGAGGATCTCTTCCTATTCTGCTATAATGAGAATATTGTCCAGGTATGGACAGATCTGTATGTCATTGGTCCTGCAGAAGGCTATGGCAGGAGCTAGGCATTTGGTGAAAATCTTTGGTGCAGTGGACAAACCAAAGTGCAAGGCAGTAAATTGAAAGTGAGAGTAGGGCCCAACAAACTGTAAATATGTCCAATGCTTTGGGTGTATGGGAACGTGGAGATAATCTTCCTTCAGGTCCAAAGTGGCCATGAAAGCTTGTGGTGGTAGTAGTGGAAGCAGGGTCTGCAGAGACAGCATTCTGAAAGAGGGGACTTTTACATAAAGATTTACAAGTCCAGGATTGGTCTCCACTGTCCATCATTTTTTGGAAGTAGGAAAAGTCTGGAGTAAAAACCTTTTCCTTCTTGCCCTAATGGGATGGGTTCTATGGTGCCTTGAGCCCGTAGATTCTAGATGTGTGGAATTAGGTGGAGCCGATTTTTGGGTGGGAAAGGAATGCCCTGAGGATTTTTTTTTCTCCTAGGATAGGAAATATCCATTTTCCATTATTGCCAGCACCTAGTTGTCTGAGATGATTTCTTTCCAGAGAGACAGACAGAGAGATGGGAAGACAGGAGGAGTAAGTCAAGGCAGTCATGCATAGTTGCCATTATTTCTGTCCTCAAAGGACTGTCTTTGGGTTGGTTGAGAAGAGGTAGTCCTAGTTGTCTTCTAGTCCCTTTTCCTATGCCTACTAGAAGAAGGGGGGACCGTAGAAGGAGCCTTCTGACATAGAATGTCTTTACAGGATAATTTCTGTAGAACTTGGGTATGGGAGAGACCAGCAGGTGTTTAATGCTCTTCTCCTGCAGATTTCTTTCCAAATAAGAAGTTACTGTCAAGAGAGGCATCTAGGATTTTTTACTTAAAATCCTCTGGTAGAGGTTGGAGCCTAAGCCAGGAGTATCTATGGAAAACTGATGCAGTTGCAGCTGATCTAGCATAGGCTTCTGCTGTGTCGTAAAGTACAACTGTGTACACTTACCATAAATGTAGATATTCAAGTGTATTCACTGTTGCAGTCATCACATTTGGGTTATCCCTGCCAGGGTAGCCCTCGGCCGGCCTGAATACCAGACGCTTAGTATTTCTGGATTGGTTACTGTCGCTTCAGGACTGACGTCAGGTTATCAGTAGTATAAAGTAAGGCAAACAATGCCATTACAACAGTTTTTCTTGCCCTAACCTGTCAGAAGCCCCCAAGTAGGAGCCAGGTTCTGGTTGAAGAACCCCACCAGTATAAAAGTAAATACCAATATGTCCCTTGTAAGGAAAGGGAAAAAAAACAAGGGGGATGGAGGGAGGGAAACCAGGACTGCAACAGGGAATACACTTGAACATCTACATTTATGGTAAGTGTACACAACTGTACTATGTTCTTCGTGTTTCACTGCTGCAGTCATCACATTTAGGTCGATTCCCAAAGCTGAGGAAATGGGTGGAGGTAGTAGTCAAGGAAACTAGGGGCTGGCTAGGATGCCCTGCAAGACTGCAGAGGCAAACCCTGCCCTGGATTTGGAGAAGAGAGGCAGGTGATAATGTTTGGTAAAAGTGTAAACAGATGTCCAGGTGGCAGCCTCCAGGATGTCCCTGGTGGGGACTCCTCCGAGGAAAGGTGGAGGCTGCTCTGGCAGAGTGAGTTCTGACCACCTTGGGGGGAGGCTTTCCATGTTGTTTGTAGCAGAAATGGATGCAGTGTGCTATCCGCTGAGAAATGGTTTGTTTGGAGATAGCTTTGCTACAGAGGCAGAAGGCAAAGCCAACCAGCAATTGATCAGATTTTCTGAAAGATTTAGTCCTGTCTAGATAGAATGTGAGCTGTATGTGCACATCTAGAGAGTAAAGGATCTTTTCCCCCTTGTTCTGGGGATTAGGACAAAAGATGGGCAAATGAATGGATTGGTTGAGCCACACTGAACACCACCTTGGGCATGAAGGATGGGTTAGTCCTGAGGGATACCCTGTCAGCATGGAAGATGATGAAGGGTTCCACAGCCATGAGTGCTTTCAGCTTGGCAACTCTTCTGGCTGAGGTGATAGCCAGAAGGAAAGTTGTCTTCCAAGAGAGAAATTTTAGCTCTGCATTAGAAGCTGGTTCGAAGTGGGGCAAGGTGAGCTTTTCCAGCACAACGTTAAGGTCCCAAGCTGGGGTTGGTGCTCTTCTGGGTGGCCCTCAAGTTGCTAGCCCCTCTTAGGAACTGTTTGATCAAGGGATGGGAGAAAAGGGGCTTCTCAGTGAGAAAATGAGCAGAGATAGCAGAGGCATGAATTTTAATACAGGAAAGAGAGAGCTCACTGTGTAGTTGGTCAGCTAAGTAATCCAGGATGAGAGGGAGGGAGAGAGGGCTGTGCCATATTGACTCCCTTAGCCTGAATCCATGTGCAGAATCTTTTCCATTTGTCAGCATAAGACTTTCTAGTGCTAGGGTGCCTGGCCTCATGCATAACATCTAGAACCGGTTTACTCAGGTTGGCAGACTGATTGAGGGTTAGGGAATAAGCCAAGTGGCCAAACTGAGTGTCTGCAATTGGGGATGCATGAATTCCCCTTCCCTCTGGGTCAGGAGGTTTGGAATCTGAGGAAGATGCCATGGTGGCAGTAAGGACAGGCTGCTCAGCGAGGAGTACCAGTGCTGGCAAGGCCAGTCTAGAGCTATATGAATTGTCCTTGGTTTTTCCTCCTTTATTTTGAGCAGTACCCTGGGGTTGAGAGGTAGTGGAGGAAAGACATAGACCGCTAGACTGACCTAGGGGAAGGACAAGGCATCCACTTTCCAAGCGATGCCCTCTGGTGCAGAATTTGCTGAGCTGACAGTTGGTGTGGGAGGCAGAGGTCGACCTTCGGGGTGCCCATTTCTATGTCATTAGGGTGAAGGTTCTTCTGTTGAGCTGCCGCTCGTGTGGGTCCAGAAGATTTCTGCTTAATTGGCCTGCCAGAGAGTTGAGAGAACATGGTGTGAATTATGCTAACAGGTGGAGTTGCATGGCAGAGGCTGTGTGCCAAAGGGTCATGGTCAGCCTGCATAGAGGGTAGGAATGAGTCCCTCCCTGCTTGTTGATATACCACATTACAGTGGTGTTGTCTGTTTTGATCAGGAGAGCCCCTGGGGAGAGAAGGGGCTTGAAAGCTATCAAGGCGTGCTAGACAGCCATCATCTCTTTTTAGCTGATGTACAGAGGGATTTGCTGTTGGCTCCATTGGCCCTGTATGCACCTGCTGTCCAGGTGTGCACCCCAGGAATAGTCTGTGGTGAGGGTCTGGGTGGCAGTGGGTGGTGAGAAAGGTAGTCTCTTGTTGTGGGAGCATGCTGTTGCCCACCAAAGAAAATATTTTCTGAGGCAAGAAATTATAGGTACAAGAGTCTTCAGGTCTTGAGACTGTTGACACCAAAGGCTTTTTAGGTACCATTGAAGTTTCCTTATATGCAGTCTGGCATAGGAAATGAGTAGTATGTAAGACGCCATGAACCCCAGAGCTTGCAGGATCTTCCTTGCAGATGGCTGGGGTCTGGTGGCTAGTTGAGAGAAGTGGATTGTCAGGAAATATTGCTTTTCTGGTGAAAGGAATGCCATATGGGATGCTGTGTCCAGGCTTGTTCCCAGGAATATAATCCTTTGGGTGGGCACCTGTTTGGATTTCGTTTTGATTGTGTACCCTATGGAGGTTAATAGGGACTTTACAAAGGCCAGGTGCTTGAGCACCTTTTCCTGTCTGCCTAAATTAGGTAGTCTAAGTATGTCTGCAAAAGGCAATGGCCAGAGCCAAACATTTTGTGAAAACTCTGGGAGCAGTAGATAAGCCAAAGGTAAGCACTGAGATCCTACCCTGAAACAGAGATATTTTCTGCATGATTCCCTGATAGGAACATGGAGGTAGGCCTCTTTTAGATTAGGGTGGCTAGCCAAGCAAACATGGAGAGCATGGGTAACAGTTGCTGGAGGGTGGGCATTTTGAAATCACCAGGAAGGTGCTTAGAATGGATAGATAAAGGATGGGGCTCCTGGTGCCCTCTTTTCTGGGCACTAGAAAAAGTCTGGAGTAGAAACCTTGGCCTCTCTGTTCTGCAGGAAAGTGCTCTACTGCCCTCATAGACAGCAGTGAAAGGACCTGATTTTGCGCATCTGCCCACTGGTTTGGAGGTAGATCTGGGAATTCTTTTGGGGTAGGAAGGGTGTGGAAAGAAAATTTGTATCCCTAGGACACTATGTTGAGAACTCAGCAGTCACTGGTAAAGGTGGCCCAGGTGTTTGCATGAAAGGAGAGTTTTCCTTCTAGGTGTAAGTGAAGGTGGGCAGAGGGAGGGGGTGGGAGAGGTGAGTCATTGTAAGTTCTTACCATAAGGGGGTGGCTTAGAACTCCCTGGTTTTGAAGTGGAGGTAGTCCACTGCTTAGATCTCTGCAGTCCCTGTGCCTGCTGTCTGGGGGAGGGGGGATCTGGTTCCCCAGGGTCTGGGCTGGACTAGTTTAAGGAGAGCAGGAAAGGACCAGTGCTTGGTGGGACAATGCCTGCTGAACCTGGGTGGCTGGATCTGTCAAAAATCCTTAACTGTCTACATATATTTTGCTTTTCTTCCATCTTAAGATCTCTTCTGCCTTAGTGCCAAATAAGTTCTTTGTACAAGGGGGCATCCAACAATTTAGATTTGACATGGTCTGGTAAGGGCTGTTCCTAATGACAGCTACTGTGACTGCTGCCCTGCAAGAAGCTTCTAGGGCGTCAAAACTACAGTGCAAGGTGTGTTTAGTTACTTTACTTGCAGAATGCATTAACTCTTGTAACTCTTTAGATTCTGCACAAGCAGGAAAGGAAGACATTTTTTGTCTGAGGAGTTCCAGGGTATGTTGCTGAAATGTTAGCATATGGAACGGACAATTTAGTGCCCTGCTAGCAAGAGTAGCTAAGGTGTATACTTTTTTACCCAATCTGTCTAGTGCTCAGGAATCCCTACCTGAGGGGGGTGGGATTCTGAGTAGAGGTTGCTTTAATCCCTTTAGGCCCTTGAGAAATTATCACAGTCAGCAGTAGGATTTTTAAAAATAAATTTGTGACAGTCAAGGACTCTATAGTACCTGTCTGGTTTCCTGGGTGCAGGAGGGAGGGTGTTAGGAGTCGAGCTGGATTCCAGGAAAACATCCTCAACAACATCCAGGACTGAGGGGGGATGGTCAAGGATCTGTGCTGTGGAAGATCGACAAATTCCCCGAGTCTCTTTTTAGACCGAGGGTAGTCCTGACTCTCCCATTGGAAATGCTCCCTTAAGGTATGAAGGGTTTCCCCAAAGGAAATATTCTCTGGGGGAGAGGCAAAGGGATGGAATCCTCTGCATAAGAATTCTCATAAGTAGAGAGGGGTTGCATATCTTCATATTCAGATGCATCAGAGTCACCTGACTCTTGTTCAGACAGAACTACAGGGGACAGACTTGTTTTCCTTTTGGAAGGGGTAGCTTGGCTTCTCCTGATCAGCATGATAAGGTCTTCTGCCATTTTAAGCATTTGAGAATGAGGCAAGGAAACAGGTGCCTGAGATTGGGTCAGTTTCTTGGGTGGGGTTCATACCCTGGGACCTAAGAAGCTTGGTAGATTTTGAAAGAATGGTAGACACAAAAGTAGACCTCGGTTTGTGTTGAGAATCGGTAGTGTGAAGGACTTCTTTGGAAGCCGGTGCCTGCTCAGCTGCTCTGGACCCATCCAAGGTAAAGAAAACTGCAGGATCCTTAGTCAAAGCAGAGTTTTGCGGCATACCGGACTCGAAAGGGTCTCGGTAGCAGCCTGCGAATCTACAGAAGTAGGCATGAGTGGCTGCGAAAGCACCTCAATGAGGACCAGAGAACTAGCGACTAGCTTAACGGAAGAGTCGTTGGTAGGTTTGGACCTGTGCAGTCTGTGTCTTTTTTACATTTTTTCAGAAGATCTGCTGTCGGATGGCTTACCGAAGCCATATCGGAGTTTGAGGACTTTAAGTGAAAATATCTAGCTACAATAAGGGCCCGACGGATAGTTCTCGCTTTGAACAAAGCACAGAAGCGACAGCGGGGGATGTCATGGTCTGGGCCTAGACAAGTGACACTAAGAATGAAAGTCTCTGTGTGGTATTTACTTTCCACAGGTGAGACAATTAACTTTCTGACCGGTTAGTGCAAGAAAAAAGGATACCCAATGGGGTACTTAAGATTTAGAAGAATTTAGCTTCAAATCGGTAGACGAAACTTAGGTAGCAGCTGACCGGCACTCGTGCGAACTGCTTCTGCTTTGGGTTGCACAGCAAGAAAGACTGATGTAATGGTGTCAGCTGCCTTACTTTATACTACTGATGACCTGACATCAGTCCTGAAGCAATAGCAACCGAAGCAGAAATACTAAGCCTCTGGTATTCGGGCTGGCCGAGGGCTACCCAGTGACAACCCAAATGGGATGACTGCAACAGTGAAACACGAAAAACATCTGCATCCGATGGAGTGTCTGGCCACCTGGGATGCCATGGATAGCTTTGTTAGGGGAATCAGGCAGGGAGCTGAGAAAAGTGCATGGTTGGGAAACGATGTCCAAGGCAAATTTAACCACAAGTCTGGTAGTTAACAGCTCTGAAGGCCAGGGTAGAGGAGGTATAAATTTAAGTTTTCTTGACCAGCCTATCTATAAATTTATTGCCTTTATCCAAAGGTAATAGAGAAGAGGATTGGAGCAACCTAGACTGCCTATCTGGGGCCACAGCTATGACAGCAGCGTCCACCAAGGGGGGGCTTTACCATGGATTTGTGGTCCTCAGGCACTTAATAGAAATGGTCTGGTCTCTTTGGAGCAGGTGGCTGTGAGTCAGGGTTCTTTGTGCATGAAGCAAATACGTCAAGGTACGCAGGGATCACCAGGGAAAATGGCAGATGGGGAAGGTGATTCAACCTGCAACAATTTAAAGTATCTTTTTTTGAGTTTTTGACATTAGGGAAGAATCCCATTCAAAGTATTCTTTCATATTAGTGATGGTTTCACCAAATGTAATGTCCTCTGGAGAAGAGTCTGGAGAATAATAGTCCAGGGGTGAGGCTATTTGTGAACCATAGGAGATAGACTCCTCTGAGCAAGATGAGAGGGCATCCTCCTTCCTGGGAGGTAGGAAGTATTGAAGTGGCAGAAGTAGGCCTTGGACTGAGCAAAGAAATGGTGGGCCCGAGGATGGTGTAGACCTTAGGTCCATAAAGGCCTGCATCATGGATTGAGTAAAGGACTGCCAGTCTGGTTGACTTTCAGGTATGGTAGAAATGCTTAATTTTCTGTTTTCTTTTAGAAGTAGATATCGGAGATAGCACAGGGATCTAGGGTCTTAGCAACTGAAGGACCCTCGGACTCGTGAGATCCAGAACAGCATCCGGTAGAACCTGGTTTCCCCTCAACATCAGGAATAACAGACGTCCGAGTTATCTCGGTGGACATCCTGGCCGGCGCTTCAAGTACAGCTACCTCGAGGGATGCCGTAGAAGCTGATGGCTCCAGCGGGTGCCCTTCAACCCCTATATTGGCCAGTGGCAGGGCATATGACGACGGAGAGGCAGTGGTGGTAGGACGTAAACTTAGGCCCTTTTCTTTGGTGGTTCTATCGGTTCTGCCCATTCCGGATTCATCCTAGGGGCTATTTTTTTAAGCCTTTGATTTCCCTAATACAGTTTAAGGGCAGCCAAATGGCTTCTAAGAGCTTTAGGAATGAAGGATTGGCAGATGGCACAGGAAGTATGGTCGTGTTCCTGATCTAGACAGAAGACGCAATGGTCATGGGTGTCTTTATATGGAATTTGACATCCGCGTCGACATTTACCTTTCTTAGTTGACATTGGCTACAGTAAAAGGTGGCTAACCAAGCTTCAAGCAACAATATCAGTAAGAAATCCTCAATGGGGTACTGAGCTTTGGACGTCTTGATAAAGAGGAGTGATGCAATCGATCCGATTTCCGACTGAGGCAGAAAAGTTCTGAGGTCTGTGCGTGCAGATGTCACATTTAAGGCCCTTGGTTTATGACCCTATGTGTGACGTCCGGCACACCTACACAGCAACCAGGCTGAAAAAAGAAGTTATGTACTCGCCATAACATTCCATCTGAGTAGGTAACTTCATTTGTCTGCAACCTGTGGGTATCGGATCCGTCCTCGGATCAGAGCCGGCAGCTTTACCTAGCTAAAAGATCAGAGCTCCTAGCTCCTCCCCTACCCATAATCCCCTGCTACACATTCCTCATCCTCAGATCGAGTTTGCCTATAAAAATTTTAGAAGACCCTCGAAAAAGGCCAGTAACTACTGCCTAACAGCATGAGCAGTCCTATCCCATGGTTATGAAGCACGAAACTGGTTAGGGGGAATGGAGGGGGGGTCGGTTGCAGACAAATGAAGTTACCTACTCAGATGGAACTTTATGGTGACTACATAACTTCTTTATCTGAAGTAGTTAACTTCATTTGGTCTGCAACCTATGGAACAGAGTCCCCAGCTACCTAGAAACCTTGGCCGGCCCTCAAGGAAGAATATTCCGGAGCACCGCGGAGCGAAAGGAAACCCTACTCCTGGATATCATATCCAATTTATAATGTGAAATGAATGTATGAGAGGAGGACCAAGTAGCTGCTGAACATATGTTGTCTATAGGGACTCTAGACTAGAAAGCTGCAGAGGTAGCTATGGATCTGGTTGAATGAGCATGGATTCCCACAGGTACCGGTTTGTTTGAAGCTAAATAGGTCTGAATGATGCATTATGAAATCCAGTTGGCTAAAGTAACTTTGGTAATAGGTTTACCTAGAGAAGACTTGGCAAAGGACACAAACAATTGATTAGATTTGCGGTTGGTTGGTGTCCTGTGCAAATAAAAAAATAGTTGTCTATGTACATCCAATTTGTGTAATGTGTTTTCCCCTTTGTTCTGGAAATTGGGGAAAACACTGGCAGATTAATAGACTGATTAATATTTGACTCAGAGGCTACTTTAGGGAGGAAGGAAGGATTAGTCCCGAGAGAAACTCTGTCCTTATGAAATATTAGGTAAGGGGGTTTCATACAGAGGGCTTGAAGCTCAGACACTCTCCTGGCTGAAGTTATTGCAATTAGGAAGGCTGTTTTCCAAGATAAAAATTTCAACTGAGCAGAAGTAGCCGGTCGAAAGGAGGGCCCGTGAAAGCCTGCAGGACGATTGTTAAGTCCCATGGTGGGACCGCAGACTTAACTGGCGGTTTTAACAGAAAAGTGCCTTTTTAAAAAGTTTTGCAAATCCTGGTGGAAGCCAGTGATCCTACATCATCCCCAACATGAAAATGAGAGATAGCTGCCAACTGTACTTTAACCGTAAATGCACTGGCTCCTTGATAAAAGATATGGGACAGAAAATCAAGAATCATCGGAATAGGGACAGTAAAGGGGTCTAAGCCCCTGTCTTTGGCCCAGATGGAAAAACGTTTCCATTTACTACTGTAGATTTTTCTGGTAGAAGGTTTGTGTGCTGCTACCAGAATAGCTTTCACTGGTGATGAGATACCGGGAGTCCTTGCTATCAGCGGAACTGGATCAACCAAGCCGTGAGCTTGAGGTCACCCAGGTTTGGGGGTTGTAATCCCGCAGGATGAGAAATTAGATCCGGAATGGGATCTAAGATCCAAGGAGGAACTACACTGAGACAGCAGGTAAGGGAACCAGATCTGGCGAGGCCAGAATGGGGCTATGAGGATTGTCTTGCTCCCCAACCGATGGGCTTTCTGCAGGAACTTCGTCGTGAGTGGAAGTGGGGGATAAGCATAAAGGAGACCGGGGGGGGGCAAGCATGAACCAGAGCGTCTCTGGGGCTCTACCCTATTGGGGGAATTAGAGCGAAAAATTCGCTGCGCTTTGTGTTGACAGAGAAGCAAAAATATCTTAGCAAGGTAGACCCCATTTGAGGAAGATTTGTTTCGCTACTAACGGGTTTAGAGACCACTCGTATGGTGTGAGGATCAAGCGACTTAGCTTGTCCGCAAGAATGTTGGTCCGGCCCGGAATGTGCGTTGCTACCAGAAAGCGGTTGGTCACACATTCCCAAACTCTCATAGCCTCTCGGCAAAGGGGATAAGATCTGGTTCCTCCCTGTTTGTTGATGTACCAGACTACAGCCATGTTGTCCGTCTGAATTGCAAGAGTTCCCGGAGGAGGGTGGTCTTGTAGGGCTTGCAATGCCAGAAGCACCGCCCTCATCTCCAGAACACTGATATGCAGAACGGTCTCTGAGGGAGTCCACGTGCCTTGGATGGTACTGCCCATAGCGTGCCCCCCCCACCCGAGGCGAGAAGTGTCCGTGGTCAACGTGGCTTGGGGCTGAGGCATGACAAAACAGTCTCCCCTCTCACAGCTCCTAAGAGTGAAGCCACCAGAGAAGGGAGTCCTTGCAAACCCTGCTCAAGGAAATCGGGGTGTTCAAGGGGTGCAGTAAAAGTGACCACTGGACCTGAAGAGTCCACTGAAGAATTCTCATGCGCAGTTGCGCAAAGGGCGACAGACCGATGGCTCCCGACATGGAGCCCAGAGTTCTCAGGACTAATTCCGCAGGTGGGGCTGGGGATTGGAGAATTGCCAAAACATGACGAGACAAACTGCGCAACCTGTCTGTTGTTAGAAAGGCCTTGGAGTGGCGTGTATCTATCTTGGCCCCTATAAATTCCAGAACCTGCACCGGATGAAGGAACGATTTTTGACGGTTTACAGTAATACCCAGACGCTGAGTAAGAGCCAGGGTATAATCCCTGGCAGAGCTGATGCCTGGTGGAGGCGGCCAGTCATCCAGGTATGGAAAGACCCAAATGCCCTGAAGTCTCAGGTGGGCTGCGACCACTGCCATTACCTTGGTGAACACCCTGGGGGCTGAGGTGAGGCCGAACGGAAGAGCCCTGAACTGATAGTGACTGGCTCCCAGCCGAAAGCGGAGGAACCTCCTGGATCATCTGTCCATTACAATGTGGTAGTACGCATCCTTGAGGTCTATGGAGCACATCCAGTCATTCTCCCGTAGGAAGGGGAGAATAGATTGCAGAGTGACCATCCGGAATTTCTCTTTGGGGATGAACAGGTTTAGAGATGAGAGGTCTAGGATAGGCCTCAGGTCCCCCGTCTTTTTTGGCACTAAAAACAACCTGGAGTAATTTTCCAATCCGGACTGGCCTGGGGGGAAGTGCTGGATGCTCTTTTTTCTAATAGCTTCGAAATTTCTGAAGCTGCCGCCTCTCCCTTTGATCGGGTGGGACATCGGGGAGGCATTTCACAGGAGGGGGAAGACTCAGAAAGGGAATGGAATAACCTCTGGATATAGTTCGGAGCACCCACCAATCCGTAGTAATGGACTCCCAAGTTTGGAGGTGCTCCGATAGATGCCCCCCAACTGCCTCTAGAGAGGGACAGTCGGGTAAGCCCTCAGGGCTGTTGCGCGGGCCTCTCCGAGAAAGGTTCTTGAGACCAGAGATTCCTCGGCCCCCCTCTGCCTCTGGGCCGGCGTCCACCTTGTCCTCCTCTGCCTCTGAAGGATGAGGGGTCCGAAGCGGGACGGGACTGCTGTGATTTCTGGAACCACATCTTTTGTCCCCTCTGGTTCCTCGAGAAGGACCGTTGGGGGGTTAGAGAAGCGGATCCCGGTGGCAGTCAGCATCTTCCCGTCTTTCTCACTTTGGACCAGCGTGTTGCGGACGGTCTTGCCAAAGAGCGTAGAACAGTCAAAGGGCACGTTCGCGAAGGACGCCTTGAAGGGTTCTGCAAAATCGCAAAGGCGGAGCCAGGCATGGTGCCGCAGAGCGAAGCCTGCTCAGCTGGCTCTAGCCGCTCCCTCCATGGCATGGGAGAGTAGCCGCATAGATGTGTTAGTAATATATTTCAGAGTGGCCATGCGAGCCGAAAAGGTGCGTTTGTCCTCGGCCGCCATGGACTCGGGGGGGGGGGGGCTCCAGCATATTCCTTAATCAAGTCTCGTTGGAGTCTGATGACGTGTGCCATATAGTTCAGCACCCTTACAGAGAAGGTAGCTGAAGCAAACATCCGCTTTCCAATGCGGTCCAACGTCCGAGATTCCTTACCTGGAGGGTGGACCAAGGAAATCTCCTGCGCTAGTTCCTTCTTGGTGGCAGCCACCACCACCATGGCCATCCACTGGAGAACCTTTAGACCATGCCAGCCTATCAGTAGGGGGACTAAGTATTTTGTCTGACCTTCTGGGGATTGGCTCCACAGTGTCTGGCTCCTTCCAAGCCCTGGTGGTAATTAAATCCACCAGGGGGTCAGCAGGGGGGGGGGACACCCAAGAAGTAGATGGGCCTGCATCAAATGCTTCCAGGAACAGAGACTCTTCCAAGGAAGATTTTTGGGCAGACCACCCTCCTCTGATTTGTAACATCTCCATGATGTCTCCAAAGGAGACATCCTCAGGGGGTGACCGTGGGGAACCTTCCCCTTCCTCCAAGTCTGTGTCCTCCGTGAGGGACTCAGGAATGTCCAGGTGCCTCCTTTTGCACTTCCGTTTGTGAGGAACCTCCTCGGTGGGTCTATCCGATGAGGGCTCACCCACGGGGTCTTGTTCTTCTAAGGGAACCAACTGGAGTGCCGATGCAGGCTGTCCCTGTGGCCGAATGACGGAGGACAGGCCCAAATGCGCAGGGGTGACGGATGGATCTGCAGCTTGGACCAGGGATCTGGAAGTCCTCGACAGCACCCTCTCCACTACATCAAATGCCGAGGATGAACCGCTCTCCCCTGGCTCCGAGAGCAGCCCCCTCGGATCCGATGCAGGGATCGACATCTGAGTCGAAGCGCGGTCGGACCCGAGAGGGAAGTGTGCTCCGACCTAAATGGCGCCGAAGACACAGTTCCCCCCACGGATCCGATGCTTGGCTCTCGGCCCCGAGAGCTAGGATCCGACACGCTCGAGGGCATAGTCGGTGAAGTAATCAAGACTGTCAGCGCCAATGGTTCCCCGGATCTGAAACGGCATGGATCTGAAGACTCCAATACCCTAAAACGGGTCGGAGAAGGAGCGATTGGGGTAAAGAAAGGGGCCGAGCTCCCCCCCGGAGGGGTGGGGAGGCTGGAGCACTCCCATCTGCATTTGAGCCTGCAAGAAACAACGCATCATCCGGTCCAAATCAGCATCGGTCAAGCTTCTGGTGGATCTGGAGGAGGTCATAGAGGCGGGCCAGGAGGGGCGCCTCGAGGGAGACCGGTACTCCTCTTCCAGCTCCAGGGAAAAGCAAGGAGAACTGAGCCAAGAATGAGGAGAACCAGAGGCCCTCTTAGTGGGATTAGCTACCTTCGCTGGCGGGGCTGAGGGATGAGACTCAGCCCACCTTTTATGCTTGTGCCGGTCCTTCTCTCTCCTTTTTTCTTTAGAAGAGGAAGAAGAGTCCCCCTCCCCCTGAGAAGCAGAGGGAGTTTGAGTCCCCAACAAGGGAGGGGGATTGGAAGGCACTGAAGCCGCAGCCGCGACCGGTGCCTTAGAGGGAGAGGTGGAAGAAGAATCTGGGGGCAACAATCCCGCCAGGATTAGCTTGTTCCTCCTATCCCTGATAGCCCGGGGGTTGAAAGCTGCACAAAGCTGGCAGCTGAAGGATAAATGGGCCACCCCCCAGGCAAATAACGCACTGAGTGTGGCCATCGGCTGGGGACAGCTTATGACCACACTCAGTGCATTTAGAAAAAAATGGCTTTAGGCCCTTCAGCCATCACACCACACACTCACGCACTAGGGGGAGGGAATGAAACAAAATGTGAAGTAAATTTACCACAAAAAAAAATACGCTAAATATATTAGTCGATAAAGGGGGCTAAACAAAATACACACACCAAAGAAATTTAGAAAAAAAAAACGATTTTAAAAGGTTTTTATCAAACTGGAAATATCTCACCCACACCTAAGAGCTCATCTCTAGAAGCTGCTACAAGCCGCGGCAAACTAGATCTGAGGATGGGGATGTGTAGCAGGGGATTATGGGTAGGGGAAGGAGCTAGGAGCTCGGATCTTTAAGCTATGTAAAGCTGCCGGCTCGGATCCGAGGACGGATCTGATACCCACAGGTTGCAGACCAAATGAAGTTAACTACTTCAGATTCTTTTGTATAGGAGCACATGCTCAGGTCACCTGAGGTGGAAAATCCCACAGTATGAATACTGTAACATAACAGAAGGACATTCATAAACACTTCCTGTAGTTCAACATTATGGGGATATGTAGATATGCATCCTTGGATGTCCAAAGTGGCTAGAAATGCCGGAGGCATTATCAGCGGGGAGAGAGTATGCATATGAAAAATGGATACTTGTAGAAAAAAGCTGAGGTGGGAGAGATCCTGGATGGCTCTCTATGTGCCATCTTGCCCTGTGACTAGGAAAAGTCTGGAATAAAAGCCCTTTCTTTTTCATACAGAGGAACAGGTTGGATAGTCCCTTGAGAGAGAAAGCTAAGACTGTCTGGAAAAGGGGAAGCTGGTCCTTCAGTGACTGTGGGATGCCTCAACTCATTCACTCCAGAGCAGCTCACAAAATGCTGCCTGCTTACTTCCACCATAGGAACAACAGTGCAGCCTCTGAGCTCATGTTCAGATAATCCATTTATAATACCATACAGAAAACAAATGTTCATAACTCTCTAACCATAAGAGCTATACTAAAAATGTAAATATATAAGTTGTTCAGCAGATGCTGAACTTTCCAACAGTGCAAATGTTGATAGGGAGTATCCAAGTCATTATTAAATATTTGCCAAAGAATGCTGATATTGTACATATTTTTTACCTTTTTTGTAAACAAAACAAATGGGCAGCACAGTGGTGCAGCGGTTAACGTTGTCACCTCACAGCAAGAGGTTCTCCGGTTCGATTCTCGGCTGGGGTGCCTTCTGTGTGGAGTTTGCATGTTCTCCCTGTGTTCGCGTGGGTTTCCTCCGGGTACTCCAGTTTCCTCCCACATTCCAAAAACATGCATCTGGAGCATTTCTCCCTGGGCCTCCGCTGAAAACAGGCTCTGTGGAACCTATTCGGACATTCCCGGTCAACAAATGTTAAATAAAATAAATCACAATACCTTGATGAATTTACCATGTAGACCCATACAATTTGTAATTAATTTGTTTATATGATTGTCAGCTTTAAAATGATACCTTATCCATTATTGTCTGATGCTCCTTTACTAAGATATTCACAGAAATATGACATATATTTCTCATAATCAATAAATAAAGCATATCATCTCAGCACCTGTAACAGACAGACTTGCATATCAGTGTGCAAGTTGTGTGGCTCAAATGTCAGCTTCAAAATGATGCATAATTTGTATCGGCACAATGCTCCCTTGCAAAGATATGGGCATAATAAGGAGAAATATTGTAAATTTATAATTTTCATAATCCTACAAGACTAAAGAAAAGTACAGTTGTGTACACTTATCATAAATTAATATGTGCAAGTGTATTCACTGTTGCAGTCATCACATTTGGGTAATCTGCTTGCAGTAGCCCTCAGTCGGCCTGATTATTAAAGTCTAGGGTCCTGCATCGGTTGCTGTCTCATCTTCCGTCATGACAGGTAGTCAGGGGATATAAAGCATGCAGCCGATGCCATTACATCAGTTTTTCTTGCCCCAGATGTCAGGTGCCCCCGTAATGGGAAGCAAATTATATATATATATATATATATATATATATATATAGTACAGTTTTGTACCTACCATAAATGTAGATGTCCGATAGGTATGCATCTGCAGTCCTAACATATGGGTTGTCCTGCCTCAGGCAGCCCTTCGGTCGGCCGGATTCCAAAGTCTGGGTCTGGCCTCGGCTGATGTCGCACTTTACCCGACGTCATAGCTGCTGTGGTATAAAGGCATCAGCCGACGCCATTTTCCTCAGTGTTTCTTGCCCCAGATGCCAGGTGCCCTCTAGGAAGGCTAAATTTGGATAAATGCAAATAATTCCAAACAGTAGAGAGCAAAAAAAATATATATATATATACATATATACAAAACAAATACACCATAATAATTTCCCCCAGCTAGCTAAAAGAGGAATAGATACCCTAGGAATACCACAGAGGGGAAGGAGGGTGGGTAATCCTGACTGCAGATGCATACCTATCGGACATCTACATTTATGGTAGGTACAAAACTGTACTATGTCCTTCAAGGATGCATCTGCAGTCCTAACATATGGGTAGAATACCATAGCCAAACTGGGGGAGGAGGCACTAAGATAAAGATGGTGTAGTCAAGATCCCTTGCAACACAGCAGTTGCAAAACCTGCTCGGGATCTGGAGTATAAAGGAAGGTTATAATGCTTGGCAAATGTATGCACGGAGCTCCAAGTAGCAGCTTCTAAAATGTCTTTGGTAGCCACTCCTCGTAGGAAAGCTGTAGTGGTGGCTGTAGCTCTTCTGGAATGAGGTCTGATATTTTCAGGAGTTGTCTTTCCATGAAAAGAGTACCAAATCGGATGCAATTTCCTATCCATTTTGAGATTGTCTGTTTTGAAATTGCTTTTCCTTGCATTCCTGTTGCATATGCTACCAGAAGTTGGTCAGTTTTTCTGTTGGTCTTAGTTCTGTCCAGATAGTAGCGTAATTGTCTGTGCACATCCAAGGTATGTAGCAGTCTTTCCCCCGTGTTCTGTGGGTTGGGGAAGAATGTAGGTAAATGAATCACTTGGTTCAATGATACTCTGGAGACCACTTCTGGCATAAAGGTAGGGTTGGTTCTCAGAGACACTCTATCCTGATGGAAGATAAGGAAGGGCTGTACTGCCATTAATGCCTGTAATTCAGATACCCTTCTTGCTGAAGTGATTGCTAGCAGGAAAGCAGTTTTCCAAGACAAGAACTGTAAATCTGCTGTTGCTGCTGGTTCAAAAGGGGGAAGTGTTAACTTTTCCAGCACAAAGTTGAGATCCCATGTAGGTAAAGGTGGTTTCCTTGGAGGCTTTACATTTTTGATTCCTCTCAAGAACTGTCTGAGTAGAGGATGAGAGAAGACAGGAGGATCCATGTTGTATTCTGCTGAGATTGCTGATGCATGAATCTTAATGGAGGAGTAGGACAGGCCATTGTGGAACAGTTCTGCTAAGTATTCCAGGATGTGTGCTATGTTTGCCAATGAGACATTTTCTCCCTTTGCTGCACTCCAAATGAGGTATCTTTTCCATTTGGCTGAATAAGTTTTCCTTGTGGAGGGTCTGCGAGCCTCCAGGATAATGTCCTTAACCCTCTGAGATAAATCTGGGTTATTTTGTTTTATGCAATATTCCAAGCAGCTAGCTGCAGTGTTTTCAAGTTTGGATGTAGGATCTTGTAGTTGTTCTGTGTTAGAAGTAAGGGACATAGAGGTAGAGGCCATGCGTGTGTCCGAGACATACTTCTCAGTAGCGGGTACCAGTGTTGCCTCGGCCAGTCTGGAGCTATCAGGATTACCCTTGGCTGATCCTCTTTGATCTTCAGTAGGACTTTGTACATCAAAGGAAGAGGTGGGAATGCATATGCTGTCAGGTTTTTCCAGCTGAAGGAAAGGGAGTCCACCCTCCAAGCAAGTGGGTGGTATGCTCTTGTGCAGAATTTCTTCAATTGGTGGTTGTGTGGGGAGGCGAACAGGTCTATCTCTGGTAGTCCCCATTTCTTTGTTATGGTTTTGAAGATATCTGGATGCAGCATCCATTCGTGAGCATCCGTGGTAGTTCTGCTTAAGGTGTCTGCTAGTGAATTTTCTTTTCCTGGTAGAAATCTGGCCTGAAGTTGAATGTTGAGATTCAGGGCCACATTCCACAGGTCCATTGCCATCCGGCATAGAGGATATGAGTGTGTACCTCCCTGTTTGTTGATGTACCACATGACTGTGGTATTGTCCGTCCTTATCAGCAGGTGACCTTGTTGAAGGAATGGTCGGAATGCCTGGATTGCATGTTTCACTGCCAGCATCTCCTTTAGATTTATGTGTAGATTCAGCTGGTCTTGGGTCCATAGGCTTTGTATGCACTTGTCCACCATGTGTGCCCCCCAGCCTAGGTCTGAGGCGTCCGTGGTGATGGTCTGGATTGGATGAGGTTTGTGGAAAGGCAGTCCTCTGTTCAACTGACAGGCCTGAGCCCACCACTGGAATTCTTGCTTCAGGCATGGAATTATTGGGATCTGGGCTTCTAGACTGTGCTTGTGTTGAGACCATACATTCCTTAGGTACCATTGCAACTTTCTCATATGCAGCCTGGCATGCGGAATCAATATTATGCAGGATGCCATGTAACCCAGGGCTTGCAGGACTTTCCTTGCAGTAAGCTGAGTTTGTGTTGTTAATGTCATGAAATATACTGGTAGTTGCTTTTGTTTTTCTTCTGTGAGAAAAGCCATCTGAGTTGATGTATCCAGTTCTGCACCCAAGAATGTTATCCTTTGGGACGGTACTAGTCTTGATTTTTGCATGCTGACTGTGTATCCCAAGGCTTGCAACAGTTGTATGACCTCTTCCAAATCTTTTGTTAATTTTGCCTTGTTGTCCGCTTGTATTAGGCAGTCGTCCAGGTATGGGTAAATTTGAATTCCCTGAAGCCTGCAATGAGCAATTACTGATGCCAGGCATTTCGTGAATACTCTGGGCGCAGTAGATAAGCCAAAGGGCAATGCTGAGAATTGATAATGCTCTGATCCTGCAAGAAATCTGAGGTGTCTTCTGCAATCTGGTCGTATAGGGACGTGCAGGTATGCCTCCTTGAGATCTAGAGTCACCAGCCAAGACTCCTTGCACAGCATGGGAAGAAGTTGCTGGAGGGTCAGCATTTTGAATTTTGGAACAATGAGGTATGTGTACAGAGTGGACAAGTCGAGAATAGGTCTCCATTGATTTTCTTTTCTTGGTACAAGGAAAAGCCTGGAGTAAAATCCTTGGCCTTGTTCTATAGGTGGTACCTTTTCTATAGCTCTCATCCTTAGTAAGTTGTTGATTTGTCTTAGAGCGTCTGTTTTTTGGCTTGGTGGTAGGTTTGGCATTCCTCTCTTTTTTGGTAGAGTGTGGAAGTGAAACCTGTAGCCTTTGTCTATTGTTTGTAAAGTCCATTTGTCTCCTGTAATGTAATGCCAGTTGTGGGAAAATAAAGCTAGTTTTCCGCCCAAGGGTGCTTCCAGTTGTTCCCTGGTAGGCGGAATCAGAGCCAAGTCATTGTGTCTGCCCTGTGGAAGTGGTTGTAGTTGAATCTGTGGCAGTACTTCTCTGGTTGGTAGGTTGCCACTGACATCCCCTGTAGGCACCCCTGGACTGACCTCTGCCTCTTGGGCGTCTATTTCTGCCTCTCTGTGCTCTGGAGGTGTCTGGAAAGGACCAATTCTTCGAAGGCCAATTTCTGCTAAACCTCGGAGGTTGGACCTGTAAGAAATCCTTGACTGTTTGGACAGATTTTGCTTTTTCCTCCACCTTCTTTAGAACCTCCTGTGCAGGGGAGCCAAACAAACTTTGTTTCTCCATAGGAGCATCTAGGAGTTTTGACTTAACATGGTCTGGTAAGGATTGTTCTTTTAACCAGGCATGCCTTCGAATCACTGTTCCAGTCATAGCTGATCTAAAGGAAGCCTCCAGTGCATCATAGCCACATTTTAAGAAATGGTTACTGACCTGCTGAGAGTTATGTACCAAATCCTGAAGGGACTTGCGGTCTATAGGTTCAGGAGAGGACAGTTTTTATTTAGCTGGTCTAACAAAAATTCCTGGTACTGAATCATGTGAAATTGACAGTTTAAGGCCCTGGCGGAAAGAGTAGCAGAAGTATAAACCTTTTACCCCATCTCTCTAATGCTCTAGATTCCCTTTCAGAGGGGAGAGGATTTTTGGCAGAAGCAGCTGCCACAGCTTTAGGGCCCTGTGAAATGGTTTCAGGATCTGCAACAGGAGCCTTACACAAATGGTAGTGTGTGTCCGGGACCCTGTAATATCTGTCAGGCTTGGCAGGGGCCGGAGGAAGAGAATCAGGGGCAGTACAGGCATCATTATATGCATCATCAACAACTGTTAGTACTGGAGGAATGGCTAAAGGCCTATGCTGTGGTAAGTGTAAGAAAGTCCTTAGCCTTTTCCTTGAATATGAAAAATCCTGGCCCTGCCATTGAAAGTGTTCCCTCATAGCATGTAAGGTTTCCCCAAAAGAAAATTCTTCAGGAGGAGAGGCAGAAGGAATGGAGTCTTCTGCATCGGAATCCTCATAAGGAGAGTATGGGCCTTCCTGAGGGTCTGAGATATCTGAGTCATCCGAGGAATAGTCTGTAGAAACAGGTTCCGGGGGTTCAGTCCTAGGCCTCTTATCTGGAGGGGGTTGAGAGGCCCTGTCTGGGTGAGGTTGGGATCCCCTGATCAAAGAAATGAGATCCTCAGCCAGGCTGAGCATTTGAGAACTAGAGGTAGGCCTGTGTGAGGGAGTTTTAGCAGGTAAGGCCTTAGAAGATTTAGCTGCTTTAGCCCTGGAAAAAGCCTTGATAGACATAGATGCAAGGGGTCTAGCAGCCCCACGTGCAGGGGTAGATATGTCTAGAGGAATAGTGTCTGACAAATCCTGGGTGCTAGCTTCTGTAGGGGCAATTTCAGTAGCCGATTCAACCATGCTCTGTGAAGCCTCGGCTATCGGAGGCCTGCTTTCGGCCGAAGGAAGAACCGAGGACTCAGTTTCAGCCGAAACCGAGACACTCGCGGTTGGCCTAACCGTGGTTTCAGCCGAAACCGCGGACCACGAGTGTCGGTCCTTTTCCTTGCGCTTTTTAGCTAATTGTGTAGTCGGAGTCTCCGATGGCATTTTGTATGCAAAAGCGGGACCAAAAAACTCCTCTGCAAACTCCGACCGACATCTAAGCGTCCGTCGGTTGAAGGAAGCACAGGCTAAACAAGCTGATACGTCGTGGTCCGGGCCTAAACAAGGAAGGCAGTAAGAGTGGAAATCCTTATGAGGTATTTGTTTCCCACAAGTTAAACAATTATTTACTTTGTCTGACATCGGCTGAGGCAAGAAAGAGTCCCCAACGGGGTACTTAGCTTTTTAGAAGTCTTCGGTAGTAGAAATCTCTGGATCTGACCGACCGGCACTTGCGAACAGCTTCTGCTTCGTGCACCGCGCGGCAAGAAAGACTGGGGAAAATGGCGTTGGCTGATGCCTTTATACCACAGCAGCTATGACGTCGGGTGAAGTGCGACATCAGCCGAGGCCAGACCCAGACTTTGGAATCCGGCCGACCGAAGGGCTGCCTGAGGCAGGACAACCCATATGTTAGGACTGCAGATGCATCCTTGAAGGACATATATATATATATATATATATATATATACACACCTCCAACAAAAAAGCAAATACAACCGGAAAAGCTTTTAAGCATAGTAAAGGAGAGTAAAGGTATAGCCAAAAGAAGTCAGGGGGCTGGAGGGAGGGCAACAGTGAATACACTCAAACATCTTCATTTATGGTAAGTGTACACAACTGTACTATGTTCTTCGTGTTTCACTGTTGCAGTCATCACATTTGGGTAGATTCCCAAAGTTAAGGATGGGAGGAGGCATTTAGACAGCATTAGGGCCAGCTATAAGGCCCTGCAAGACTGCAGTGGCAAAGCCAGCTCCGGATTTAGAGAAAATTGGTAAATGATAATGCTTGGTGAAAGTATGTACAGAACTCCAGGTAGTAGCTTCTAGGATGTTCCTGGTAGGTACACCTCTGAGAAAAGCTGTAGTGGTAGATGCAGCCCTGGTTGAATAGGGGTCTAATCCCCTGTGGGATAGGTTTTCCATGGTGCTTATAGCAGAAATGAATGCAATGGCCTATCCATTTAGAAATTGTTTGCTTTGAAATAGCCTTCCCCTCTGCCCCTGCAGTAAAAGACACCAGCAGTTGTTCAAATTTTCTTTGAGGTTTAGTCCTGTCCAAGTAAAATCTAAGTTGTCTGTGCACATCTAAAGAGTGCAGTATCCTTTCCCCTTTGTTCTGTGGATTAGAAAAGAAGGTTGGCAAATTAATTAAGAGCCACACTGGATACCACCTTGGGCATGAAGGAGGGATTGGTCCTGAGGGACAACCTGACTGCATGAAAGATGATGAAAGGCTCTACTGCCATAAAGGCCTGTAGCTCAGATACCATTCTTGCTGAAGTAATTGCTAAAAGGAAGGCTGTTTTCCAAAAAAGAAATGCTAACTCTGCACTTGCAGCTGGACTCAGGAGGAGGAAGAGTGAGTTTTTCCAATACAAAGTTAAGGTCCCAGGCTGGAGTTGGGGCTCTCCTGGGTGGTCTTAAGTTTTTGGCCCCTCTGAGGAACTGCTTGAGCAGTGGGTGAGAGAAGAGGGGTGGTTCTGTGTTGTAATGAGTTGAAATGGCTGAGGCGTGAATTTTGATGGAGGAAAAAGAAAGGCCCTTGTGAAGCATCTCAGTTAAGTATTGAAGAATCCGAGGTAAATTGGGCGCTGCTGTGCCCATCCCTTGAGTTTGGTTCTAGGCACAGAATTTTTTCCATTTTATAGCATAAGATTTTCTAGTACTACACCTCCTTGCCTCCAAAATGACATCCAACACTTGTTTACTGAGGGATGGTAATGGAGAGATTAGGAAATTAGCCAGGCTGCCAGGGTCAGGGTTTGAAGCTGAGGGTGCAGAATCTGGCTCTCCTGCTGTGACAGCAGGATAGGGGTCTGAGGCAGGTGCCATGGAGCCAGCAGTGACAAATTGCACAAGACTACCAGTCTTGTACCAGTGTTGGCGTGGCCAGTCTGGTGCAGTTTGATCTTTAGTAGTACTTTGGAGAAGAGAGGCAGAGGAGGAAAGGCATAAATTGATAGATTTTTCCAGCTGAAGGACAGAACATCCACTTTCCAAGCTTGCTTGTAGGGAGTCCTTATGCAGAATTTGTCCAATTGGTAGTTCTGGGGGGGGGGGGAGGCAAACAGGTCTATATCTGGGCTCCCCCATTTGTTTATCAACATGTTGAAAATCTTTGGTTCCAGTTTTCACTCGTGTGGGTCCATGAGGTTTCTGCTGAGTTGTATTTAGTTTTTCTGGCAGGAATTGAGCCTGTAGATGCACTTGGTAGCTCAAGGCTGTGTTCCACAGAGCCATGGCTAGTCTGCAGAGGGGCTAAGAATGGGTACCCCCTGCTTGTTTATGTACCACATAACAGTAGTGTTGTCCATCCTTACCATTAATTGTCCTGGAAGAATGTGGTCCTTGAAGGCTGTCAGAGCATTAGGTACAGCTAACATTTCTTTTTGATTGATATGCAGGTGCATTTGACTTGGGTTCCATTTGCCCTGAATGCAATTCCCTGCCAGCTGAGCCCCCCATGCACAGTTTGATGCATCTGTTAGGGGTTTGGCGGCAGGAGGTAGAGTGAATGGTAGTCCCTGGTTTTGGTGGCAGGCCTCTGCCCACCAAAGGAACTCTAACTGTAGGCAAGGTATGATAGGGATCATTGCTTCTAGATCCTGAGAATGTTGACACCATAGGCTTTTTAGATACCATTGTAGTTTCCTCATATGCAGTCTTGCATATGGAATATGCAGGAGGCCATGAACCCCAAGGCTTGCAGTATTTGCCTTGCAGATAGCAGGGTTTTTGTGGCTATTAGTTTGAAGTAATAATAAGAGGAAAGCCATCTGTGAAGTTGTGTTCAAGCTTGCTCCTAGGAATATGATTTGTTGACAGGGTACCAGATGTGATTCCTTTTCGTTTAGGGTGTACCCCAGACAAGTTAGCACCTTTTGTACAAATGCCAGATGATTCAAAAGTATGTCCTGGCTTTCTGCCTGAATTAGACAATCGTCCAGGTATGGGTATATTTGATTTGAATATTTCTTTGCCTGCAAAATGCAATGACTGGAGCTAGGCACTTTGTGAATACCCTGGGCGCAGTAGATAAGCCAAAGGGCAGTGCATGTAGCCTGCTTTGAAGCATAGGTATCTTCTGCAAGATTCTCTGACTGGGATGTGCAGGTAGGCACTTTTTAAGTCCAGTGTTGCCAACCAGGCATCTCTGCCTAGCATAGGAAGTAACTGGTGAAGAGTTAGCATCTTGAAATTTGGAATCACCAAAAAAAGGTGTTTAATATAGAAAGGTTCAGGATAGGGTGCCAAGAGTTGTCTTTTCTGGGTACCAGGAAAAGTCTTGAGTAGAAACCTTGACCCTTTTCCTCTTCTGGTACAGTTTGAATAGCCTTTATGTTTAAGAGAGAGAGCACTTGCTTTTGAGCCTCTGCCAATCGTTTGGGGTTGGTAACATTTGGAAGTGAAATCTGTATCCTTGGGAAACTATTTAAAACCCATTTGTCATGGGTAAGGAGCTCCCAGTTTTTTGCCTGCACAGCAATCTTCCCCCCTAAAGGAGCAGTCAGTTGAAAAGTGCTTGGAAGTTTTAAAGTCAAGTCATTGAGACAGTTTACCATAGAGGGAGTTTTACTAGTCACTGATTTGGAAGTGGGACACCGTTTAGTCCTGTGTGTACCCTGGGACTGAAGCCTGGGTGTTCTGCTGGTTCTGGGTTTGGATTGAGAAGCCCTGGAAGAGGCAGGAAAGGGCCAATTTTTAGAGGTCCAATGCCTACTAAATCTTGGAGGTTGTACTTGTAGGAAATCTTTAACAGTCTGTATAGATTTAGCTTTTTCCTTCATCTTTTTAAGAACAACTTCTGCTTTGTTGCCAAACAGGTGGCACTGATTTAAGGGAGCATCTAGCAATTTAGCTTTAACATGATCTGCCAAAGATTGCTCCTTAAGCCAAGCATGCCTTCTAAGTACAGACCCAGTGACAGCAGCCCTGCAAGATGCCTCTAGTGGATCAAAACCACACTGCAAGCATGCTTTCCAACCTGATCAGCAGAATGCATTAAATCCTGTAAATTCTTATTTTCAGCACAGTCAGGAATCAACATCCTTTTCTGTTTAAGCAATTCAATGATATGCTGCTACTATGAAACTGGCAGTTTAAGGCCCTAATGGCCAAAGTTGCATAAGTGTATACTTTCTTACCCAATCTATCCAGCGCCCTGGAGTCTCTATCAGAGGGGGTAGGATTTTTTGGCAGTAGTAGCCTTGATGCCCTTGGGTCCCTGTGAAATGGTCTCAGGATCCGCAGTAGGATTTTTCAAAAGGAAATTGAGAGTCAGGAACCCTGTAAAATCTATCAGGTTTTCTGGGAGCAGGAGGTAGAGAGTCAGGGGCCAAGCTAGATTCAGAAAAGGCATCATCAACTATGTCTAGTACAGGAGGGATAGCTAAAGGCCTGTGCTGGGGCAGGAGTAAGAAATCCCCAAGCTTTTTTTTTAGAATCACAGTAATCCTGGCTTTCCCAGCGAAAGTGCTCCCTAACAGTATGCAGGGTTTCACCAATTGAGAAATCCTCTGGTGGGGAAGAAGAAGGAATAGAGTCCTCTGCATCAGAATCCTCATAGGTAGATAAGGGTAAATCCTGGTCATCAGAGGAAAAAGAAATTTCAGAATCCTGGTCAGAAGTATCATAAGCAAATTCAGTCCTAGGTCTTTTAGAGGGGGGAAGGTTGGCTTCCCTGGATTAAAGTAATAAGGTCTTCAGCCATTCTTATCTGGTTTTTAGGCATAGAGGCCTGACTATGGGGTCTGAGCATCTGTTTTCCAGGCACAGTTAGAGTTTTAGGCCTTGAAGATGGCGTTGGTTTAATATTCAAGTCAGTAGGCCTGAATATACCCTCAGAAGCCGGTGCCTGCACAGCGGCTCCAGACCCATCCAAGGTAAGACATCTGCAGGTTCAACAGTTGCCACATCTCGTAGCATACTTGACTCCGAATGGGTCTCAGTAGAGGCCTGCAAATCTGAAGTAGCAGGTAGCAGGTATCAGGGGACTGCAAAAGCACCTCACTGAGTACCGGCGAACTGGCTTAGAAGAAGCGTCGGCAGCTTTGGACCTAGGCGGCCTCTTTATATTTGCATTTTTTTGGAATATCGGTAGTTGGATGGCTTACCGAAGACCTATCTGGATAACTGAACCAAGTACCAAAATATTTAGAAGCGTAAATATACTGACTAATAGTCCGTTGCTTAAATACGGCACAAAACAGACAGTGAGGTACGTCGTGGTCAGGGCCTAGGCAAGGAATACAGTACGAATGAAAATCTTTGTGAGGTATTTGCCTGCCACAAGAAAAAGAAGTTATGTACTCACCATAACGTTCCATCTGAGTAGGTATCTTCATTTGTCTGCAACCTCTGGGTATCGGATCTGAGCCGGCAGCTTTCCTAGCTAAAAGATCTGAGCTCCAAGCTCCTCCCCTACCCATAATGCCCTGCCATCTCCCTCTAACCCTCAGATCAAGTTTGCCAAAAAAAAGGCAATAGGAAAATTACTATAACACAGGAAGGGATTACCATACATTCCACCTGATGTCATCTGGAAAAGACATCCTGATCCTTTGATAATGAACTAAGGGTCCGGGGGATGGAGGGAGGGTCGGTTGCAGACAAATGAAATTACCTACTCAGATGGAACGTTATGGTGAGTACATAACTTCTTTATCTGAAGAAGTTAACTTCATTTGATCAGCAAACTGTGGGACAGAGTCCCCAGCTACCAACAACTTGGGAGGCCCTTATGTAAGGATATTCCGGAGCACTGCAGAGCCAAAAGATGCACGTCCTCTGGATATTAAATTCAATTTATAGTGTGTAATAAAGGTATGAGAGGAAGCCGAAGTAGGTTCTGAGCAAATGTCATCCAAAGAAACCCTTGACCAGAAAGCAGCAGAAGTAGTCATAGATCGGGTAGAATGGGCTCGCACTCTCAGGGGCTCAGGACGACCAGAACTTTTGTATGTGAGGAGGATGCATTGGGAAATCCATCTAGCTAAGGTTACTTTAGTGACTGGTTTCCCTAGACAGGATTTAGCAAAAGAAACAAAGTTGATCTGATTTTCGAAGATCTGCTGTTCTGTTTAAGTAAAAACGTAATGGTCTGTGAACATCCAGACAATGAAGTCTATATTCTCCTCTGTTTTGGTAATTAGGAAAGAAGACAGGTAGATTGATGGACTGGTTGATATTGGCTTCTGAAGCCACTTTGGGCAGAAAAGAGGGATTAGCCCTGAGGGAGACCCTGTCTTTATGAAAGATGATGTATGGAGGCTTACTGCAAAGACCATGAAGCTCCAATATCCTCCTAGAAAAAGTAATGGCAATTAGGAAGACTGTCTTCCAAGATACATATTTTAAGTCGACTGAAGCTGCAGGTTCAAAAGTAGGCCCAGTCAGAGCTTGAACTAGGGTAAGATCCCATGGAGGCACTGCATCTGTAATAGGGGGTCTTAACAAAAAAGTTCCTTTCATGAATGTTTTGCAAATCTTGGAGGACGCTAGGGGGCCTGAACTGTTTCCAACGTGGTAGTGGGAAATAGCTGCCAACTGAACTTTAACAGTAGAAGCACTAGCCCCTTGATGAAAAGTATGGGAAAGAAAGTCTATAACTGCTGGAATAGGAGCCGTGAAGGGGTCCAAGTTCCTGTGCTCCGCCCAGACACAGAACCGTTTCCATTTACTCTTGTAGATTTTCCTGGTAGACGGTTTATGGGCGGCCACCAGGATGGCCTTAACTGAGGAAGATATAATGGGAGTCCTAGCCATTAAGGGAACTGGATCAACCAAGCTGAGAGCCTGAGGTAGTCCAGGTCAGGGGTCTTCAATCCTAATGGATGAGAGATCAGATCCGGATTGGGATCTAAAATCCAGGGAGGATGTACTAGATGAGACCAAAGGTAAGGGAACCAGGTTTGGCAAGGCCAGAATGGGGCTATGAGGATAACTCTGCTCCCCAACTGACGAGCTTTCTGCAAGAATTTTGTCATCAATAGAAGAGGATAAGCATACAGAAGACAGGATGGCCAAGCATGAACCAGAGCGTCTCTGGGGGCCTCCCCTGGTGAAGGATTTAGAGCAAAGAGCTCGCTGCACTTTGTGTTCGAAGGCGAGGCGAAGAGATCGTAGCAAGGTTGACCCCATTCGAGGAAGATTTGTTTCACTACTGCTGGGTTCAGAGACCACTCATAAGGTGAGAGGATCGTTCGACTCAACCTGTCCGCTAAGATGCTTGACCGACCCGGAATGTGCGTTGCTATGAGAAAGCGGTTGGTGGATATTACCCATTCCCACACTCTCTTTGCCTCTCTGCAAAGTGGATAAGATCTGGTTCCCCCGTTTGTTTATGTACCAGACTACCTACATGTCTGTTTGAATTGCAATAGTTCCTGGAGGAAGAAAGGGATGGAGAGCCTGCAACGCTAGAAGCACAGCCCTCATCTCCGGGACATTGATATGCAGTGAGGTCTTTGTGACAGTCCACGTGCCTTGGACGGATCTGCCCATGCAATGCCCCCCCACCCGAAGAGAGATGTGTCCGTGGTCACCATGACTTGGGGAGGGGGTATAATGAAGGGGCAGCCTTCCCGGAGATCTCTGGAGTAGAGCCACCAAAGAAGCAACTCCCTGCAAATCCTGCTGAGGGGAATAGGTGTAGACAGGGGGTGAAATAGAATGGACCACTGAACTTGCAATGTCCATTGAAGGATTCTCATCTTCAGACGAGCGAAAGGTGACAGATTGATGGCCACTGCCATGGATCCCAGGGCCCTCAGGACTAGTTCCGCTGGGGGGGGGGCTGATGATTGTAAAAGATCTAGAATGTGAAGGCTTAGATTGCGAAGTCTGTCCGCTGTCAGAAAGACTCTGGATTGTGTAGTGTCTATCCTGGCCCCTACGAATTCCAAAATTTGAGAAGGTTGAAGGGAAGATTTCTTGTGGTTGATCGTGATCCCTAGATGGCGGGCTAGATGTAAGAAATAATCCCTGCCTGAGCAGAGTTGATGCCTGGTGGGGGCGGTTAGGAGCCAGTCGTCCAGGTACGGAAAGACCTGTATTCCCTGAAGCCTCAGGTGGGCCCCTACAACTGCCATAACTTTGGTGAACACCCTGGGGGCTGTGGTGAGACCAAAGGGTAGGACCCTGAACTGATAATGGCTGGCTCCCAGCCGAAAGCGGAGGAACCTCCTGGATCGTCTATTCATAAGAATGTGGTAGTACGCATCCTTGAGGTCTATCGAGCACATCCAGTCGTTCTCCTGCAAAAGTGGGAGAATGGATTGAATAGTGATCATCTGGAATTTTTCTTTGGCGACTGACAGGTTCAGTGTGGACAGGTTGAGAATGGGTCATAAGTGCCCCGTCTTTTTTGGCACCAAAAAGAACCTGGAGTAAAAGCCTGATCCAGATTGCTCAAGGGGGACACACTGGATGGCTCTTTTTCTTAGCAGCCATCGAATTTCAGATGCTGCTGCCTCCCTCGGATCGGGTGGAACATCGGGGAGTCCTCTTGACTAGGGAGGATAAGTTAGAAAGGGGATAGAATAGCCTCTGGATATGATTCGGAGCACCCAGTGATCTGTCGTAATGGACTCCCAATTTGCTAGGTGTTCCGAGAAGCGTCCCCGACTGCCTCCAGAGAGGAGCAGTCGGGCAATCCCTCAGGGCTGCTGCGCGAGTCAATCCGAAAAAGGCCGGCATCCATCCTGTCCTCCCTCTGCCTCTGAAGGATGAGGGATCCGGAGCGAAACAGGATTGTTGAGCTTTCCGGAACCACATCTTCTTTTGTCCCCTTTGGTTCCTGGAGTAGGACCACTGGGGAGCCGAGAAGCGGATCCCGACGGCAGATGTCTTCCAGTCTTTCTCGCTCTGGAGAAACGTATTGCGGATGATTTTGCCGAAGAGCATAGAACCGTCAAAATGGGAGTTTGCGAAGGACGCCTTGAAGGGATCCGCAAAATCACAGAGATGGAGCCAGGCCTGTCTACATAAGACGCCCGTTCCGCTAGCTCTGGCTGCTCCGTCCGTAGCATGGGAGAGAAGCCTCATAGATGTGTTGGTAATTGACTTGAGAGTGGCCATTCGAGCCGAGAAGGTCCGCTTGTCCTCGGCCGACATGGACTCTGTGGGTGACCCAGCGTAGGTCCTGCTGGAGTCGAATCACATGTGCCATATAATTCAGTGACCTTGCAGAGAAGGTCGCTGAAGCAAACATCCGCTTTCCAAGGCGGTCCATCATCGAGACTCCTTTTCTGGAGGATGCACCGAGGAACTCTCCTGTGCTAATTCCTTTTTAGTGGCAGCCGCCACCACCATGGCATCCCACTGGGGCACCCTTGCTCCAAACTGTCCTGTCCGTGGGAAGGCTGAGGATCCTGTCCGGTCTCTTGGGTATTGGCTCGACAGTGTCCGTCTCCTTCCATGTCCTGGTAGTTATGAGGTCCACCAGGGGGTCGGTAGAAGGGGACACCCAAGAGATAGATGGGCCTGTGTCAAATGCCTCCAGAAACACAGACTCATCCGAGGAAGGTTTTTGGGAAGACCACCCCCCTCTAATGCGCAACATTTCCATAATGTCTCCAAAGGAGTCGTCTTCAGGGGGTGAACTTGGGGAACCTTCCCCTAAGTCCGTGTCCTCCGTGAGAGACTCAGGTGAGACCAAATGCCTCCTCTTGTACTTTCATTTTTGAGGGAACTCCTCGGGGGGGGGGCTGTCTGAAGAGGCCTCACCAACAATGTCCTGTTCCTCTACGGGAACAATCTGGGACGTAGGCGCAGCCTTTCCCTGGGGCGGGATGATGGAAGACAGGCTCGTCTGAGCGGGAATGGCGGGTGGATCCATAACAAGAGCCTGGGGCCTCGAATCCCTCGAAAGGACCCTCTCCACGACGTCGAATACAGAGGGAGAACTGCTCGGATCAGACATGCGGACCCGATTGGATCCGAAAGGGTAGTGAGCTCAGACCTTAATGGAGTTGAAGGCCCACTAACCCCTCCGGATCCAACACTCAACTCAGACTCGAGGGTACAGTTGGCGCTGAAGTAGGAAATGCTGTTGGCGCTGACCCCACCCCGGCTTCAAAGCTAGTCGGATCCGACAGCCCCGAACCCCGATAGCGGGTCGAAGGAGCAATGGGGGGCAAAAAAAGGTGTCGAGCTCCCCCCAGGGGGGGGGGGTCAAGAGCACTCATCTGCAGCTGGGCCTGGAGAAATCGATGCATCATCCAGTCCATGTCTGCATCGGATAAACTCTTCGTAGATCTGGATGAGGGCACCACGGCCGTCCGGGAAGGCCATCTAGATGACCTCGAATGTGACCGGGTCTCCTCTTCCAGCTCCGGGGAGAAACGTGGAGAACGGAGCCGGGAGGGGGAAGGCCTGGAGACCTTAAGGGGAGAGGCAAGCTGTTTGGACAGCGGTGCCGAAGGGGACGACTCAGACCGCCTCTTGTGGCTGTGGTGCCTCTCTTTCTCTCTCTCCCTATCCTTTTTGTCCTTCTTGCCGTCCCTTTCCTCCTGGGCCAACGAGGGAGGTTGAGTCCCAGCCAGGGGATTGGGAGCGGCAGGTGGGGCAGCCGCGGCTGGTGCCAGAGAGGAGGAGGATGAAGCAGAATCAGGGGGGCAAAAGGCCTGCAAGGATAAGCTTTGTCCTCCTATCCTTCAAAGCCCTGGGGTTGAAGGCTGCACAAATAGTGCAGCCCGAAGAGAGGTGATCAACCCCCAGGCAAATGACACACCGAATGTAGCCATCCGCTGGGGACAGCTTATGGCCACACTCGGTACATTTAGAGAAGATACCTTTAGGGCCTTCAGACATTATAGAAATAAAAACAGGCCCACATGCAGAGGGGGGAGGGGAATAAATTTAGCCTAACCAAAAAGGTTTAAAACTACCCACAAAAGTTAAGAAAGTTAAGAGGGAGTTCACACACAAAGACAGAGAAAGTTTGACAGAAAAAAAAACTTTTTTTTAATCCTAAACTCACAGTACCACGCTCGGAGCTCATTCTGAGAAGCTTACAGAAGCCACGGCAAACAAGATCTGAGGGTTAGAGGGAGATGGCAGGGCATTATGGATAGGGGGACGAGCTTGGAGCTCGGATTTTTTAGCTAGGAAAGCTGCCGGCTTGGATCTGATACCCACAGGTTGCTGATCAAATGAAGTTAACTACTTCAGATATACAATTATTGACTTTTACTGACATCGGTTTAGAGCAAAAAAAAGTTTCCCTAATGGGGTACTTAGCTTTAGTTGAAGACTTCGGTTCTGAAACTCGAAAATGAAAATTTCAGGAGTCGGCCGACCAGCACATGTGAACTGCTTCTGCTTCGGGCACCGCACAACAAGAAAGACTGGGGTAATGGCGTCGGCTATATGCTTTATACCCTTGACGTCATAGAAGATGAGACAGCAACCGACGCAGGACCCAAGACTTTGATAATCAGGGCAATTGAGGGCTACTGCAAGCAGATAACTCAAACGTGATGACTGCAACAGTGAAACACGAAGAACATCTGCTATCTGTACAGCATACATCTTTTACCATTTTGTAACTATTAATACCATCTTCAAAATGAGGTATTACTTGGCCACTATCATGATCCCTTGCAAAGGTATTTAGCAAAATATGAAAAGAATTAATTTTCATAACCTTAGTCCTAAAAAAGTACAGTTTTGTACCCACCATAAATGTAGATGTTCGGGTGTTCACCCTGCTGCAGTCATCACACTTGGGTTATCCTGCCGTCAGGCGGTCCCGCAGTCGGCCCGAATTCCAGTGTCTTGGTACGGCGTCGGTTGCTGTCGCTTCTTCCCTGATGTCAATGCGCTAGGGGTATACAAGAGGCATCCAACGCCATTTTCTTCAGTTTTTCTTGCCCCAGATGTCAGGTGCCCCCAATAGGTAGGCAATATATATATATATATATATACACACACACACACATATAGCTATATAAAAATGAAACAAAACCCTTAGGCACAAGCAAATACACCACAGAGGATAGAGTGGTAGAGATAAGTTCAGCTAGTTCAGAGGGGATGGAGGGAGGGTAACCTGGACTGCAGCAGGGTGAACACTCGAACATCTACATTTATGGTAGGTACAAAACTGTACTATGTTCATCGTGTTACCCTGCTGCAGTCATCACACTTGGGTTGAATCCCAAAGCTAAGGATAGGAGGTGGAGTCAAACAGGGTTAGAAGAAGCTAGTAGGCCCTGCAAAACTGTACTGGCAAAACCAGCTCTAGTATAGAGGTAAGTGATAGTGTTTGGTGAAGGTGTGCACTGAACTCCAAGTAGCAGCTTCCAGAATATCCTTGGTTGGCATTCCCCTGAGAAAGGCTGCTGATGTAGCTGTAGCCCTGGTGGAGTGGGACCTAATGTTAGCAGGTACTGGTTTCCCACGGTGTGTGTAGCAGAAACATATGCAATGCCCTATCCATTCAGAAATGGTCTGCTTTGAGATAGCTTTTCCTTGTGATCCTGTAGCATAGGCTACAAAAAGCTGGTCAGTTTTTCTGAAAGCCTTAGTTTTATCCAAGTAGTAACGTAATTGCCTGTGAATGTCCAAAGAGTTCAGGAGTCTTTCTCCTTTGTTCTAGGGATTTGGGAAGAAGGTTGGCAAGTGAATGGTTTGGTTTAGGGCCACACTGGATACCACCTTTGGCATAAAGGAAGGATTAGCTCGTAGAGAGACTCTGTCTTGATGAAAAATGAGGAAAGGTTCCACTGGCATTAGTGCCTGTAGCTCTGAGACTCTTCTAGCTGAGGTTATTGCTAGTAGTAGGGCAGTTTTCCATGAAAGACATTTTAAATCAGCTGAAGCTGGTTCAAAGGGCGGCAGTGTAAGCTTTTCCAGAACAAAGTTGAGATCCCAAGTAGGTGTTGGAGCTCTCCTTGGTGATCTTATGTTCTTAGCCCCTCTGAGGTACTGTCTTAGGAGTGGATGTGAGAATAAAGGAGGATCTGTGCTGAAATTGCTGAGGCGTGGATCTTAATAGATGAAAAGGAAAGTCTTTTGTGTAACATCTCAGTTAAATATTGTAGAATCTGAGGGATGTTTGTATCAAGGGGATTTAGGCCTTTAGCCTGGTTCCAGGCGCAAAATCATTTCCATTTGTCTGAATAAGTTTTCCTGGTGCTGGGCCTCCTGAGTAACATCCATAACAGCTTTGGATAAAGGTGTTGGCTGGTTGTTTAGGTAATTTGCCATGCAGCCAGGTTTAAAGTCTTGAGCTGGCTGTGTAGAATCTGATTGTCTTGCTGGGTGAGCAGGTGAGGAATTTGTGGCAAAATCCATGGTGGGCCGTGGGCCATGTTCCTTAAAATTGGATACCAATGCTGGCGTGGCCAGTCTGGTGCAAGGAGTATCATTTGTGGCCTCTCTAATCTGACTTTCAGCAGTACCTTTGCTAGAACAGGCAGTGGAGGGAAGGCATACACTGTTGTTTTCCAACTGAATGAGAGGGCATCCACTTTCCAAGCTAGTGGATGGAAGGTCCTTGTGCAAAATTTTTGAAGTTGGTAGTTGTGGGGCTTGCAAACAGATCTATGTCTGGGCGTCCCCATTTTTGAGATATCATTGCAAATACTTGTGGATCTAGTTTCCATTCATGTGGATCCATGATGTTTCTGCTTCGGTCGTCTGCCAATGTGTTTTTCTTTCCTGGCAGGAATTGTGCTTGTAATTGAACCTGGTAAGACAGTGCAGTGTTCCACAAGGTCATTGCTTGCCTGCATAGAGGGTAGGAATGTGTGCCCCCCTTGCTTGTTTATGTACCACATGACTGTGGTATTGTCCGTCTATTAGTAGTTGTCCTGGGTGTAGAAGGTCCTTGAAAGCTGTTAGGGCATTCTGTACTGCTAGCATTTCTTTTTGATTGATATGCAGATGCCTCTGATCTGTAGTCCATTTGCCCTGAATGCACTGTCCTGCCATGTGTGCTCCCCAGGCATAGTCCGATGCATCTGTTGTCACAGTTTGCCTGGCTGTGGGTAAGGTGAAAGGCTGACCCTTGTTGAGGTGACATGCCTGTGCCCATCATAGAAACTCCTGTTGAAGGCAGGGAATGAGTGGTATCATTGTTTCCAAGCTGTGGCTGTGCTGAGTCCATACACTTTTCAGGTACCATTGTAATTTCCTCATATGCAGTTTTGCAAATGGTATTAGTAGTATGCAAGATGCCATGAATCCCAAGGCCTGCAGAATTTTTCTTGCAGGGAGTTGGGTCTTTGTTGCCATTATTTTGAAATATTGAAACAGCTGTCATTGCTTGTCTGGCGTGAGATAAGCCATCTGGGCCATTTTATTCAAGCTGACACCCAGGAATATTATGTTTTGTGAGGGCACTAGTTTTGATTTCTTTTCACTTACTGTGTACCCTAGGCAACTTAGAAGGTGTTTGACAAATGCCAGATGCTTTAAAAGAATGTCCTTGCTTTCTGCTTGAATAAGGCAATCGTCCAGGTATGGGTATATTTGAATTCCTCTGTCTGCAGTATGCAATTACTGGTGCCAGGCATTTTGTTAAGACCCTGGGCACAGTAGATAAGCCAAAGGGCAGTGCAGAGAATTGATCATGCGTTGAACCTGCAATGAAGCGGAGGCATCTTCTGCAATTATGTCCGATAGGGACATGCAGGTATGCCTCCTTGAGGTCCAAAGTGACTAGCCAAGCATTCTTGCCCAGCATGGGAAGAAGCATCTTGAATTTTGGTACTTGCAGACAGGTGTTCAGAATTGAAAGATCCAGAATGGGTCTCCATGCTTTGTCCTTTCTTGGGACTAGGAAGAGTCTTGAGTAAAATCCTTGTCCTTGCTCCTGTGTAGGTATTGGCTGAATGGCTCTCATGTTCATGAGAGCTGTAATTTGTATTTGTGCCTCTGCCCATTGATTTGGTGGTTGGTTTGGCATTCCTTTGATCCTTGGTAAGGTATGAAAGTGGAATCTGTATCCTTGAGAGACAATGTTTAGAACCCATTTGTCTTTTGTGATGATGTGCCAGCTGTCTGCAAAAAATGCTAGTTTTCCTCCCAAGGGAGTTGCCAGGAGAGATTTGCTTGGTAGTTTGAGGAGTCATTGTGTTTGTCTTCTGCTAGCTTGGGTTCTGTCTTCCCCTCCTTTCTAGGTATAAGAACCCCATTGGCGAGGTTTGTAAGGGCCCTGTGACTGACCTCTGCCCATTGGGCGCCTGTATTTGCCCCTCTGTGATCTGTCTGAAGCTGGAAAGGACCAGTTTTTTGTTGGCCAATTTCTGCTGAAATGAGGGGGTTGTACCTGCAAAAACTCCTTGACCATTTGCATAGACTTTGCCTTATCCTCCATTTTCTTTAAAATCTCTTCTGCTTTGACACCAAATATAATACATCCTGCTGTAAAGGTGCATCCAATAATTTTGCTTTAACATGGTCAGGGAGGGGTTGTTCTTTTAACCAAGCATGTCTACGTATGGCAGAGACAGTAATAGCTGCTCTACAGGAAGCTTCCAATGAATCAAATCTGCATTGTAAAGTAAGTTTGCCCACCTGTTAAGCTGCATGCAACAGATCCTGCATTTCCTTGAATTCAGGCTGTTCTGAATGTGTGCTCATTTTTTGTTTTAACTGAAACATTAGGAATTATTTCAACATGTGAAACTGGCAATTTAATGCTCTCATAGCTAGAGTTGCTGAGGTGTATATTTTCTTTCCCCATCTATCTAGGGCTCTGGAATCTCTTTCAGAGGGCACAGGATTTTTAGCCATAGAAGCTTTTGCTCCCTTAGGACCCTGGGAAATGGTTTCTGGGTCAGCTACAGAGCTTTTATAAAGGAATTTGTGAGAGTCAGGTACTCTGTAGGATCTGTCTGGTTTGGCTAGAGCAGGAGGTAGAGAGTCTGGATTTTAACTAGACTCCAAGTAAACATCATCCACAATATCGAAAACAGGAGGGATAGCAAGAGGTCTGTGCTGGGGTAGTAAAATGAACTCTGAGCCTTTTCTTAGAAATCTGAGTAATCCTGGCCTTCCCATTGGAAATTCCCTCATGGTATGCAAAGTTTCCCCAAAGGAGTAGTCTTCAGGAGGAGATGCTGAGGGAAGAGTCTTCAGCATCAGAATTTTCATAAGGTGGAAAAGTGCAATCCTGTTCCTCAGAAGAATCTGAGGAGAGAGAAACCTGGTCAGAGGATGCATAATCCTCCTCTTGTCTTGGTCTTTTAGCAGGAGGGGGATGGGAACCCCTGATAAGGGTAATCAAATCTTCAGTCATCTTAAGCATCTGTTTCTTAGGCATGGGGCCTTGAACTGTAGACTGATGTACAGTTTTCTTAGGTTTTAAAGGAGTTTTAAGCTTAGCATAAGATTTAATGGTGAGTGTAGTCGGTCTGAAGACACCTTCTGCAACCAAAGGTGTTTCCACTACACCAGTGTCTAGTTCTGCTTCGGTGTCGGTAGATGGCTGCGTCAGCCTAGTAGACTCCGCGTGGGAATCCGCAGCTGTCTGGGGTTCCAGGTCTGCAGTAGTCAGGGGCTGCGTAGGTGCCTAACTGAAAACTGGAGAACCGGCAACAGGTCCAGCTGAGGCCTCGGGGTCTGGCTTATTCCTAGGCTGCCTGTCTTTATCCTTGTGTTTTTTATGAATGGCGGTCGTCGGCTGCTCCGATGTCATGATATAATTAAATTTCCTACCAAAGTAATGCTGTGCAAAGTCAAAACGGTGTTTGATAGTTCGCTTATTAAACCTAGCGCAAAACCGACAACCTGTGACATCGTGGTTTGGGCCTAGGCAAGGAATACAATAGGAATGGAAGTCCTTATGAGGTATTTGCTTCCCACAAGAAATGCAATTGTTAACTTTTTCTGACATCGGACTGAGGCAAGAAAATGTTCCCCAATGGGGTACTTAGCTTTATTGAAGACTTCGAACTGAAATTCAAATCGAAAATCTCAGGTGTTGGCCGACCAGCACTTGAAAACTGCTTTTGCTTCGGGCACCACGCGGCAAGAAAGACTGAAGAAAATGGCATCGGATGCCTCTTGTATACTCCTGGCGCACTGACATCAGGGAAGAAGTGACAGCAATCGACGCCGGACCAAGACTTTGGAATTCGGGCCGACTGCGGGACCGCCTGGCGGCAGGATAACCCAAGTGTGATGACTGCAGCAGGGTAACACGATGAACATCCTGTGATATCTGTACATGTGTACAGCATACAGACAGTTCTTTTATCATGTTGTAAGGACTAGCACTGTCTTCAAAATGAGGATTTAACTGGCATAATTATATGCTCCCTTGCAAGTTATTTACCAAAATATGAAAAAAATTGTAATTTCCATAACCTAAGTCCTAAACAAACTGTGATATTTGTACATGTGTACAGCATACAGACAATACTTTTTCCATGTTGCAACTATTAATACAGTCTTCAAAATGAGGTACTACTTAGTGCATGGTCATGCTCCCTTGCAAAGTTATCTACCAAAATATGAAAAAAAAAAATTTTCATAACCTAAATTTTAAACTGCGATACTAGTACAGGTGTACACCATACACACAGATCTTTTACCATGTTGTGCATACTGATATAGTCTTCAAAATGAGGTATTACTTAGCACCTTGACATTTTTCCTAGCAAAGTTATTTGCCAAAATATGAAAAAATGTAATAACGTTCATAACCTAAGTCCTAAACAAACTGTGATATTTGTGTGTGTGTACAGCCCACAGAGGCAGTTATTTTGCTACACGGTACTTGCACTGCAGTATTGATAGACCTTATAGTTCATTTTCTAGAACTGGTCTTGGAGAACAACTTATTCGTGTTCCAAGACCAGATCTACAAACAGCGTGATGGCGTAGCTATGGGCACTCCATGTGCAAATAGCTACGCCAACATGTTCCTTGCACATTGGGAGGAACATGTTTTATTTAAGAATGCACTTTTCTGTGAACATGTGGTGTTCTATAGAAGGTTTGTCGATGACCTTTTTTGTTCTTTGGAATGGAATATCAGAACAGCTGGAATCAATGTTATCCATTATGAATGACTTAACTACATTCCTTACTTTTACCATGAATCATTCTACACATAGAATTGATTTTTTAGACCTATATTGAGAGATTAACAGAGGATATGATAAACACGGGGGTCTACCGCAAGGCATGTTACTGCAATTCCTTGTTATTAAGGTCCAGTATGCACCCACAATTTGTTTTTAAGAATATAATGAAAGGACAGGCCATTAGAGCGAGATTGAACTCCACTGAACAGGGGTTTATCTCAGAATTAGGCAATGTGAGAAATAGATTACTGACCCAGGGATACAAGGACAATGAGATTATACCATACATGGAGGAAGCATACATGTCACGCACCACTTCAAGTGCACCATACTTTGGACCCAGGGTCCAAGATCAAACCATTGGAGATCATATGTTAAATAGATCTATTAAATTTTCTACTCTGTATACTTCTGATCAACATCAGTTAAAGGAAATTATTAGCAAACACTGGGATATTCTCCTGGTTGATGATGACTTGAAACGCATTGTGGGGGAGACACCAAGCTTCCTATTTCGGAATAAGAGCAACCTAAAGCGATTGCTTTGTCACCCCAGACATAATAGGAATATGAAGAACATTGGTCACACTAAACCCTGTGGTCACTGCAACTTTTGTTCATTTATTGATAGTAGTGAGGTGTTTATACACCCGGATTTACACACCATTTTCTCTATCAAGGCAGATGCAGATTGTATGACACCTAATGTGGTGTACCTAGCTACTTGTCAGGCATGCCCGAGTTTCTATGTTGGTAAAACTAACCGGCCGTTAAGGGATAGAATGAGAGAGCATATTCACCACATGAGAAAGGGCACCTTACACAATGCCTTAGCAAAACATATTACCACCAATGACAATAATCATACTTTTTTGTTCCGGGTCCTAGAGATAATTGCTGTGAACAAGAGGGGTGGTAATACTATGAATCTTACTGAATCTAAGGAGACTGACTGGATCATTCATTTGAAAGCTGATAGGGGGCATGGGTTGAATGATAGAGCTTCTATAAAACCTAAGTTGAGACAACGCAGGAACATAAAATGAATTATCTATTTGTATATATTCTATCAATATTAACTTAACAGAATGTTTATTTACATGTTTTTAGGTTATTATGTATGTTTTACATATTCTTGCCTTATTTTACACCATGTTTAAATATGAGAGAGTTCTTTAAATACTCCAGCATTGCTTTTAATTGTTTTTAATTGATTAATTGAGCTGCTTATATAAGGGGAGGTCTACTGTGACTTTTATACAAGGATCTGAAGAAGCTGTAATGGTGAAAGCGCTCATCCATATGTTATAAGTGCACATTCTTGGAATTAAATTTGGAGTTTTGTTCTTACTTCTGCTATACTCCGCCTTCTTTGTTACTTACATTATATCTACTCTACGGAACTACAGCGTTTGCTTGCTGAGCAGTGGATTTTATTTTATTTTTTATTCAGTTCTTTTGCTATGTTGTGAGGACTTCAGTGGCACTCGAGGGCATCTGATGTGTCTAAATAACTGTGCTGGCTACCGACTCAGACTGCTGATACCAGCACTGTCTCATGACCTCCCTCAGTGTCATAGGTAGGTACTAGGCTATTGGGCCTATTATAAGCCTAGCCAAAAAGGTACCATGGCTTTTGCCACCCAAGAAAATTATTTTCCTGTGCCCGTCGAGGAGAACCACAGAGGTGATCTCCGGGGTGTATTTCCCATCTCCCATCCAATCAAGATTTTTCTTGAAGAGTGCTATTGCGCTTTGCCCGTTGCATGCGTCCATTCAACAAGGGACATAAGGAATCAAAGGGAGGGGCGACTAATGTAATGTTTCTTGCACTGACCTACATACATTTACTTTACCAAAGGGGAGGGAGAGTGATTCACAAATGACCATACAACCACAATGGATACCTTCATCTGTATCTTGCAATATGAGAAAATGGTAAAACTGAATAAGAAATGGGGGAGGGGGGCTCGAGTACGACTCCACATAGGAACCAAAAATCGGTCATGTGCATTCAATGTAATAACTTTTAGTAATTTGAACAGTGGCAGCTGGTGGGTGTTTTACACGATCCGTGATAATGACAAGTGCTATACTGTAACTACACATATTGTACATGAATAACGTGATAATGGGTTGCATTTCATTACTGCAAGGTTCTGGATGCTCAGACAAAGGTGATAATTGCTGCAAATAACCTGTTGAGTACACGTTCATTACATTTTTGATGCAATGACCAAAGCTAACAAAAAAAATTAAATTAAAAACAGCATCTTTCACAATAGCCACCAAATATGCACCAAGTGACTGTAGTTGTATTGTATATAATGCAGCTGCAATACAACAGTCGCAAGGAAACAATGCACTTTGTACACAGTGCTATAGTATGGATGCACCTTCTTAACCAAAAACCCTTCCTTCTTTTTACCACAGTTTTCTGCATCTGTAATGCCCTAAAATTCATCTGTTTAGTGTACATTGTTTGGTTTCACTATGGATCTTGAAAACTGGCTAATCAGCAGTTTTTTTCTCTCTGTCTCATTTTCTATTTCCCATATTTTATGTAGTCCTTTAATGTAAGACTGATAAAGTACAGTTTTGTACCTACCATAAATGTAGATGTCCGATAGATATGCAACTGCAGTCCTGACATATGGGTTGTCCTGCCTTAGGCAGCCCTTCGGTCGGCCAGATTCCAAAGTCTGGGTCCGGCGTCGGCCGATGTCGCCTCCTCCCAGAGTCAGAGCGGCTGGGGTATAAAGGCATCAGCCGACGCCATCTTCTTCAGTGTTTCTTGCCCCAGATGCCAGGTGCCCTCCAAGGAAGGCTAAATTTTGTGAATGAATCAACAGATAAACCAGACATGCACAACAGTAATAAACAGATACACCATAACATATAACCCCAGCTAATAGGTAAGGGGTGAAAGGACCCAAGGGAAAAACAGAGGGGTAGGAGGGAGGGAAAACCTGACTGCAGTTGCATATCTATCGGACATCTACATTTACGGTAGGTACAAAACTGTACTATGTCCTTCAAGAATGCAACTGCAGTCCTGACATATGGGTTGAATACCATAGCCAAGCTGGGGGTGGTAGGACTAAGCAAGAGATGGTGTAGCTAGAAGGCCCTGCAGGACGGCCGAAGCAAAGCCTGCTCTGGATCTGTAGTATAATGGCAGGTTGTAGTGTTTGGTAAATGTATGCACGGAGCTCCATGTAGCAGCTTCTAGAATGTCTTTTGTAGCCACTCCTCTTAGAAAGGCTGTGGATGTGACCATAGCTCTGGTGGAGTGTGATCAAATATTGGCTGGCACACTTTTTCCATGGAAAGAGTAACAGAATCTGATGCAGTGTCCAATCCGTTTTGAAATAGTTTGGTGACTGCTTTTCCTTGCGCTCCAGCAGCATAGGCTACAAACAGTTGGTCAGACTTCCTGGTGGTCTTTGTTCTGTCCAAGTAGTAGCGTAGTTGTCTGTGTATGTCCAAAGTATGCAGCAGCTTTTCCCCTTTATTTTGAGGATTAGGAAAGAAAGTAGGCAGGTGAATTGCTTGGTTTAGAGACACTCTGGATATCACCTTAGGCATGAATGAAGGATTGGTCCTAAGAGAAACTCTGTCCTGATGAAAAATGAGAAAAGGAGGAACTGCCATGAGGGCCTGTATCTCCGAGATTCTTCTTGCGGAGGTGACTGCCAACAGGAAAACCGTTTTCCAAGAGAGAAATTGCATTTCTGAAGATGCTGCTGGTTCAAAAGGAGGAATAGTTAATTTTTCCAAGACGTAATTGAGGTCCCATGCAGGAATTGGTGGTTTCCTTGGAGGTTTGATATTCTTTATCCCTCTTAGAAACTGTCTTAGCAAGGGATGCGAAAACACAGGTGGATCACAGTTGTAATGTGCTGAGATAGCTGAAGCGTGGATTTTGATGGAAGAGTATGAGAGGCCACTGTGAAACATTTCTGCCAAGTATTCTAATATTTGAGGTATGTTCATCAGTGATGCATCCTGGCCCTTGTTGACATTCCAGATGATGAATCTCTTCCATTTGGCCGAATAGGTTTTTCTGGTGGAAGGCCTGCGTGCCTCCAGCAAAATTTCCTGAACTTTTTCGGAGAGGGAGTCATGGGTCACATTCATGGAACCCTCCAAGCTGTCAGCTTCAAAGTTTGCAGGTTCTGATGAACAGTCCTGTAATTGTGTTGAGTCAGGAGCAGAGGCCATTGAGGCAAGGACCACGGTTTGGTGTGAGTTATGCTCAGTAGCAATGGATACCAGTGTTGCCTTGGCCAGTCTGGAGCTATCAAGATTCCTCTTGGTTGTTCTGCTTTGATCTTCAGTAACACCTTGGTGAGTAAAGGTAGAGGAGGGAATGCATAAATTGTTAGGGCATTCCAGCTGAAGGAAGCAGCATCCGTTCTCCAGGCTAGAGGATGGTATATCCTTGTGCAGAACCTTTCCAGGTGATGATTGAGACGAGACGCAAAGAGGTCTATGTCTGGTCTTCCCCATGCAGTTATTTGTGAGAAAATGCGTGGGTGTAGCATCCATTCGTGTGGATCCAAGAAATTTCTGCTCAACCTGTCTGCCAGAACATTGTCCTTGCCCGGAACAAACTGGGATTGCAAGTGGATGTTCCATTTCAGGGACTTTTCCCAAAGAGTCATTGTTAGTCTGCAGAGGGGGTAGGAATGAGTGCCCCCTTGTTTGTTTATGTACCACATGACAGTGGTGTTTGTCTGTCTTTATTAGCAGATGACCTTGCTGAAGAGATTTTCCAAAGGCTTCTATTGCATGTATCACTGCCAACATCTCTTTTTGATTTATGTGCTGATGCATTTCCATGGGAGTCCATTGTCCTTGAACGCATCTGCCGTCCATCTGCGCCCCCCATCCATGGTCTGAGGCATCTGTTGTAATAGTTTGACTTGTTGGAGCTTTGTTGAAAGGCATGCCTTCGTTTAAATGACTTGCTTGAGCCCACCACAAGAATTCCCTTTGCAGGCATGGTATGAGTGGTAATATATGTCTTCTAGGTTGTGGATGTGTTGAGACCACAAGCTTTTTAGGTACCATTGCAGCTTTCTTATGTGTAATTTTGCCAGAGGGATTAGAAGAATGCAAGATGCCATGAACCCCAGGGCCTGCAGGGTCTTCCTTGCAGTCAGGTGGGTTAGTTTTGCTAGGCTTTTGAAGTAATCTGTTAAATGTTCTTGTTTCTCCTCTGTGAGGAAAGCCATTTGTAGCTGTGTGTCCAGCTTTGCTCCTAGAAAAATAATCTCTTGGGATGGCAGTAGTCTTGATTTTTGAATGTTGACTGTGTATCCCAAAGCCTGCAGCAATTGAATGACATAATCCAAGTTTTTTATCAAGGTTTGTTTGCTGTCTGCTTGTATGAGGCAGTCGTCCAGGTATGGGTATATTTGAATCCCCTGGAGTCTGCAATGTGCAACTACTGATGCCAGGCATTTCGTGAATACTCTGGGTGCAGTAGATAAGCCAAATGGCAATGCTGAGAACTGATAGTGCTCTGTTCCTGCAAGAAATCTGAGGTATCTTCTGCAGCTGTGTCTGATAGGGACATGCAGGTATGCCTCCTTGAGGTCCAGAGTAACCAGCCAAGACCCCTTGCCCAGCATGGGAAGGAGTTGCTGTAACGTCAGCATCTTGAATTTTAGCACCATGAGAAAAATATTTAGAACGGACAAGTCCAATATAGGCTGAATAAAATCCCTGGCCTTGTTCCTGAGGAGGAACCTTCTCTATTGCTTTTATTTGCAACAGCTTTGAAACTTCTATGAGTGCCTCTGCCCTTTGATTTTGTGGCAGGTTTGGCATGCCTTGTCCCGTTGGTAAGGTATGGAAGTGGAACCTGTAACCTCTGTCTATTATGTCCAGAATCCATTTGTCCTTTGTTATAATGTGCCAGTTTTTTGAGAATAAAGATAATTTTCCGCCTAGAGGTGCTTCTCTTTGAGCCTTGGTAGGCGGGGTGAAAGGTAAGTCATTGTGATTGTCCCTGTGGTGCAGGTGAACTACCTGTGCCACTTCTCTGATTTTGTGGTTGCTATTGGTGGCCCCTGTAGGAGCCTCGGTATTGCCCTCTACCTCGTGCACACCTGTTCTTTCCCCTTTGAAACTTATCAGAGTCTGGAAAGGACCAATTCTTTGAAGGCCAATTCCTGCTGAATCTGGGTGGCTGAACCTGGAGGAAATCCTTTACTGTCTGTACTGATTTTGCCTTCTCCTCAATAGACTTCAACACATCCTGAGCATTAGCACCAAAAAGCTTCTGTTTATCCAGAGGTGCGTCCAGGAGCTTTACTTTAACATGATCCGGCAGTGGCTGTTCTTTCAACCAAGCATGTCTACGGATAACAGCCCCTGTCATAGCTGCCCTACATGAAGCTTCCAATGCATCATAACCACACTGAAGAAAATGTTTGCTAATCTGCTGAGTATTATGAACCAAATCCTGCAATGCCTTTCTATCTATAGGCTCAGGAGAGGCTAGCTTTTTCTGCAAATCATCCAGTAAGTAATCCTGGTACTGAAACATATGAAAAAGGCAGTTAAGTGACCTCATGGCAAGGGTGGAAGAGGTATAAACTTTTTTGCCCCATCTCTCCAGGGACCTGGCTTCCCTGTCTGCTGGCAGTGGGTTTTTGGCTGAGGAGGTAGCCACACCTTTGGGGCCCTGTGAAATAGTTTCTAGATCCACAGAGTGGGCCTTAAAGAGATGCTTGTGAGTGTCAGGGACCCTGTAATATCTGTCTGGCTTGACAGGAGCAGGAGGGAGAGAATCAGGGGAAGCACTGAAGTCTGAGGAATACATCATCCAGGACATCCAAAACTGGAGGGGATAGCTAAAGGTCTGTGCTGGGGTAACTTAAGGAAGGAACGTAGCCTTTTCCTGGAATCAGAAAATTCCTGACCCTGCCACTTAAAATGTTCCCTCATGGAGTGGAGGACTTCACCGAAAGAAAAATCCTCTGGAGGAGAGGCAGAGGGAATTGATTCCTCAGCATCTGAGTCCTCATAGGCCTGGAAGGATTCTTCTTGGGAATCTGAATGCTCTGAATCCCCAGAGGCTTCATCTGAAGAGAGGTTGTCTGCCTGCTCAGTTCTAGGCCTTTTTTTCTACAGGCGGCTGAGAACCTCTGTCTGGGTGAGGCTGAGAACCCCTGATAAGAGAGATTAGATCTGCAGCAACAGACATGATCTGTCTGTCAGAAGAAGGGACCTGAGAAGTAGGTTTAGGATGGGCCTTGGCTTGGCTGGCAGCCTTAGCACGTGCAAAGGCCTTGATGGACATGGATACCGGAGGCCTAGCTGCCCCACATGCAGGGGTAACTTTGTCCACAGGAATGGTGTCGGGTAGATCCAGAGCTTCGGTTTCTGGAAGAAAATCAACAACCGGCACCGGTGTAGTCTCAGAGACCGAAGAACGTGTTAACGCGGTGTCGTCGGCCTGGAGCGGTTGAGTTACCGCTTCCAAAGAAACCGAAGCACTCGCGGAGGGCTTAGGCATGGTATCGGTTGAAGACGCGGGCCGAAGTTGTCGGTCCTGGTCCTTTCGTTTTTTGGTAGTTGGTGCTGTCAGTTGTTCCGACGGCATGATGTAAGCATAGGATTCGCCAAAAAAGTCTTCGGCAAATTCTGCCCGGCGCCTGAGAGTGCGCTTATTAAAGCAAGCACAGGCAGCACAGGCCGAGACGTCATGGTCTGGGCCCAGACAAGGGAGGCAGTAAGAATGGAAGTCCTTATGAGGTATTTGTTTACCACAAGACAAACAATTATTAACTTTTTCAATTTGTTGACATCGGCTGAGGCAAGAAAAGATGTTCCCCAAAGGGGTACTTAGCTTTTAGATGACTTCGGTAACTGAAAAAGTACAGTTTTGTACCTACCATAAATATAGATGTCCGAAGATCCACATTGCTGCAGTCATAACCTGTGGGTAGTCCGCTGTCCTCGGTCGGCCCGAATACCTAAGTGTTAGGCTGGCGTCGGTCATGGTCGCTCAGATCTGACGTCAGTACGCCGTGGTACTAAAGCGCATGACCGACGCCATATCCTCAGTCTTTCTTGCCCCAGATGTCAGAAGGCTCTAAAAAGAAAGGCCATAGCCAAAAATGGAAAAACACCCAATCACCCATGTATAAACAATATTTACAACACAAACCACACCACCACCCCAAACTACAGAGGGGAAGGAGGGAGGGTAAATTGGACTGCAGCAATGTGGATCTTCGAACATCTACATTTATGGTAGGTACAAAACTGTACTATGTTCTTCATCTCACATTGCTGCAGTCATAACCTGTGGGTAGAATCCCAAAGCAAAGGTAAAGGGAGGTTGGCAAAATCATAAAGCATTGGGAGCTGCTAACATGCCCTGTAAAACTGCAGTGGCAAACCCAGCCCTAGACTTGGAATAAAGAGGGAGATGGTAATGTTTAGAAAAAGTGTGCACTGAACTCCAAGTAGCTGCCTCCAAAATATCTTTAGTAGCTACTCCCCTTAAAAAAGCAGTAGAAGTGGCAGTCACCCTAGTGGAATGAGGTCTGATTCAGCCGGAACCTCCTTACCATGATGAGAATAACAAAAAGCAATACAATGGCCAATCCACTTAGAAATAGTTTGTTTTGAAACAGGTTTCCCCTGATAACCCAAAGCAAAAGAAATAAACAACTGTTGAGACTGCCTGAACCCTTTGGTTCTGCTCAAATAATAACGCAACTGCCTGTGAATATCCAAAGAGTGCAAAATTTTTTCCCCTTTATTTTGGGGATCAGCATAAAATGTAGGCAAATGAATAGATTGGTTTAATGCCACATTAGAAACAACCTTAGGCATAAAAGTAGGGTTAGTACGCAGGGAGACCCTATCCTTATGAAATATCAAGAAGGGTTCAACTGCCATTAGAGCCTGTAATTCAGATACCCTTTCTAGCAGACGTAATGGCCAACAAAAAAGCAGTCTTCCAAGACAAAAACTTCAACTCCGTAGTAGCTGCAGGTTCAAAAGGAGGTAAAGTGAGCTTTTCCAACACAAAATTGAGATCCCAGGAAGGAGTAGGAGCTCACGTGGGGGTCTTATGTTTTTGCCCTCTAAGAAATTGCTTAAACAAAGGGTGAGAGAATAAAGGAGGGTCACAGTCATAGTGAGCAGAAATGGCTGCAGCATGAACTTTTACAGAGGAGAAAGACAAACCCTTGTCTAATAATTCTGTAAGATACTGAAGTGAAACACTCAAATTAGGCACAGAGACATCAAAGCTCTTTGTTTTGCTCCAAAGATAAAATCTCCTCCATTTATCAGCATAAACTTTCCTGGTACTAGGCCGTCTGGCCTCCAAAATGACATTCAAAACTTGTTGAGGAAGCTGCGACCCCCCAGGGTCTAAAACAGAATATGCCAAGCTGTCAGATGCAGGGACTGTATCCTGACATTACGGAAATGATTGCTTGCCTGGGACAAAAGGTGTGGAACTGATGGCAAAGGCCAAGGAGGCTCCCGTACTAAACTCCTCAGCAGAGGGTACCAGTGCTGGCGTGGCCAATCTGGAGCTATTAGAATCATGCAAGGCTTGTCCTGTCTGACCTTCAAGAGCACCTTGGGAAGAAGAGGCAGAGGAGGAAAGGCATAGACGTGAAGGTTGTTCCAACTGAATGATAGAGCATCCACTTTCCAAGCTTTTGGGTGAAACAGCTTTGTGCAAAACTTTGGCAATTGGAAATTTAGTGGAGAAGCGAACAGATCTATGTCTGGAGTTCCCCAAGCCACCGTCAACTGTTGAAATACATGAGGATCCAATTTCCACTCGTGGGGATCCACCATCTGTCTGCTCAAAACATCTGCTAAGGAGTTCTGTGCTCCCGGCAGAAACCTTGCCTGAAGAGTGAGGTGCAAACTGAGAGCAGTCTCCCACAAAATCATAGCTTGTCTGCAAAGAGGGTACGAATGGGTTCCCCCTTGCTTGTTGATGTACCAACATGACTGTTGTGTTGTCTGTTTGAATCAACACCTGTCCTGGTTGAAGTAGATCCTTGAAGGCCATCAGGGCAAATTGGACTGCTAACATCTCCTTCATGTTGATATGCAAATGTTGTAGTCTGGGAGGCCACGCGTCTTGAACCCATTTCCCATTGAAGTGTGCTCCCCAAGCCATGTCTGAGGCATCTGTCGTTAAGATCTGACTCGCCTCTGGTCGGATCACAGAGAGTCCCTTGTTTAGGTGACATTCCTGAGCCCACCACAAGAATTCCCTTTGAATGCAAGGTATTATCTGAATGACAGTGTCCAAATCGTGGCAGTGTTGAGTCCATACGCTTTTGAGATACCATTGTAGCTTCCTCATATGCAGTTTGGCATTGGGAAGCACCAGAATACAAGATGCCATGAACCCCAAGGCCTGAAGGACTGTCCTTGCAGTCAGCCTGGACTGTAGAGATAATTGCTGGAAGTAAAGGGCAAGATTTCTTTGTTTGTCTGGGGTCAAGAACGCCATCTGAGAGGCTGTGTTCAGTCTCACACCCAGAAAGCACATGTCCTGAGAGGGTACTAGACTGGACTTTGTTTCGTTCACAGAATACCCTAGGCACCTTAACACTGTCATAACATACTGAAGATGGTGAAGTAACTTGACTTTGTCTTGAGCAAGAATCAGGCAATCGTCCAAATAAGGATAAATTTGTATTCCCCTTAGTCTTAAGAAGGCTATCACCGGAGCCAGGACTTTTGTGAACACACTGGGCGCAGTAGATAAGCCAAAGGGCAATGCAGAGAACTGATAATGAAAAGTGCCAGTCCAAAAACGCAGGAACCTCCTGCAGCTGGGCCTGATAGGAATGTGAAGATAAGCCTCTTTGAGATCCAGAGTTACCATCCAGTGATCTTTGCCTAGCAGAGGCAGAAGCTGTTGCAAAGTTAACATCTTGAATTTGGGAATGTCCAGGTATGTGTTGAGAATAGACAAGTCCAGAATTGGCCTCCAAGTGTTTCCTTTCTTTGGTACCAAAAACAGGCGAGAATAAAATCCTAGGCCCACTTCTGACGGAGGGACCCCCTGGATAGCCCCCATTTTTAAAAGTAAAGAAATCTGTTTGTGAGCCTCCAAGTTTTGCTGAGGAGGAACGTCTGACATGCCTTTGAAAGGAGGCAAGGTGTGAAAATAAAACTTGTAGCCTCGGTCTATAATGTCCAGCACCCATTTGTCCTGGGTGACTAAGCCAATTTTGCCTGAAAAGTGCCAACTTTCCTCCCAGAGGAGCTGCCAGACAGGAGGGATCTGGCAGCTGGAGATACAGGTCATTGGGTCTGTTTACGAAAAGTCTGACCCCTGCCCTCACCTGAAGATTGTGCAGGGGAACTCCACGTCCTAGGCCTGAAGGAACCCTGAGCATGAGCTCTGCCCCTAGACTGTAAATCAGAAGAAGGATAAGCCCATCCCTTAGTAGGCCAATTTCTGCTAAACTTAGGGGGCTGCACCTGTAAAAAATCCTTAACTGTCTGCATAGACTTAGCTTTGTCTTTCATTTTCTTCAAAACTGACTCCACAGGAGAACCAAACAGAACTTCAGATTGAAGGGGAGCATCCAAAATTCGAGCTTTAACATGCTCTGACAAGTTCTGATCCTTAAGCCAGGCGTGCCTACGAATAACAGATCCAGTGGCAGCCACCCTGGAAGAAGCCTGAAGAGCATCAAAACCACACTGCAAAGAATGCTTACCCACCTGATCAGAGGCATGAACTAAATCCTGCAATTCCTTACACTCTATGCCCTCTGCCAAAGCATCTACCTTAGATTTTAACTGACTTAGAAGAAAATTCTGGTACTTCAGCATATGAAACTGGCAATTCAAAGCCCTCATTGCTAGAGTGGAAGAGGTATACACCTTTTTACCCCACCTATCCAAAGCTCTAGAATCTTTATCCATAGGAACTGGATTCTTTACAACAGAAGCCCTGACACCCTTGGGTCCCTGGCTAATAGTTTCTGGGTCAGCTCTTGGGCTCTTATACAAATATTTATGAGCCTCTGGCACTCTGTAATACCTGTCTGGCTTGACCGGGGCAGGAGGCAAAGAATCAGGATTAAGGGAAGCTTCAGAGAAAACATCCTGAACAACATCCAAAACAGGGGGTATAGCCAAGGGCCTATGCTGTGGTAAAAACAAAAATTCCCTAAGTCTCTTTCGAGAATCTGAGAAATCCTGACCTTCCCACTTAAAATGCTCCCTCATAGAATGCAGAGTTTCAGAAAAAGAAAAATCCTCTGGAGGGGAAGCAGAAGGACTAGAATCCTCTGCATCTGAATCAGAATAAGGAGGAAAATCCTGAATGTCTTCAGCCGAAGACTCCGAGTAATCTGAGGAATGCTCCAATCCTTCCACCTCTGGCTCCACCCTAGGCCTCTTATCTGGAGGGGGCATAGAACCCCTGATTAAGGTAATCAAATCCTCTGCCATTTTCAGCATATGCTTTTTAGGAACAGAACCTGCAGAACTAGGGCTGATGCCAGAGGAGGGCAAACCAGGCCTGACCTTGGAAGGTACCTTAGAGACAGAAGTAGAAGGCCTAACCACCTTATGCAAAGAAAAGACTACAGAGACCTGAGAGGCCCCCTCAGCCTGACCCGACTCCTGAGAGGCCACATCCTGCAAAATCAAAGGCTCCCCCTGAGACTCAGCTGAAACCTCGGCTGGATCCACAGATTCCACCGTAGTTTCTAAAGAACCGGCGTCCGTAATGGACGACTCATCCTGCTTGGACTTTAACGATTTTTCCTTACGCTTCTTAGCGGTAGCGGGCGTCGGAGGATCCAACGGCATATTGTAATTACACCGCTTACCGAAGACAAGCCTAGCACAATCTAACCTGCGTTTAATGGTGCGCTTATTAAATCTAGCACAAAAGCGACACCCGACTACGTCGTGCTCAGGCCCCAAGCAAGGAATACAGAGAGTGGTAATCCCTATGAGGTATCTGTTTCCCACAAGAAATACAATTATTCACTTTTTCTGACATCCGGTTTAACTGAGGCAAGAAAAGACAAAAATATTCCCCAACGGGTACTTAGCCAACTTGGTCTTGGTCTGAAACTCAGAATCTGAAAATTTTCAGGGCCGAACGGCACTTGCAAGCTGCTTCTGCTTCGGACCATGTGGCAAGAAAGACTGAGGATATGGCGGTCATGCGCTTTAGTACCACGGCGTACTGTCGTCAGATCTGAGCGACCATGACCGACGCCAGCCTAACACTTTGGTATTCGGGCCGACCGAGGACAGCGGACTACCCACAGGTTATGACTGCAGCAATGTGAGATGAAGAACATCACAGGAGCTGACCGACCGGCACTTGCGAACTGTTTCTGCTTCGGGCACCGCGTGGCAAGAAAGACTTAAGAAGATGGCGTCGGCTGATGCCTTTATACCCCAGCCGCTCTGAAGTCGGGAAGGAGGCGACATCAGCCGACGCCGGACCCAGACTTTGGAATCTGGCTGACCGAAGGGCTGCCTGAGGCAGGACAGCCCATATGTCAGGACTGCAGTTGCATTCTTGAAGGACTAGTTAAGTCTTGTGAAGCAGAACTACTTTCAAAAGACACTCAAAGTGAATAAGACTTTAGATCATGCAGAAATAAAAAAAAAAAAAAGGTCATCAATATAGAGATAGTTAACATTACTGAGGAAAAAATAAAATATTCTTAGTAAGTTCATCTCAATTGGGCTAAATGTGTACTAAAATTATACACAGCAGCTATACAGTGTATGTAAGCTGAGGCAAATTAACTTACAATGAGGTTAAATACCTCTCAACTGTACAGATTTTTGCAGATGTCCAGATGTTTGCCTCACATTTTTGGCATGTTCCTCATAAAACTTGTGTTTTTATTTATTTTTTGACAAATCACTGGAATGATCTAAGGAATAAATTCACTACATAATAACATATATTTGTGTTTCAGACTTCATACCCTTCAGAAAATGCATGCTAACAGAAATCATGTTACTCTTGCAACTTTCTATGTTTATAAGAGCAATATTTAAAATGTGTCCCTACTTGTGGGCTTTCGTCCCCCACCCCAATTATGTCAGGCCTTGTCCAGATTTCTTGTGCCAAGAAGTTGAGGTGCATGCCTAGTTGTAGTATTTACAGTACAGTATGACCTGTATAGGTAAATATAACAGCACTACATGTTACTAATTCTCAAGTCTATGTTTCTAGTCCCACGTTTATACCAAAGCAAAAGCACTTACTGATTTTTGTCATTAAACTGCTTACAGACATCTGCTTCATTTCCAGTTGTCAACTTGCTAAGCTAGAAGATTTTATTTTCTGTTTTGTAGCTTTAATATTCATATACCATAACTCTGCCTTTACCATTGTTTCTTTAACCTCATTCAAGATTTATTTTAGGTTATCTTTGGATTTAGTTCAATTTTCATATTTTTCTATTGTCTGAAATGGACTGTCTTTTCTGACTTCCCAACTCCCTTGAGCCAAGCACTATATAAAAACAGAGTGAATGTTTACCTTATGCTGACCTTAGCCATTCTCTCAAGATATCACAACTGCACTGCAGAATATCTCAGCTTTCAATAAAGGCCTTACATGACTAGTGTTACAATCACCACTTTATGCTGATTATTCAACGTTCATCCCCTTTATTCTTGAAACATGCACTGTCACGACTATGCACATACATTATGAATAATACAAAGTAAATGAAAATTGCACAGAGAAATATTTCAGTTTACTTTAAAGTTTTTTATTTATGAATTTATTTCCTTGCAATAATTAGGTTTAAGCAGCAGACACTGAATAAGGCTAAACTGATTGCAAAATGCTGTCGAAACTCTGATGGGCTTATGAGAAAAGTGTCTGATGACTATTTCAGTCATGCTACATTTTCTGTGTGTACATACAGTCACTGGTGGCACACAAATACCAGCTCAGCTCTCCAACAGCTAAGTCGTTAACTGCATATATCATGCATTACAGCTGTCTCACCTTATCAAACCCCCAACTCCTAGCAACATACAAGACATGTTTTTAATTAACAGTATCGGTTATACCATAATACATCTCACACATGGGGTGGGGTGGAGGTCAGGGAATTAAGAGAACAATGAATAAGTGTTAAGCATCACCAAAATGGAGACAGGCTTTTCAGAAGTCAAAGCTTACATGCATGGTGTCTCCTGCATGCACTTAAAGCTACAGTCCTATCAGATATCCAGCATACTCTCTGACTGGCGAACAAGTGTGCTGTGTACCAGATACAAGTGTGCCGTGAAACTAGATACATCACTAAAAAATACAAACTTCTCTGTTACACAGTACAGCATGCCATTTGTCACTTCTGGCTCTTATACAAAATTCAATAAGGTTTTCAGGTTAAGTGTAACCGGCACTGTAGCAAAAAATGCAAATGCAAGTATTCGGAAGTCATTTATGAAGCAGCGATGGTCTACTGGCATCATAAATGAACATCAGTGTCTGGTTATTTTACCTTCTAACAAGTCTGTGCCAGAGGCATCGGCTCCATTCTGCAATGTCCTAGTTACAGCAGTTTAAACTACTTAGATGAAATGAAAATCATATGTTCTGCTTGACTCATCAGAAATTTTTACTCGGCATCCCGATTGGCTGCTTAAGGTCAAAATCTTTCTCTTGATTGGATCCCTTTCTCTCTCCTTGCTGACTGGCTGTTAACCATTATTTGGGAGCCAATCAGAAAACAAAAAGAGGAACCAGCATGCCAAAACCATTACAGTGGAAAATGTCTGCAGTTAGGCAGGGCATTGAACTGAATTGATACAGTAAAAGGTTTTGCATAAGCATGAATTTTCTAGTATGAAGTCTGAAACTGAAATGTTTGTCATTACTTTCAAACTCTATTCTTTAATGATTTGCCAATAATGAACATGAACCCTCTCTGTCTGTCCTTTATGTATAGTTTTATTCAGATTTCTTGGTGTAAGACACAGAGACATACACAAACCCTTTGTTCCCTATTATTTATAGTTTTGTCCAGATTTCTTGCTGCAAGAGGCATGCACGAACCCTTTGTCTCCCCATTATTTATAGATTTGCCCAGATTTCTTGCTGTAAGAGGCCAAGAGGTATGCACAAACCCTTCGTCTTCCCATTATTTATAGTTTTATCCAGATTTCTTGTTTCAAAAGGCAGAGAGGTATGCACAAACCTCTCTGCTGCCAGAGGATCATTCACTCACTCAACCTTTACTCTCTCATCTCATACACACGCGCTCACTCTCAACCTTCACTCTCTCATCTTATACACACACTTTTGTCATACACGCATTCACTCATACACAGACAGGCACACTTTTTCTGTTTTACTTTTTTCAATCGTTAAACAGCTGCTTAGCGAGTGTAAAATACCAATGAGATCAATCTCTCGCACTCCCACACACCCATACCTGCTAGTAGACTTCCTGTTCAAAAATAGATCTCTCTTCAGCTGTAGTATACCTGTTTTAGTTTCAGGGTTTCACTCTACTGCTCTTCTAAGAGTGTGAATTAAGTATCCACAGTCTAGTGAATAGACACACGGAAATGTTCTGACAAAATAAACAGCTGCCACCACTTGCTTAAAGGAATCCAGGCAGAATCGGCTTAGTGTTAAAAAGCAGATTTACTCAAAATAACTAAATATAAACATAGGGTTACTGTGATGTGAAAGCTAAGTTGAGGTGACTGGCAAAGTTCAGTTTTTTCAACTAAGTTTTCATGACATGGGGCTGAAATAAGACCGGGAAGTATGTCATGCCTGTGGAAGGCACTCGAGGGTAACATCATAAAATTCCTAACGTCTCATAGCACGCTCGGATGTAAGCACAGAGGCACTATGAGGTGGTAGTCAGTGTTAATGAGTTATGGAGGGAAGAATGGACCAAGTCACAAAGTAACCCTTTTTATAACAGACAAAACCCACTTGTCTGGAGTAATGCTTTGCCAGAGAGGAAGACAGTGAGACAGAGTCTTTGGGATAGGGGAATGGGATCCAGAAAGGGTGAAAGGGAAGGGAGGTAGTCAAAGACTACCTGCCCTGTCCTGAAACTGAGGTTTCTTAGCTGGAGCATGAGCAGAATGTTTCCCGATGAACTGTGTCTTGGTGGGATAATTCCTATGGAATTACGGGATTGGAGAGAGAAATGCTTTAAGTCTTATAATTCCTTCCCCTTTTGCTGAAGGGTCTTGAAAAGCTCTGCCACTTTAGCCCCAAAAAGGGCAGAATTGTCCAAGGGTGCATCTAGAAGTTTAGCCCTATCATCAGGTAGAGGTTGAAATCTTAGCCAAAAATACCTTTAAGTACTGAGGCAGAAGCTGCAGATCTGGCCAAGGCATCTGCAGCATCACAACTGCATCTGAGTGTGTCATCACTTGAGAGGACAAGGAGATGAGGCTAGATATTTGGAGCCTTAGAAGACGAGTCTGGGAGATCAGCCAAAAGTTTATAAACTTGAGTCAAAAGGGCCAGGACATACTTAGACATATGTGTCTGTAGTTAATTGCATCAAAAGCCAAAGTGGCAGAAGCGTATAGTTTTTTGCCAATGCGTTTAATGGTCTTACTATCCTTATCAATGGGAAAGATAGAAGCGGAGGGAAGTAATCTGGAGGGTCTGTAGAGACTGAAACATTGCCAGGGTCTACGACAGGGCATTTTATCAAAAATATGGAACCTTATAAAACCTGTCAGGCCTTCTAGGGGCTTGTGGTTGGAATTCAGGGTTTTGAGAGGCTGCGCTGAAGGCATCCGAAAAACCTGGCAAGACTGGAGGTATGGCAGAAGGTGAAGAGGTGTCTATTTGTAAGAGTTTATACCTCTTTTGAACTCCATACATTTCAAAGGAATCGCATTTTAAACACTCTCTCATTATAGACGTGGTTTCACCAAAGGTGAGGTCCTCTCCTGGGGAGTCTGCCTCAGCAGAGTCCTCTTCAGAGGAGGCATACCCAAGAGGGGAAGACATCTGATAGGCATAGGAAAGGGAGTCCTCAGCTTCAAGAAGAAGAGGGTCTTCAGTCTGAGGTCTAGGACTAATAACTGGAGGGGCAGCCAGATGGGAAGCAGGCACAGAAGGCCTAAGGGCTATGAGAGCATTAAATGAGTTTTGAGAGAAAGCTTGCCAATCAGGAGGAGAGACATGTTTTACCTTTTGTTTCCTTTTTAAAGGAAAAGATAGGCCTGGAGAGTGTACGGCCTAAGAAGGGCCTAGGTTCAGACTGTTCTAAAGAGTGGCAGGACCGTTCTGTATGTCCACTGCAAGCGCAGGTTCCCCTTAGTTATATCAAGGATTCATCAGATGAAGAAAATCTTCACCAGAGGCCTGCTATTCCACCACTAATCTCCTGGGTGTGGGTGAAGAAACAGGAATGAGTGGAAGGGCTGAGGATGGATCTAAAGCCAGGAAGGCATTCAAGACTCCCTGTGAGAAGGCCTGCCAATCAGAAGGATCCTGGGAAGAGGAAAGTACAGTTGTGCACACTTAGCATAATTGTAGATGTTTGAGTGTATTCACTGTTGCTGTCATCACACTTGGGTTATCCTGCCAGGGGAAGCCCTCAGTCGGCCCGAATACAAGAGGCTTAGTATTTCTGCATCGGCTGCTGTATCTTCAGGACTGACGTCAGGTCATCAGGGGTATAAAAACAGGCAGCCAACGCCATTATATAAATTTTTCTTGCCCCAAATGTCAGGAGCCCCCAAATAGGAAGCTAAGTTATGGTGGAAAAACACCACCAGTAAAAAGTAAATACCAGTAGCCCTGTAAGGGGTTAGAAAAAGAGAGAAAGAGAGACAAGGGGGCTGGAGGGTGGGAAACTAGGACTGCAACAGTGAATACACTTGAACATCTACATTTATGTAAGTGTATACAACTGTACTATGTTCTTCGTGTTTCACTGTTGCAGTCATCACACTTGGGTTGATTCCCAAAGCTGAAGAATGGGTGGAGGCAGTCAAGAAGAGCTTGGGCTGGCTAGTATGCCCTGCAGGACTGCTGTTGCAAAGCCCGCCCTGGATTTGGAAAAGATAGGCAGGTGGTAATGCTTGGTAAAGGTATGAACAGAACTTCAAGTAGCAGCTTCCAGAATGTCCCTGGTAGGGACTCCTCTGAGAAAGGCTGTAGAGGTTGAAGTTGCCCTAGTGGAATGCGTTCTGAGCCCCTGAGGGGGTGGTTTCCCATGGTGTTTGCAACAAAAATGGATACAGTGTGCTATCCATTTGGAGATGGTTTGTTTTGATATGGCCTTGCCCTCTGCCCCTGGTGCAAAGCTGACTAGTAATTGGTCAGATTTCCTGAAGGGCTTAGTCCTATCCAGGTAGAAACTGAGCTGTCTGTGCACATCTAAGGAGTGCAGGATCCTTTCCCCCTTATTTTGAGGATTCGGGAAAAAGGTGGGCAAATGGATAGATTGGTTGAGAGCCACACTGGACCCTACTTTAGGCATAAAAGTAGGGTTAGTCCTGAGGGAGACCCTGTCAGTATAAAAAAATAATGAAGGGTTCCACAGCCATAAGTGCTTGAAGCTCAAACACTCTTCCAGCTGAAGTGATGGCCAGAAGCAAGGTTGTTTTCCAAGAGATGAATTTTAACACTGCTGACACTGCAGGCTCAAAGGGGGTAGCGTGAGCTTTTCCAACATAAAATTAACGGTCACAAAAAGGAGTGGAGGCTCTTCTTGGTGGCCTTAAGTTGTTGGCCCCTCTGAGGAACTGATTGATGAGAGGGTGAGAAAAAGTACAGTTTTGTACCTACCATAAATGTAGATGTTCGAAGATCCACATTGCTGCAGTCCTTACACTTGGGTAGTCCGCTGTCCTCGGTCGGCCCGAATATCAAAGTATAAGGCTGACGTCGGTCAAGGCGCATTTGACTGACATCAGGACGTCAGGGTACAAATGCGCATGACCGACGTCATATCCTCAGTCTTTTCTTGCCCCAGATGTCAGAAGACCCTACAAATAAAGGTCAAAACCAAAAGACAGCAAACAACTAACCAGCCACCCTGCACTAATTATATGTACAATATATACAATATACACAATATGTACAACCCAACCCACACAACCACCTCTAACTACAGAGGGGAAGGAGGGAGGGTAAATTGGACTGCAGCAATGTGGATCTTCGAACATCTACATTTATGGTAGGTACAAAAAGTACAGTTTTGTACCTACCATAAATGTAGATGTTCGAGGTACCCATTGCTGCAGTCCTTACTATTGGGTGTAGTCCGCTGTCCAGTCGGCCCGAATACCAGAGTATATGGCTGGCGTCAGTCAGGCGCATTAGACTGGCGTCAATGCGTCAGGGTACTAATGCGCATGACCGGCGTCATATCCTCAGTCTTTTCTTGCCCCAGATGTCAGAAGACCCTAAAAGACAAGGCCCAAAATTCCTGCACCAAAAATATGTACAATATATACAAGAATATATACAAAAATATCAGCATGTAACCTCACCTACACAACCACCCCTAAACACAGAGGGAAGGAGGGAGGTAAATTGGACTGCAGCAATGGGTACCTCGAACATCTACATTTATGGTAGGTACAAAACTGTACTATGTTCTTCGTTCCCCATTGCTGCAGTCCTTACTATTGGGTAGAATCCCAAAGCAGAGGTAAGGAGGCTGGCAAATGAAAAAGAAGCAGGAGCTGACAACATGCCTTGCAAAACAGCTGTGGCAAAACCAGCCCTAGACTTAGAGTAGATAGGAAGGTGATAATGCTTAGAGAAAGTATGCACTGAACTCCAAGTAGCTGCTTCCAAAATATCCTTAGTTGCCACCCCTTAGAAATGCTGTTGAAGTGGCAGTAGCCCTAGTGGAATGAGGCCTAATCCCAGCTGGAATCTCCTTGCCATGATGGGAATAACAAAATGCAATGCAAAGCCAATCCACCTAGAAATAGTTTGTTTTGACACAGGCTTGCCCTCTTGAACTCAAAGCAAAAGAAACAAACAACTGCTGAGACTGCCTAAAATCCTTAGTCCTGCTTAAATAATAGCAATTGCCTGTGTACATCTAAAGTGTGCAAAATCTTTTGCCCTTTATTTTGGGGGTCTGCATAAAAAGTAGGCAAATGAATAGTTTGGTTTAAAGCCACACTAGAAACCACCTTAGGCATAAAGGAAGGATTAGTACGTAATGATACCCTATCCTTATGGAACATCAAAAGGGCTCTACTGCCATAAGGGCCTGCAACTCAGACACCCTTCTTGCAGAAGTAATAGCCAACAGAAAAGCAGTCTTCCATGACAAGTATTTCAATTCAGCAGTAGCTGCAGGCTCAAAAGGTTGTAGAGTAAGTTTTCCAACACAAAATTGAGATCCCAAGCAGGAGTAGGAGCTCTACGTGGGGGTCTTATATTCTTTGCCCCTCTAAGAAACTGCTTGAACAAAGGATCCGAAAACAATGGTGGGTCACAATCATAGTGAGCTGAAATTGCTGCAGCATGAATCTTAATGGAAGAGAAGGACAAACCTTTGTCCAATAACTCAGTAAGATATTGAAGAGCCGCACTCAAATTAGGCTCAGAAATCTCCAAATTCTTTGCTGTACTCCAAAATAAAAATCTCTTCCATTTTTCTCGTACACTTTCCTTGTACTAGGTCTTCTAGCTTCCATAATCACATTTAAAACTTGTTGAGGAAGTTGAGACCTGCTGTGTTTCAACACAGAATATGCCAGGCTGTTAGATGAAGAGAGTGAAGCTTGACATTGAGCAGATGACCGTCCTTCTGAGATAACAGATGAGGAATCAGAGGTAAAGGCCACGGAGGCTTCTTTACCAGACTCGTAGTAGTGGATACCAGTGTTGCCGAGGCCAATCTGGAGCTATCAAAATCATCCTTGGCCTGTCTTGTCTGACCTTTAATAGTACCTTTGGAAGAAGAGGCAGAGGAGGAAAGGCATACACATGAAGGTTTTCCAACTGAAAGACAGAGCATCCACTTTCCAAGCTGTGTGATGAAACCCCTTTGTGCAATACTTTGGCAGCTGGTGGTTTAGTGGAGAAGCGAACAGATCTATGTCTGGAGTTCCCCATGACACTGTCAATTTCTGAAATACATGAAGATCCAGTTTCCACTCGTGGGGATCCATGATTTGTCTGCTTAACACATCTGCTAAGGAGTTCTGTGCTCCGGCAGAAACCTTGCCTGAAGAGTTAGTTGCAAGCTTAGCAGTCTCCCATAAAATCATTGCTTGCCTGCATAGAGGATAAGAATGTGTTCCCCTTGCTTGTTGATGTACCACATGACAGTTGTGTTGTCTGTTAGAATCAACACCTGCCCTGGAAGAAGTAACTCCTTGAAAGCCATTAATGCAAACTGGACTGCTAACATCTCCTTCATGTTGATATGTAGATGCTGTAGTCTGGCAGGCCACTTGTCTTGTATCCACTTTCCATTTAGATGAGCTCCCCAAGCAATGTCCGAGGCATCTGTCGTTAAAATCTGACTCGCCTCTGGCGGGTCACAGAGAGTCCTTGTTTAGGTGACATTCCTGAGCCCACCACAAATTCTTTTTGAAGGCAAGGTATTATTTGAATGACAGTGTCCAAATCCTGGCAGTGCTGTGTCCATACATTTTTGAGATACCATTGTAGCTTCCTCATATGCAGTTTGGCATTGGGAAGCACCAGAATACAAGATGCCATGAACCCTAATGCTTGAAGGACTGTCCTTGCAGTCAGCACGGACTGATGAGATAGTTGATGGAAGTAAAGTGATAGACTCTTTTGTTTGTCCGGGGTTAAAAAGGCCATCTGGGCTGCTGTATTCAGTCTCACACCCAGAAAGCACATGTCTTGAGAGGGTACTAGACTGGACTTTATTTCGTTCACAGAATACCCTAGGCATCTTAGCACTGCTATAACATATTCCAGATGCTGTAGAAGGTCTTCCTTTTCTTGAGCCAGAATCAGGCAGTCGTCCAAGTAAGGATAGATTTGAATTCCTTGCAGCCTGAAGTAAGCTATCACTGGAGCCAGAACCTTTGTGAATACTCTGGGCAGTAGATAAGCCAAAGGGCAATGCAGAGAACTGATAATGAGAATTTCCAGCTCGAAACGCAGATACTTCCTGCAACTTAGCCTTATAGGCACATGAAGGTAAGCTTCCTTGAGATCTAAAGTTACCATCCAGTGATCTTTGCCCAGCAGAGGTAAAAGCTGTTGTAACGTCAACATCTTGAACTTGGGAATGTCCAGATAAGTGTTGAGGAGAGATAAATCCAAAATTGGTCTCCACGTGTTCCCCTTCTTTGGTACTAGGAACAGGCGAGAATAAAATCCTAGGCCCCTTTCTGATACAGGAACTGGCTGAATGGCCCCCATCTGGAGTAATTGAGAAATTTGCTTGTGAGCCTCTTTTCTTTGTGGAGGAGGAACGTCTGGCATGCCTTTGAAAGGAGGCATTGTATGGAAATAAAACCTGTAACCGTGATGAATGATATCCAACACCCATCTGTCTTGAGTAATTAAATCCCAATTTTCTTTGAAAAGAGACAGTCTTCCTCCCAAAGGAGCTACCAGATGAGAATCTACTGGCAGCTGAAAGGGCAGGTCATTGGGTCTGTTCTGAAAGGACTGACCCCTGCCCTCACCAGAAGTCTGAGCAGGTGAACTCCCTGTTCTAGGCCTAAAAGAACCTTGAGCTCTGCCCCTACCACGTCTAGACCTACCCCTAGACTGGGAATCATAAGCAGGATATGTCCACCCCTTAGCAGGCCAATTTCTACTAAACTTTGGTGGCTGCACCTGCAAAAAATCTTTAACAGTTTGCATAGACTTAGCTTTGTCCTCCATTTTCTTTAAAACTGCTTCCACAGGCGAACCAAACAACACATCAGACTGTAAAGGAGCATCCAAAATCCTTGTCTTAACATGCTCAGCTAAATTCTGATCCCTCAACCAGGCATGCCTGCGAAGAACAGAACTAGTGGCAGCCACCCTCGAGGAGGCCTGTACAGCATCAAAACCACATTGCAAAGAATGCTTACCCACTTGTTCAGACACATGAACCAAATCCAGCAACTCTTTACACTCAATACCTTCCGCCAAAGCATCCACCTTAGATTTCAATTGTGAAAGGAGATAATTTTGATATTTTAGCATGTGAAACTGACAATTCAACGCTCTCATGGCTAGAGTGGAAGTAGTATACACTTTCTTTCCCCACCTATCCAAAGCCCTTGCCTCTTTATCAGTGGGAACAGGATTTTTAACCACAGAGGCCTTAACACCTTTAGGCCCCTGAGAAACAGTTTCTGGGTCCGGCCTAGGACTTTTAAACAAATACTTATGAGCTTCAGGCACCCTATAGTACCTATCGGGTTTAACAGGAGCAGGAGGCAAAGAGTCAGGGTTCAGGGAAGCCTCTGCAAAAACATCTTCCACCACATTCAACACAGGAGGTATAGCTAAAGGCCTATGCTGGGGTAAAAACAAGAATTCCCTAAGCCTTTTCCTGGAATCAGAGTAATCCTGGCCTTCCCATTTAAAGTGCTCCCTCATGGAATGTAGAGTCTCTGAAAATGAGAAATCCTCAGGAGGAGAAGCTGTAGGAGTGGAATCATCCACATCAGAATCAGAATAAGGAGGATACTCCTGCAAATCTTCCACAGAAGACTCAGAAGCCTCTGAACATTGTTCAAAAGTATCAAACTCCGGTTCCACCCTGGGCCTCTTATCAGGAGGGGGCATAGAACCTCTAATCATAGTAATCAAATCTTCTGCCATTTTAAGCATATGTTTCTTAGGTACAGAACCCGAAATGCTAGGAGAAGCCCCCACTGAAGCTGAACTTGGCCTACCTCTCAAAGAAGTTTTGGCAACAGAAGGAGAGGCTCTAACTACCTTGGGAAGAGAGGGAAGAACAGTTACCTGAGAAGCCCCTCAGCCTGGCCTACCTCCTGAGAAGGCACATCCTGTAACAGTAAAGTCTCTGCCTGAGACTCCAAAGAAACTCCTGGCAAAACCTCTGGCTCCACTGAGCCTTCTAAAGAACCGGCGTCCGGGGCTGCGGTTCATCAACCCTAGGCTTCGCTGTTTTGTCCTTGCGCTTCTTGGGCGAAGCGGCGTCGGAGCATCCGGCGGCATTTTATAGTTACAACGCTTCCCAAACACTAACCTGGCACAGTCTAACCGTCTCTTAATAGTGCGTTTGTTAAACCTAGCACAAGAGCGGCATCCAACAACGTCGTGCTCAGGCCCTAAACAAGGTATACACAAGGTATGGTAATCCCTATGAGGTATCTGTTTCCCACAAGAAATACAGTTATTCACTTTTTCTGACATCCGGTTAAATACTGAGGCAAGAAAAACCAAAATGTTCCCCAACGGGTACTTAGCCAACTCTGATTCGGTCTGAAACTCCGGTTTCGGAAATATTTCAGAACGCCAACCTGCACTCGCAAAACTACTTCTGCATCGGACCATGCGGCAAAAAAGACTGAGGATATGACGTCGGTCATGCGCATTAGTACCCTGACGTACTGACGTCAGTCTAATGCGCCCTGACTGACGTCAGCCATATACTCTGGTATTCGGGCCGACTGGACAGCGGACTACCCAATAGTAAGGACTGCAGCAATGGGGAACGAAGAACATCTGTACTATGTTCTTCATCTCACATTGCTGCAGTCCTTACACTTGGGTAGAATCCCAAAGCAGAGGGGTAAGGGAGGATGGCTAACTACAAGGAAGCAGGAGCTGCCAAAATGCCCTGCAAAACAGCAGTGGCAAAACCAGCCCTGGATTTAGAGTAAAGTGGCAGGTGATAATGCCTAGAGAAAGTATGCACTGAACTCCAAGTAGCTGCCTCCAAAATATCCTTGGTTGCCACTCCTCTTAAAAAAGCTGTTGAAGTGGCAGTAGCCCTAGTGGAATGAGGCCTAATCCCAGCTGGAATCTCCTTGCCATGATGGGAATAACAGAAAGCAATGCAAAACCCAATCCACTTAGAAATAGTTTGTTTTGACACAGGCTTGCCCTGAGAACTCAAAGCAAAAGAAACAAACAACTGCTGAGACTGCCTGAACCCTTTAGTCCTGTCCAAATAATAACGCAACTGCCTGTGTACATCTAAAGTGTGCAAAATCTTTTCCCCTTTATTTTGGGGATTTGCATAAAAAGTAGGCAAATGAATAGTTTGGTTTAAAGCCACACTAGAAATCACCTTAGGCATAAAGGAAGGATTAGTACGTAAAGATACCCTATCCTTATGAAAAATCAAGAAAGGCTCAACCGCCATAAGGGCCTGCAATTCAGAAACCCTTCTTGCAGAGGTAATGGCCAACAAAAAAGCAGTCTTCCATGACAAATATTTCAACTCAGAAGTAGCTGCAGGCTCAAAAGGTTGTAGAGTGAGTTTCTCCAACACAAAATTGAGATCCCAAGCAGGAGTAGGAGCTCTTCGTGGGGGTCTTATATTCTTTGCCCCTCTAAGAAATTGCTTGAACAAAGGATGAGAAAACAATGGTGGGTCGCAATCATAGTGAGCCGAAATTGCTGCAGCATGAACTTTAATAGAAGAGAAAGACAAACCTTTGTCTAGTAACTCAGTAAGATATTGAAGAGCCACACACAAATTAGGCTCAGAAACATCAAAATCTTTTGCTGCACTCCAAAATAAAAATCTCTTCCATTTGTCTGCGTACACTTTCCTTGTACTAGGCCTTCTCGCTTCCAAAATAACATTCAAAACTTGCTGAGGAAGTGGAGGCCCATTATGGTTCAAAACAGAATATGCCAGGCTGTTAGGTGCAGAGATTGAAGCTTGACATTGAGCAAATGGCTGTCCTCCTGTGACAACAGGTGTGGAATCGAAGGCAAAGGCCATGGAGGCTTCCGTACCAGACTTCTCAGTAATGGGTACCAGTGCTGTCGAGGCCAATCTGGAGCTATTAAAATCATCCTTGGCTTGTCCTGTTTGACCTTTAGAAGTACCTTTGGGAGGAGAGGCAGAGGAGGAAAGGCATACACACGAAGATTGCTCCAATGGAAAGAAAGAGCATCCACTCTCCAAGCTGTGGGATGAAACCTTTTTGTGCAAAACTTTGGCAGCTGATGGTTTAGTGGAGAAGCGAACAGATCTATGTCTGGAGTTCCCCATGACACTGTCAATTTCTGAAATACATGAGGATCCAATTTCCACTCGTGGGGATCCATAATTCGTCTGCTCAACACATCTGCTAAGGAGTTCTGTGCTCCTGGCAGAAACCTTGCCTGAAGATTGAGCTGTAAACTGAGAGCAGTCTCCCACAAAATCATTGCTTGCCTGCATAGAGGATAAGAATCGTTCCCCTTGCTTGTTGATGTACCACATGACAGTTGTGTTGTCTGTAAGAATCAACACCTGCCCAGGAAGAAGTAATTCCTTGAAAGCTATTAATGCAAACTGGACTGCTAACATCTCCTTCATGTTGATATGTAGATGCTGTAGTCTGGCAGGCCACTTGTCTTGTATCCACTTTCCATTTAGATGAGCTCCCCAAGCTTTGTCTGAGGCATCTGTCGTTAAAATCTGACTCCGCCTCTGGCGGGTCACAGAGAGTCCCTTGTTTAGGTGACATTCCTGAGCCCACCACAAAATTCCTTTTGAATGCAAGGTATTATGAATGACAGTGTCCAGATCCTGGCAGTGCTGTGTCCATACATTTTGAGATACCATTGTAGCTTCCTCATATGCAGTTTGGCATTGGGAAGCACCAGAATACAAGATGCCATGAACCCTAAGGCTTGAAGGACTGTCCTTGCAGTCAGCCCGGACTGATGAGATAGTTGATGGAAGTAAAGGGATAGACTCTTTTGTTTGTCCGGGGTTAAAAAGGCCATCTGGGATGCTGTATTCAGTCTCACACCCAGAAAGCACATGTCCTGAGAGGGTACTAGACTGGACTTTATTTCGTTCACAGAATACCCCAGGCATCTTAGCACTGCTATCACATATTCCAAATGATGAAGAAGCTCTTCCCTGCCTTGAGCCAGAATCAGGCAGTTGTCCAAATAAGGATAGATCTGCATTCCTTTTAGCCTGAAGAAAGCTATCACTGGAGCCAGAACCTTCGTGAACACTCTGGGCGCAGTAGATAAGCCAAAGGGCAATGCAGAGAACTGATAGTGAGAAGTCCCCGCTCGAAAACGCAGATACTTCCTGCAACTTAGTCTGATAGGAACATGAAGGTAAGCCTCCTTGAGATCCAAAGTTACCATCCAATGATCTTTGCCCAGCAGAGGTAAAAGCTGCTGCAACATCAACATTTTGAACTTGGGAATGTCCAGATAAGTGTTGAGGATAGATAAATCCAAAATTGGTCTCCACGTGTTCCCCTTCTTTGGTACTAGGAACAGGCGAGAATAAAATCCTAGGCCCACTTCTGGCATGGGGACCGGCTGTATGGCCCCTATTTGGAGCAACAGAGAAATTTGCTTGTGAGCCTCTATTCTTTGTTGAGGAGGAACGTCTGGCATGCCTTTGAAAGGAGGCAAGGTATGGAAATAAAACCTGTAGCCGTGGTGTATGATATCCAATACCCATCTGTCTTGGGTAATTAAACTCCAATTTTCTTTGAAAAGTGCCAACCTTCCTCCCAAAGGTGCAGCCAGACGAGAAGGCTCTGGCAGCTGAAAAGGTAGGTCATTGGGTCTGTTTAGCGGACTGACCCCTGCCCTCACCGAAGACTGTGCAGGAGAACTCCCTGTTCTAGGCCTGAAAGAGCCCTGAGCTCTGCCCCTACCACGTCTAGATCTACCCCTAGACTGGGAATCATAAGAAGGATCGTCCACCCCTTAGTAGGCCAATTTCTACTAAACTTTGGAGGCTGGACCTGCAAAAATCTTTAACAGTCTGCATAGACTTAGCCTTGTCTTCCATTTTCTTTAAAACTGCCTCAACAGGAGAACCAAACAATACGTCAGATTGCAAAGGAGCATCTAAAATCCTTGTTTTAACATGGTCAGACAAATTCTGATCCCTCAGCCAGGCGTGCCTGCGAAGAACTGACCCAGTGGCGCCACCCTAGGCGAGGCCTGTACAGCATCAAAACCACATTGCAAAGAATGCTTACCCACCTGTTCAGAAACATGTACTAAATCTTGCAACTCTTTACAATCAATACCTTCTGCCAGAGCATCAACCTTAGCCTTCAATTGTGAAAGGAGATAGTTTTGGTATTTCAACATGTGAAACTGGCAATTCAAAGCCCTCATAGCAAGAGTGGAAGAAGTATAAACTTTCTTTCCCCATCTATCCAAGGCCCTGGCTTCTTTGTCTGCAGGAACCGGATACTTTACAACAGAAGCCTTAACACCTTTAGGCCCCTGGCTAACAGTTTCTGGGTCCGCCCTAGGACTCTTAAAAAGAAACTTATGAGCTTCAGGCACCCTGTAATACCTATCCGGTTTAACAGGAGCAGGAGGCAAGGAATCAGGATTAAGAGAAGCCTCTGTAAAAACATCTTCCACTACATCCAAAACAGGAGGTATAGCCAAAGGCCTATGCTGGGGTAAAACAAAAATTCCTAAGCCTTTTCCTGGAATCAGAGAAGTCCTGACCTTCCCACTTAAAATGCTCCCTCATGGAATGAAGAGTTTCTGAAAAAGAAAAATCCTCAGGAGGAGAAGCAGAAGGAGTAGAATCATCCACATCAGAATCAGAATAAGGAGAGTACTCCTGCAAGTCTTCAGCCGAAGACTCTGAAACATCTGAAGCCTGCTCAAAACTCCCTAGCTCAGGCTCCACCCTAGGTCTCTTATCAGGAGGGGGCAGAGAACCCCTAATCAAAGTAATCAAATCTTCTGCCATTTTAAGCATATGCTTCTTGGGCACAGTTCCAGAAGAACTAGGGGTGACACTAACTGAAACTGAACCTGGCCTGCCCCTGGGAGAAGCTTTTGAAACAGAAGGAGAGGGCCTAGCCACCCTAGGAAGGGAGGGGAGTATAGTAACCTGAGAAGCCCCCTCAGCCTGACCTGCCTCCTGAGAGGCCACATCTTGCAATAATAAAGTCTCACCCTGGGAACACAAAGAAACCTCCGGTGGAGCCACCGGCTCCACCGACACCTCTAAAGAACCGGCGTCCGGTACAGACGGTTCTTCTAGCCTAAACTTAACTGCTTTGTCCTTGCGCTTCTTGAAGAAGCGGCGTCGGAGCATCCGGCGGCATTTTATAATTGCACCGCTTCCCAAAGACTAACCTGGCACAATCCAACCTTCTCTTTATAGTGCATTTATTGAATCTAGCACAAGAGCGACAGCCAACAACGTCGTGCTCAGGCCCTAAGCAAGGAATACACAAAGTATGATAATCTCTATGCGGTATCTGTTTCCCACAAGAAATGCAATTATTGACTTTTTCTGACATCCGGTAAATGACTGAGGCAAGAAAAACTAAAATATTCCCCAGCGGGCCAGCCAACTTTGAACTCGGTCTGAAACTTCGAAATCGAAAAATCTCAGAACGCCAACCGGCACTTGCAATGCTGCTTCTGCATCGGACCATGCGGCAAAAAAGACTGAGGATATGATGTCGGTCATGCGCATTTGTACCCTGACGTCCTGATGTCAGTCAAATGCGCCTTGACCGACGTCAGCCTTATACTTTGATATTCAGGCCGACCGAGGACAGGGGACTACCCAAGTGTAAGGACTGCAGCAATGTGAGATGAAGAACATCAGAGGTGGCTCAGTGCTGTAATGAGCAGAGATGGCAGAGGCATGAATCTTAATGGAAGAGAAGGACAGGCCTCTGTGGAGTAGGTCTGCTAGGTAATCCAGAATGAGAGGTTAAGGAGGGTTGTGCAGTATCCGTTCCTCTAGAGTGAATCCAGGAAGAGTACCTTTTCCACTTATCATACTGGGTCATCTGGCTTCATGTATGACATCCAGTACCTGCTTGCTTAGGCTGGCCACTGGAGGAGAATAAAAGGAATAAACCAAGCTGCAAGGTTCAGGGTCTGCAATTGCGGATGCAAAATCTGTCCCCTCCTGCTGAGTCAGGAGGGTTGGGATCCGAGGTAGGTGCCATGGTGGTACCGGTGACAGACTGTGCAGTAGTGGGTACTAGTGCTGGCGTGGTCAGTCTGGGGCAATCAGGATTGCCCTTGGTCTTTCATGCCTTATCTTGAGTAGTACTCTTGCAAGAAGAGGCAGAGGAGGAAATGCATAGACCGAGAGGTTTGCCCACTGGAAAGATAGGGGATCCACTTTCCGGGCCTTGCTGTGAGGTAACCTGCTGCAGAATTTGCTGAGCTGATTGTAGGGGGAGGCAAATAGGTCCACCTTCGGGGTACCCCATTTCTGGGTCAGAAGGCTGAAGGTATTGTGGTCTAAATGCCACTCGTGTGGGTCTAGGAGATTTCTGCTTAAGTTGTCCAACAGAGAGTTTTGCTTGCCTGGCAGGAATTGAGCTTGCCAGTGAATATGCATGGCTGAGGCCGTGTTCCAGAGGGCCATGACTAGCCTGCAGAGTGGATAAGAGTGGTTTCCTCCCTGCTTGTTGATGTACCACATCACTGTGGTGTTGAAGGTTTTTATTAGAAGAGGCCCCAGTGAGAATAAGGGATCTGAAAGCTGTCAGAGCATGCTGAACAGCTAGCATCTCTTTTTGGTTGATGTGCAGATGAATTTGGTTTGGGCTCCAGTTGCCCTGAATGCACCTGCTGTCCAGATGTGCACGCCAGGCATAGTCTGATGCATCAGTGGTTAGGGTGTGAGTGGCGTGGGAAGTCCCTTGTTGTGGTTGCATGCTGCTGCCCACCAAAGAAACTCTTTCCTTAGACAAGGTATTATAGGTATGATAGTTTCCAGGTCCTGAGAATGTTGGCACCAAAGGCTTTTTAAGTTCCAATGAAGTTTCCTCGTATGCAGTCTGGCATATGGAATTAGCAGAATGCAGGAGGCCATGAACCCTAGAGCCTGCAGGATTTTCCTTGCAGATAGCTGGGTTCTGGTGGCCATTTGAGCCAAGTAGCCTGTCAGATAGGCTTATTTTTCTGGAGAAAGAAATGCCATATGGGATGATGTGTTCAAGCTTGCTCCCAGTAATACAATTTTTTGACTGGGGATTAGTCTGGATTTCTTTTCATTGATAGTGTACCCCAGGGAGGTTAGAAGGTCCTTTACAAATGTCAGGTGTTGCAACAGCTTTTCCTGACTGTTTGCCTGAATCAGGCAATCATTGATGCAAGAGTAAATTTGAATATTTTTCTGTCTGCAATAGTCAATGGATGGAGCCAGGCATTTTGTGAAAACTCTGGGAGCAGTGGATAAGCCAAAGGGAAGTGCAGAGAATTGATAATGCATAGATCCTGCCCTTAAACGTAGATATTTCCTGCAGGAGTTCCTGACTGGGATGTGGAGATAGAACTAAAGGTCCAGAGTGACTAACCAAGCATCTTTGAGCATAAGGAGAAGCTGCTATAGGGTGAGCATTCTGAATATTGGCACCACCAGGAAGGTATTTAGAATGGATAGATCTAAGATTGGGCGGCAGGTGCCCTATTTTCTGGGTACCAGGAAAAGTCTGGAATAAAAACATTGGCTTATCTGTTCTGCAGGAACAGGCTGAACTGCCCTTACGGAGAGCAGGGACTGAATTTGGTTTTGTGCCTCTGCCCACTGGTTTGGAGGAAGGTCAGGGAACCCTTTTGGGGTTGGCAATGTGTGGAAATAAAATTTGTACCCCTAGGGTACTATGTTGAGGACCCATTGGTCATTGGTGGAGGTCGGCCAGTTTTTTGCATGGTGGGCAAGTTTTCCTCCTAGGGGGCGAGCAATTGGGCAGAGGTAAGGAATGGAACTGAGAAGTCATTGTGAATTCTTTCCGTAAGGGGATAGGTATTAGCACTCCCTGTTTTAAAAGTGAAGGCAACTCCATTGCTTAGATCTCTGCATACCCTGAGACTGTAATCTGGGGGGGGGGGGGGTCTGTTTCCCCTGGGTCTAGTTTGAGATGGCCTTGAGGGAACTAGAAAGGACCAATGTTTCGAGGGGCAATACCTACTAAATCTTGGAGGCTGCACTTGCAAAAAATCTTTGCATAGATTGTCTTTTCTTTCATCTTCTTTAAAACCTCTTCTGCTTTGATGCCAAACAGATTGCCCTTGTTCAGAGGGGTGTCCAATAATTTTGATTTGACATGGCCTGGCATGGTTTGCTCCTTAAGCCAGGCATGTCTTCTAAGTGCAGAAAGTACAGTTTTGTACCTACCATAAATGTAGATGTCCGAACTGGATAGCATCTGCAGTCATAACAAGTGGGTTGTCCTGTGCGACCCCCTTGGCTTCAAATGCTAAACTCCTGTTAATTCTTTTATTTTCTTTCCCCCCGTCCCGGGAAGGCAGGGTAAAATTTGGATAATAAGTTTTCCAAAAAGATGTTGCTGGGAAAATTTCAACAAATAACCTGAAAACTCCCCCAATGCTCTAATGGAGGAGGGGGTTTGCAGATGCTATATTACTTTTTACCCCATCTGTCTAAGCCTTTAGGAATCGCAGTCCCAAAAGGGTAGGGGGTACCATTTGCCCCGTAGTAGATTATTCCTTTAGGTCCCCTTTAGAGATGGAAAACCCCTGGGAGCTGGAATTTTAGAAAATAAATTTGGTGAGAGTCAAAGGGACTCTGTAGAAGGTCCTGTCAGGTTTCCTTGGAGAGGGGTATAAAGTATCAGAAGTTAGACTGGATTCCAAAAGCATCATCCCACATACAGAAGTAGGTAGGATAGCTAAGGGTCTGTGCTTTTGGTAAGTCTAAAATTCCCTGGTCTTTTTGGATGGAGGATAATCCTGGCATTCCCAGTGGAAATGCTTCTAAATGTAGGATTTCCCAAAGAAAACTTCCTCTGGAAGGGAGACTGTAGGAATGTGATTCCTCTGCATCTGAATCCTCATAGGCGATAAGGCATGTCTTCATAATTCATAAACCTCAGTGGTTGGTCGGACTTCCCTTTGGGCAGATTTAAGCTGCTTGGGGTTCTCTTAGCAGAAGGCTGGCTTCACAATCAGCATGATCAGGTATTCTGCCATTTTAAGCATGGACTTGTGGAAGTAGCAGGCCTTGAGTTTGGGTTAGGTGTTAGGCATATCTTGGCCTTAGAAACTTCGTAGTTTTACAAAGAACTGAAATGCAAGAAGTTCTGTTTGTTGAATCGTGTAAGAAGAACTTCCTTTTAGAAGCTGGTTGCCTGCATCGGTAGAGTACATCACAGTTCCAAGTCAAAGAAGTCTTGGATTTCTGGACTCAAGGGTCTAGAGGTGCAATCCCTCAAAGTGCATCAGGGACTGGTGCCCTATTGTTCCGAATGGCGACTAGCTTACCAGAGGTCAGCAGTTTTGGACCTATGGTTTCCTCTCTTTATCCTTGTTTTTCAGAGATTGGTTAGTAGATGGCTTACTGAAGCCATTTCGAATTGGGGAATGAGAGGAAGTATTTAGCTAAATGTCCTGACAAGAATAGTTTAGGGGTTGACAAAGCATCAAACTACGTGCATTCCATTTCGGATGGTCTGGGCCTAACCATTGTGATGCATAAGAATGGAAATGTCTGTGAGTATTGCTTTCCCGGACAAAATTGTTAACTTTTTCTGACATGGTTAGAGCAAAAAGGATCCAACAGGGTACTTAGCTTTTTTTTAAGACTTCAGGTGATTCAATTTGAATCAAAACTCCTTTAGAAATGGTCTTGAACCTTCTGCTTCCCGGCTTCGGCAAGATTTTAGACTTTATGTAAGGTGAAGCTGCCTGGTTTTATACCCTTGATTTTCCAGCAGTCCCCGATGCAGAGTCTAAGCCTCTGGTGATGGTCTGAGGGCTACTCTGGCAGGATACCTGAGTGTGATGACTGCAACAGTGAACACCCGAAGAAATCATGGGTTTGTTTAGCTTGTTTTTACCAGGAATAGCCACCCTAGGTTGTAAAGGGATAGCTGAGCATGAACTAGGGACTTGTCAGAACTATTTCTGAGTTAGGACTTGAGGAGTAAACCAAGAATCAAGAGGATCTCTATCTTTGTATTTTGTAGCCTCTGCGACATGCCAGTGGATCCTCTAGCTTCCAAAATGGTCCCAGCAGTCTGGGGAACCAGTGACTGAAAGGGATCCCAGTCCTGGTGCCTAACCAAAGCTTTAAAACTTTTCAGCTTGGTTCTCAGTAAATGTCAGAGGTAAATAACCTGAGTTCTTGGGGACAAACACCTGGAATTTCCAAGACTTGTAATGGCCTAGGAAAACACTGGATTGATTTTCTGTGTAGAATCTGATGTCACACTACAGATTTCCTAATGACCCTGACCTCCCAAAATAGCCAGCCCAAACATAGAGCAGGAAAATTTCAGGGCAGCACTTTATGGGGAAAATTTGGAGATAAGTGGACAGGTCAGAATTTGGGTTTCAACTGCTATCTGGAACTAGCAGAAAGTTTTGAGGAGGGATGCCAATTTTCCTTTTCCTGCTGTTGCCTTTATCACATGTACCAGTGCTAAAGTCTTCATCTGACGTCAGCTCTGTTTGATCTCAAAGGTTAAGCAATACCTGCAGCACAGGAATAGGACATCACCTGCACATGGTTTGAAAATCCAACTGGAGAGTGTTCTTGAACTTTAATGTGCCTCCCAAACTGCTATTTGTTCCTGGTAGGCGGATTTAGGATTAAGTCACTGTGGTTGTGCTGATGTAGTGGCAGTGGCTGTGTCTGTGCCTCTGTTGTTACCTTGCCACTGTCGTCCTCTGTAGGCACCTCCTCTGGATTGGATTCTGCCTCTGGAACGTCTATTCCTGCCCCTTTGAAATTTTTGTGGAGTCAGGAAAGGACCAATTTTTGGCAGGCCAGTTCCTGCTAAACCTTGGGGGTTGAACCTGCAAGAAATCTTTAACAGTTTGAACAGATTTTGCCTTTTCTTCCATTTCTTCATAACCTGCTGGGCAGGTGTACCAAACAAACTTGTCTTGTCCATAGTGGCATCTAGCAACTTAGTTTTAACATGATCCGGTAAAGCTTGTTCCTTTAGCCATGCATGCCTTCTTATCACTGTGCCTGTCATGGCTGATCTAAATGAAGCCTCCAGTGCATCATAGCCACATTTTAAGGAATGGTTGCTAACCTGTTGTATGTTATTTACCATCTCTAATACATATTTCTTATCAAGAGATTCATCAGTGGTTAGTTTTTTAGTTAACTGATCAAGCATAAACTCTTGGTATTGTATCATGTGAAACTGACAGTTTAAAGCTCTAGCTGAGAGAGTAGCTGAAGTGTAGACCTTTTTACCCCATCTGTCTAGTGACCTTGCTTCCCTTTCAGAAGGAATAGGGTTTTTAGCTGTGGTCGCGGCTACTGCCTTGGGACCCTGGGATATAGTTTCTGGGTCTGCAAGTGGGGCCTTGTAAAGGTGGTGATGAGTATCTGGCACCCTGTAAAATCTGTCTGGTTTGGCAGGGGCTGGGGGTAAAGAATCTGGAGCGGAGCAAACATCATTGAAAGCATCATCCACCACAGAGAACAGGAGGTATAGCTAAGGGCCTGTGCTGTGGGAGGTGCAGAAAGGTCCTAAGTCTTTTTCTGGAGTCTGAAAAATCCTGTTGCTGCCATTGGAACTGTTCTCGCATGGCATGCAAGGTTTCCCCAAAGGAGAATTCTTCTGGTGGGGAAGCAGCTGGAATGGATTCTTCAGCATCAGAATCTTCAAAATTGGAGAAGGCCCAGGCTGGTCAGTTATGTCTGATTCATCAGCAGAATCATCAGAAGACACTGGCTCAGGGGGCTCTGCCCTAGGTCTCTTCTCTGGGGGCTGAGAGGCCCTGTCTGGGTGAGATTGAGATCCTCTAATTAAAGAAATTAAATCTTCTGCCAAAGAAAGCATTTGAGAACTAGAAGAGGGCCTGGATGTGGGGGTTTAACAGGCACTGTTTTAGTAGTCTTGGCTGCTTTAGCCCTGGCGAAGGCCTTAATGGACATGGCAGCTGGAGGCCTAGCAGCACCACGTGCTGGGGTAGAGACATCCAAGGGGATGGTGTCTGATAAGTCAACCACCGTAGTGGGTAAAATTTCTGAGGTCGATTCAAGAGTTGTAGCAGGGGCCTCAGTTGTAAGAATAGGTTCAGCTGTACTTTGAGCAGTTTTCGGTTTCGCCGAAACCGAGACACTTCAGCGGTTTGCTTTACCGTGGTTTCGGCCGAAACCTCGGACCGCGAGTGTCGGTCTTTATCTTTGCGTTTTTGGGGGTAGTCGGAGGATCCGACGGCATAATGTACGCAAAATCAGAACCGAAAAACTGTTCTGCAAACTCCGACCGACGCCTAAGCGTTCGTCGGTTGAAAGGCACAGGCCGAACAGGCTGCTACGTCGTGGGCTGGGCCTAAACAAGGCAGACAGTAAGAGTGGAAATCTTTATGAGGTATTTGTTTCCCACAGGTTAAACAATTGTTAACTTTTTCTGACATCGGCTGAGGCAAGAAAGAGTCTAACGGGTACTTAGCTTTAGAAGTCTTGGTAGTATTCGGTAGAAGTAATCTCTGGATCCGACCGACCGGCACTTGCAACAGCTTCTGCTTCGCCACGCCGCAAGAAAGACTGAGGAAAATGGCGTGGGGTGATGCTTTTATACCGAAGACCAACAGAGATGGCGCCGGGTGGAGGCGACATCAGAAGCCGGACCCGGACTTTGGAATCCGGCCGACTGAAGGGCTGCCTGACGACAGGACAACCCAGTTGTTATGACTGCAGATGCATCCATGAAGGACATCCTGTGACTGCTGCCCTGCAAGATGCTTTTAGGGCATCAAACCCATATTGTAGGTTATGCTTGCTGACTTGGCTTGCAGAATGCATAAACTCCTGTAATTCTTTATTTTCTGCAGAGTCAGGAAAGGCAGATACTTTTTGCTTAATAAGTTCCGTAGTATGTTGCTGGTATTTCAGCATGTAGAACTGACAACTCAATGCTCTAATGGTGAGAGTTGCAGAGGTGTATACTTTTTTACCCCATCTGTCTAAAGCTCGGGAATCCCTGTCCAAAGGGGTGGGATTCTTAGCTGTAGTAGTTTTTATTCCTTTAGGTCCTTGAGAGATGACCTCTAGGTAAGCAGTAGGATTTTTGAAAATAAATTTGTGAGAGTCAGGGACTTTATAGTACCTGTCAGGTTTCCTTGGAGCAGGGGTAAAATATCAGAAGTTAGACTGGATTCCAAAAAAAACATCATCCACAACATACAGAACAGGAAGGATAGCTAAGGGTCTGTGCTGTGGTAAGTCTCAAAATTCCCTGAGCCTCTTTTTGGATGGAGGATAATCCTGGCATTCCTAGTGGAAATGCTCTCGCAATGTATGTAGGATTTCACCAAAAGAAAACTCCTCTGGAGGGGAGACTGAAGGAATTGACTCCTCTGCATCTGAAACCTCATAGGCAGATAAGGGCATGTCTTCATATTCATAAACCTCAGAGTTGTCGGACTCTTGGTCAGATAAAGCTGCTGGGGATGTCTCTTTCTTTTAGCAGGGGAAGGCTGGCTTCCATCAGCATGATCAGGTCTTCTGCCATTTTAAGCATCGGAGATTGTGGCAAGGAAGCAGGCGCTTGAGTTTGGGTTGTTTTTTGGTGTAGCTCATACTCTTGGCCTTAGAAATTCAGTAGTTTTAGAAAGAACTGAAGATGCAAAAGAAGTTGTCGGTTTGTGTCGAATATCGGTAATGTGAAGAACTTCCTCAGAAGCTCGTGCCTGCATCCACGGTAGAGACATCCACAGGTTCCATAGTCAAAGAAGTCTCACGGCATACTGGACTCCAAACGGGTCTTGGTAGAGGCCTGCAAATCCATCAAAGACTGCATCAGGGACTGCGAAAGTGCCCCACTTTGCATCGGCGAACTGGCGACTAGCTTAACAGAAGCGTCAGCAGTTTTGGACCTGTGTGGTCTCTCTCTCTCTCTTTATCCTTATGTTTTTTTTCAGATGATTGGTAGTCAGATGGCTTACTGAAGCCATTTTGGAATATGGAGATAGAGAACGAAAGTATTTAGCTAAAATAAGTGCCAGACAACGAATAGTTTAGGCGTTGAACAAAGCATAAAACTGACAGCGAAGTATGTCATGGTCTGGGCCTAAACATGTGATGCAGTAAGAATGGAAATTTATGTGTATTTGCTTTCCACAGTTGAGACAATTGTTACTTTTTTCTGACATAGGTTAGAGCAAGAAAAAAGGATCCCCAACAGGGTACTTAGCTTTAGAAGACTTCAGGATGATTCAATTTCGGAAACGAAAACTCCAGTAATGGCCGACCGGCACTCGTGCGGACTGCTTCTGCTTCAGGCTCCTCGGCAAGAAAGACTGATGTAAAGGTGTCGGCTGCCTGGTTTTATACCCCTGATGACCTGACGTCAGCAACCGATGCAGAAATATTAAGCCTCTGGTAATCGAGCCGACTGAGGGCTAGCTCTGGCAGGATACTCTAAGTGTGATGACTGCAACAGTGAAACACGAAGAACATCATGTTCATTTATCCTTCTTTTTACCAGGAATAGCCACCCTAGGTTGTAAAGGGATAGCTGACGTATGACTAGGGACTGTGTCAGGCGCACGTATTTCCTGAGATGTAGGCACTTGAGGAGCTAAACCACCACTCCGGACATCCAAGATAGTGGGCCACTACTCCCTCTCACTGCCCTGAACTAACATCTTTGTAGCCTCTGCAGACATGCTAGTGGCATCCTCCCTAATGGCTTCCAAAATGGTACCCGCAGCAGTCTGGGAACCAGTGACTGAAAGGGCCTCCCAGCCTTCAGTGGCGGTGCCCTCCTAACCAAAGCTAACCTTTTCAGACATTGGTTCTCAAAGTAAATGTTCAGAGCCGATAAATAACTACGAAGGTTCTTGGGGACAAACACCTGGCAAATTGCACAAGACTTGTAATCGGACCCTAGGGAAAACATGGATTGCGGTAGTCTGTGTAGAATCTGATGTCCACAACTACACTTGCCTTTCCTAGATGACATCGACCTCAAAAATATGCAGCAGCAAAATAGAGCAGAAAAAAAAAATTTCCCCAAGGGGGCACTTATATGAAATTAGGAAACACTCGGCGATCAGACGAATGGTAGAAGCTGCTATCTGGACTGGAGGCAGAGAAGTTCTGAGGGATGGTATGTGCCAATGTCACCTTTATGGCCTATGCTGCCTGCCTTATATGGAACGTCGCATGTACCATGTGCAGTAGCAAAAGTCTTCTGTATACACGCTGGACGTTCAGCTCGCCTAGGCGGGGGGGGGATCTCAAAGGTTAAGAATACTGCAGCACAGGAATAGGACATCACTGCACATGGTTGTGAGAAGCACCTAAACAAGAGAGAGTGTTCTTGAACTTTACGGGGAATGTGCCTCCCAAACTGACACTTCCCTTTCTGAATGACATGTAAACCATAACACCAAAATAAGAGATAAGGAAGCACCTCAACAGGACACTTATCTGAAAACGGCTCAGTAACCAGTACAGAAGGAGTGTTTAGACTGACATGCAATGATGGCATTCAGACTGGAAGCAAGGAAAGTACAGTTCTGTACCTACCATAAATGTAGATGTGAGTGTCTTCACTGTTGCAGTCATTACACTTGGGTTATCCTGCTGGTAGGCGACCCGCAGTCGGCCCGAGTTCCAAAGTCTTGGCCCGGCGTCGGTTGCTGTCGCCTCTTCCCTGACGTCAGTGCACCTGGGGTATAAAAGTTGCAACCGACACCATTTTCTTCAGTTTTTCTTGCCCCAGATGTCAGGTGCCCCCAGATATGAAGGTTGTAAAGATAAAAATATGCCAAACAACCATGCATATATTTGTGGATTTAGCTTCCATTCGTGAGGATCCATGAGATTTCTGCTTAGTTCGTCTGCCAGTGTATTATTTGTTCCTGGCAGGAACTGTGCTTGCAGATGTACCTGGTAGGTCAGTGCTGTGTTCCACAAAGTCATGGCTTGTCTGCATAGGGGGTAGGAATGTGTGCCCACTTGCTTGTTTATGTACCACATAACTGTGGTATTGTCTGTCTTTATTAATAATTGTCCTGGATGTATTAGGTCCTTGAAGGCATTCTGTACAGCTAGCATCTCTTTTTGATTGATGTGAAGATGCATTTGTTCCTTGGTCCATGCGCCCTGAATACATTTTCCTGCCATATGCTCTCCCCAGGCATAATCTGATGCATCCGTTATTGTCTGCCTGGCTGTAGATAAGGTGAAAGGCTGCCCCTTGTTGTGGTGACAGGCCTGGGACCACCATCGAAACTCCTGTTGTAGGCAGGGAATCAAGGTTATGATTGTCTCTAGGCTGTGACAATGCTGAGTCCAAACACCTTTTAGATACCACTGTAGTTTCCTCATATGCAGTTTGGCATATGGAATTAGTAGAATGCAAGAAGCCATGAAACCCAGGGCCTGCAGAATTTTTCTTGCAGGGAGCTGGGTCTTTGTTGCCATCATTTGAAAGTAAATGTGTCAGTTGCCTTTGTTTGCCTGGCGTGAGATAAGCCATCTGGGCAGTTGTATTTAAGCTTGCACCCAGGAATATTATCTCTTGAGAGGGCACTAGTTTTGATTTCTTTTCTTTTACTGTGTACCCTAGGCAAATTAGCAATCTTTTTACAAATGCCAGGTGCTTTAGAAGAATGTCCTTGCTCTCTGCTTGTATAAGGCAGTCGTCCAAGTAGGGATATATTTGAATTCCTTTTTGTCTGCAAAATGCAATTACTGGTGCCAGGCATTTTGTGAAAACCCTGGGCGCAGTAGATAGGCCAAAGGGCAGTGCAGAGAATTGATAATGCATTGAGCCTGCTATAAATCTGAGGTATCTTCTGCACGATTGTCTGATTGGGACGTGCAGGTATGCCTCCTTGAGATCCAAAGCAACTAGCCAAGCCTCTTTGCCCAGCATGGGCAGGAGTTGTTATAGTGTTAACATTTTGAATTTTGGAACATCCAGGAAAGTATTTAGGATTGACAGGTCCAGTATTGGTCTCTATGCTTTGTCCTTGAGTAAAATCCTTGGCCCTGTTCTTCTTGTAGAACTTTTTGAATAGCTCTCATATCCATAAGAGCAGCAATCTGTTTTTGTGCCTCTGCCCATTGGTTTTGTGGCAGGTTTGGCATACCTTTTGGTTTTGGAAGCGTGTGGAAGTTGAACCTGTACCCTTGAGAGACTATATTCAACACCCACTGGTCTTGGGTGATCATGTGCCAATTTTTGGAAAAAAGTGCTAGCTTTCCCCATAGGGGTGCTGTCAACTGGTAAGAGCTTGGCATTTGCAGAGGGAAGTCATTGTGACCGTTTCCTATAAGGTTGTGATTTGTCTTCTCCTACTTTGGGGGCTGTAGCACCCCATTGTTTAGGTCTGTAGGAGCCTTAGGGCGGAGATCTGCATCTTGGGCACCTGCATCTGCCTCTTTGTGGCCTGTCGGACACTGGAAAGGACCAATTTTTTGAAGGCCAGTTTCTGCTAAATCTAGGTGGTTGAACCTGTAAGAAATCTTTAACAGTTTGCATTGACTTTGCTTTATCCTCCATTTTCTTTAACACCTCTTCTGCCTTAACACCAAACAAAGAATCATACGGTAGTGGAGCATTCAATAATTTCACTTTAACATGGTCAGGTAAACTTTGTTCTTTCAACCAAGCATGTCTTTGAATAACTGAGCCTGTAACTGCAGCTCTACAAGAAGCCTCTAATGAATCAAAACCACATTGCAGAGTATGCTTTCCCACTTGTTCAACTGCATGCAATAAATCCTGCATTTCTTTACTGTCAGGACCTTCTATAGTTGTAACCACTTTCTGCTTTAACAATGGCATGAGATACTGTTGATATTTAAGCATGTGAAACTGGCAGTTTAAAGCTCTTACAGCTAAAGTAGCAGAAGTGTAAACTTTTTTCCCCATCTGTCCAGAGCTCTGGAATCCCTATCTCAGGGGACAGGATTTTTGGCAGTGGAAGCTTTAACCCCTTTAGGACCCTGAGAAATAGTTTCTGGGTCTGCAGCAGGTTTTTGTAAAGGAATTTATGAGAGTCAGGGACCCTGTAGTACCTGTCTGGCTTTACTGGTGCAGGGGGTAAAGAATTTGGAGACGGACTGGATTCAGAAAAAATATCATCTACAATATCAAGCACAGGGGGGATAGCTAAGGGCCTGTGCCGAGGCAATACGAGGCAGTACAAGGAAATCTCTGAGCCTTTTCTTGGATTCTGAGTAATCCTGGCTCTCCCAATGGAAATGCTCCCTCATGGTGTGCAGGGTCTCCCCAAAGGAGTAATCCTCAGGCGGTGAGGCTGAAGGAATGGACTCTTCAGCATCAGAGTCCTCAAAGGGAGGGAGAGAATAGCCCTGGTCAGAAGAATCAGAGGAAATGGAAACCTGATCAGAGGAATCATAATCAGTGTCTTGCCTAGGCCTTTTGTCAGGAGGGGGATGGGAGCCCCTGATTAAAGCTATAAGGTCTTCGGCCATTTTAAACATCCGTTTCTTTGGCATGGATGCCTGTGTTCTAAAGAATGCTGCACTTGTTTTCTTGTCTTTAATGGTGTTTTTCACTTTGCCTTTGTTGCTGTAGTAGCTTTAATTGTAAGCTGTGAAAATCTGAAAACACCCTCAGAAGCCGGTGCCTGCTCAGCGGCTCCAGACCCATCTGAGGGTATATTTTCCGTAGGCCCAATACCTTGAGTTTCCACAGGTCTCGGTGTCTCCACGTGGCTGTCGGTTACGGCCTGTGGCTCTGAGGTAGCGGGTGTCAGGGGCTGCGAAAGCGCCTCACTGAGAACTGGCCTAGAAGAGGCTTCATCGTCAGTTTTGGACCTCGAATGCCTGCCTTTTTCTTTGTCCTTGTGTTTTTTTATACATTCCAATCGTCAGTTGTTCTGACGGCATTATGTAATTAAATCTTCGTCCAAAATAATGTAAAGCAAAATCAAAAAGACATTTAATAGTACGTTTATTGAATCTAGCACAAAACTGACAACTAGTGACGTCGTGGTAAGGGCTTAGGCAAGGAATGCAAGAGTGAAAGTCCTTATGAGGTATTTGCTTCCCAAAAGAAATACAATTATTAACTTTTACTGACATTGGACTGGAGCAAGAAAAAGTTTCCCCAACGGGGAATTGATGAATTGATGTAATTACTACTAATTAACTAACTTTTACTAATTAACCAATGTGTATTTAAGGAGTGACCTATGTGTTGTTTGTCTGAAGAAGTCTGGGTATTGTCCCAGACGAAAAGCGCTTCACATTAAATCGTTGAGTGTTAGAGTGCATCCAGCAGTTTTTGTTTTATTCAGCTTCTTATTCTTGTTGGCAACAGACATCAGAACAACCTGGCAATGTGCCAGTGGCCTGTACCACAACAGCTACCAAGGGAGTCGCAACAAGAGAGACAGGTGCTGGAACCAGAAAACCCAACGGCTCATCATTAGACAGCAGAACGTCCAGGTGGGGATGGAGAGGAAGTCTAAGACTTAAAATTCTTAGACATATCTTTTAATCTGGCTGGACGTCAGGATGGGAAGACTCAGCCAATACAATTTCTTGAGTGAGGAGCTTAAGATGCTAGTTTTCCAAAAAGACAGAGATGGCTATGTAGGCTCTTAGGATGAATGACTAACAAACTGAACACTCCCTATGGTGATGCTTTGCTCCCAGCAAAATAAACACATCACAATGGTCCAAGCAGGAAAAGAACCGTAAAAAACAACCACTCCACAAAAGAACCAAACAGGCAAGGAAAATCCACAGGGAGTATGGCGCCAACACCACTATAAGGCACTCAGTCAACGTCACAATGGTCCTTATGGGGAATATGTCCCCTACAATCACATTTTCCAAGTTTGGATGACATATACTTAAAATTACTGCAAAACTAAAGAAAAAGTAAGCATTCTCAGTGGGAACTTGTCTACCAAAATGCCAAACTTGAAAAGATTCTCAACAGAGACTTGGAGAGTAGGGGGTCTGAGACACAGTCACGGGAGGCTGGGACAAACTTGATGATGATAGTTTGAGTTTCGGTACGTTGGGTTTGTGCTTGGGTATGCAGTCTGGCTTGTATGCTTTGGGCATATAAATACCTTGATGTGATCTCCATTGATTCCCTACTGGACAAGCAGCATGAGAAGATCTTTTTTCCAACTCTCCTAGAACAGTGTGAGCATTGGCGCCTAGGGTCTTACGCAGTGGCTCTAGGGAAGACCAATACCCTGTTTTGATTCTCTATTAATTGTGCTGGGTTGGGGTCAAACATGATGGCCTCCAGCAGGATCATCAGAGACATCAGCTGAAGAAGGTGCCCGGTATGGGGGCTCCAAAGGCACCTCACCAACACCGTTACCCTCAAGGCTTGGGGGAGAGGCTTTTTGACTATGAAGTGATTCCATCAATTTCCCAAACAAACTTATCCTTCGAGCACTTCTCTTTGTTGGACAAGTCAAAGTTGACAGATGTCATGTCAGGCTTAGACCTACCACAGAAAGAGTGATATAATGCAGAGGTCCCTTTTTATCACCAATTCCTCAAGAATGTAAGGAATGGAGTCAGTCAAGCCTGGGGGTGGGGTGAAAAGCTCTGGTACTAGGGTTAGCATTCGGGCTTCTGCAGGCAGAACACCAAACAGTACTGTAACAGTGAATTATGATCATCATCTTGATGTATGGCCAACCACAAGAGACTCCAAACACTTCTAAATGTTCAACGAATAAAGCAGTACTGCCTTCACAGACTGAAAATTCCCCAAGTACGTAATTTATTTTTTTTGATAAATCTGAAATCTTCCATCTGAAATGCTGTGTAACATTTTATGTATTCATAGGTTACAAAACAACTGACTGGCAGATTATTCTAGCCTAGCCACTGATTTTCACTACTTTCCATGAGGGAACAGGGATGTATTTATGATCACTCGTCCACTTACCTAGATAATTTCAGTTTTCACAAGGTAAATATATCAAAGGACAGAAGAAACTTCTATGGTGCTACAAAAAAGCAACCTTAAAAACAGCAACACAGTCTTACCTCTGACCAGCACTGTTAAGAAAAATATTCCTGTGCTGCCTTTGTAACAGCAGTTTATTGTAACCAGAATGAGAAAAATGGAGTCAGAAATGCCGGAACTTCCAATATGGATACAATACTATCTTGGCTAGTAACAGACAACACTGGTACTTAGCCATATCTGAAAAAAATTATAAACAAACAACGGTTCCTCAATTTTTACTTCTGTAAAACTTGATGCAAATTGGATGATTTGAAAGAGAAATCACCCAATATTAAAAAAGAATGAAGTGTATTTATATATATGTATATACATATATATATATTTAATCATAAACTTTATCAGTTCAGAGATACCAGTGATCTCTCAAGATCAAAACCTGGTCAGTAATATACCTGATTCAGAACACAGTTCATTGGCAAAGAATAAAATGAATGTGAAAAAGTGCACTCACAAATAATCCCATTCCTTTTAAAGGTCCACTTAAATATTGATGACTGAACTTGAACATATAAATATATTTAAACAGGTTGACTGCAGTGTGACAGGATAAAAACAACTAGAAGCCAACCTATACAGGAAATCATTATCAGAGTTTTAACTAAATATCTGCAAGTCTGTAACATCCCATTTCTGTGAAGAGGTTTGGTGGTAATGTTGAAAGATGCATTAAAGGCCAGGTTCTACTGATCGATGTTCCTCGTAATGAAAAATCCAGCTCAAGCTTCCAGTTCCAAGCCAAGGCCAAGCTTGTGACCTCCAGCATTAATACTCTTTCCATCAACCAAAGCAGATAATGTAAGCTTCACACCTGTAAGCAGCAAAGGGAAACAATGTAAGATAGCAACATACTGAGAAAAGCCTTCTCAAAACTATCAGTAAAGATCAGTATAATTATAAATTTGAAATCACAACGTAAATATATGGTCAGAATGCTCCTCATTACATCAACTCTATGGATCTGTAGAACATTTTCTATAAACCTACTGTTACTCGGGTAGTATTAGTCTTTTTTCTGACAGGGGGAAGTTGTAGCCAGGACATGTTCAGCAAAAAATACAGTTGAGCGAAGCACTCGATTAGCAAGTAGTTTTGCGCTGAAGAATTCCTTATATTTCACCCTCAACTTCCCCTCAAGCACCTGTAGCTCACAGAACAAGTTTAAATGAGCTCATCTAGAGAATGACAAATTTAAGTACTGATGGCACAAACTTGGAAGACAAGTCTATAAAAATGTCTGGGATATGGACCAGTGATGACTTACTGTGATGAGCCCTTTGGCTGGACACGCACTATTCTAACAATATTAGGACATTGGTGGTATAAAGAGTAGTTGGCTGATGCCATCTTCAGGTTTTTTCTTCTCAAGCCTGCAACCACTTCAGCCTGCTAAGCACAAACACATTCCAATCTATGGAAAGGTAAAAGTTTCTGTTACACTTCTGGCACTGTCCATTTGTGGTATACATGCAGAAATATTTCTCTCCAACATCTATTCATCTGTCTGATAAAAGTTTTGCTCAGTTTGCCTGCCACTACTGCAATGTTCAGGAAAGTATTAGGCTATCAAATCAAATGAGAGTCCTGGGCCACCTTCAACAGCTGCACTGCTAGTCTGTAGAGTAGGTAAGAAGAATACCACATGACGGCAGTTTTGTCTGTTTTGAAAAAATCAGACCCGTGTGTGTTTGAAAGGCCCTGATGACTAGGATCAAGGCCATTTTTTTTTTCTGGATTAATGTGCCTCCTAGACATTTGCTTACCCCAAATGTCCTGAACCATCAAGCACCAGTAGTGAGAATTTCAAGGAGTATCTGATGCATCTGCTTTCAGCATCAGGGACTTAGCCTGAACTATGAACAGGACTCAGCTGTTCAGCAGTATACTCTGTCCACAATGCAAGTTACTTCCTTATGCAAGAAAGTAATGGCATCTTTGTTTGCAAAGCATCATGTTCAGTTTAGCCAGGGGGACCTTCATTATGCAGCATGCCATGAGCTAACGCTGTTGAGACTAGCAAACTCGCACTAGGAGAGAACATGATTTTGTCTGGAGGAGGAGGAGATAAAATCCTCTGTTCTCACAGGCCCAAAAAAAGAACTCAGGGAAGATGACCTAAACAGCTGAAGTTAGTTGGGATTTCTAGAGGTATAGGGAAAAGTATAGTTGTGTACACTTATCATAAATGTAGATGCTCGAGTGTATTCACTGCTGCAGTCATTACATTTGGGTAATCCTGCTGGCAGGTTACCCTCAGTCAGCCTGAATTCCAAAGTCTTGGGTCCTGCGTCGGTTGCTGTCGCCCCTTCCCTGACGTCAGGTCGTCAGGGGTATAAAAGATGCAGCCGACGCCATTTTCTTTGGTTTTTCTTGCCACAGCTGTCAGGTGCCCTCTAAAGGGTAGCCAAAATTTATATACATCTAATATATATATATATATATATATATATATATATATATATATATATATATTGAGAGAGAGAGAAACATGCACCAATATAAAAACTTTACCTTCATCTACAAGCAAATATACCACATAGGTTGTATAAATCAGAGAAGGAAAAATAAGTTCCATCAGAAATAAGGGGGATGGAGGGTGGGTAACCTGGACTCCAACAGTGAATACACTCTAACATCTACATTTATGGTAAGTGTACACAACTGTACTATGTTCTTCGTGTTTCACAGTTGCAGTCATTACATTTGGGTAGAGTCCGAAAGCTATGGTAGGGAGGCTGGAGCTAAACAGCATTAGGAGCGGCCATGAGACCCCTGCAGAACTGCAGTGGCAAAGCCTGCCCTGGATTTAGAGTAAAGTGGCAGATGATAATGCTTTGTAAAGGTGTGCACTGAACTCAAGTAGCAGCCTCTAAAATGTCTTTGGTTGGTACTCCCCTGAGAAAGGCTGCTGAAGTGGCTGCAGCTCTGGTTGAATGTGGCCTAATGCCCTTAGGCACTGGCTTGCCTTGCTGTAAATAGCAGAAACGAATGCAGTGGTCTATCCACTTTGAAATAGTCTGCTTGGAGATAGCCTTTCCTTGTGATCCTGCACGCATGTGCCACTAGTAATTGCTGTCTTTCTGAAAACTTTAGTTCTGTCCAAACAGAATCTAAGCTGTCTGTGTACGTCCAAAGAATGCAGAATTCTCTCCCCCTTGTTCTGTGGATTTGGATAAAAAGTTGGCAAATGAATAGTTTGGTTAAGGGCCACACAGGACACCACCTTAGGCATAAATGTTGGGTTTGTCCTCATTGAGACCCTGTCTAGATAAAAAAATGATAAAAGGTTCCACAGCCACGAGTGCCTGTAGCTCTGATGCTTGTCTTGCAGAAGTTATTGCTAGGAGCAGAGCTGTTTTCCAAGATAAAAACTTTATATCAGCAGTAGCAGCTGGCTCAAAAGGAGACAGGGTGAGTTTTTCCAAGACATAATTGAGGTCCCATGCAGGTATTGGCCTTAAATTTTTGGCTCCTCGGAGGTACTGCCTTAATAAAGGATGAGAAAAGATTAATGGCTTTGTACTGTAATGAACCGAAATGGCAGAGGCATGAATTTTATGGATGAAAAAGATAGGCCTTTGTCCAGCATCTCAGTTAAATATTGCAAAATCTGAGGAATATGTGGCTCAGCTATATCAGTTCCATGTGCCTGGTTCCAAGCACAAAATCTCTTCCATTTTCCAGCATAAGATTTTCTAGTACTAGGCCCTTCTGGCTTCCAAAATGACATCCATCACAGCTTTACTGAGAGGTGTGCTTTGTATGGTTACATTATCCGCCATGCTGTCAGGTTTAGAGTCCTGAGTTGGCTGTGCAGGATCTGATTGTTTTGTTGAGACAGTAGATGAGGTATTTGAGGTAAGGTCCAGGCTGGGCATTGAGACAGGTTCCTTAAGATCGGATACCAGTACTGGCAAGGCCAGTCTGGGGCAATCAGTATCATCTTTGGCTTCGCCTGTCTGACCTTTAGGAGTACCTTGGGGAGGAGAGGCAGTGGAGGAAAGGCATATAATGATAGGTTTTTCCAGTTGAAAGAGAAGGTGTCCATTTTCCATGCTTGTCTGTGATAAGTCCTTGTGCAGAATCTTTTTAGTTAGTAGTTGTGAGGGGAGGCAACTAGATCTATGTCTGGGCATCCTCATTTCCTTGTTATCATGCTGAAGACTTGTGGATCCAGCTGCCAGTTGTGGGGATCCACGAGGTTTCTTCTTAGTTTGTCTGCCAGAGTATTTTCCTTTCCAGGCAGGAATTGTGCCTGCAGATGAACTTGGTAAATCAATGCTGTGTCCCACAAAGCCATGGCTAGTCTGCAAAGGGGGTAAGAATGTGTGCCCCCTGCTTGTTTATATACCACATGACCGTGGTGTTCTCTTTACCAGTAGTTGTCCCAGATGAAGTAGGTCCTTGAAGGCTGTCAGGGCATTTTGAACAGCAAGTACCTCTCTTTGGTTAATATGTAGATGCATTTGGTTTGCGGGCCATGTGCCCTGAATGCATCTTCCTTCCATGTGGGCCCCCAAGGCATAATTTGATGCATCCATTTAGGTTCTGCCTGGCTGGAGGTAATGTGAATGGCTTTCCCTTGTTTTGGTGACAAGCCTTCGCCCACCATCGAAACTCCTGTTGCAGGCAGGGAATGACAGTAACCATTGTTTCCAGGCTGTGGCAATGTTGCATCCAGACACTTTTTAGGTACCACTGAAGTTTCCTCATATGCAGTCTTGCATATGGAATTAGTAGGATGCAGGATGCCATGAAGCCCAAAGCCTGCAGAATTTTTCTTGCAGATAACTTGGCCTTTGTTGCCAATATTTTGAAATAGGTAGTCAATTGCCTTTGTTTGTCTGGCGTGAGATAAGCCATCTGGGAAGTTGTATTTAAGCTTGCACCCAGGAATATTATCTCTTGAGATTATACTAGTTTTGATTTCTTTTCGTTGACCGTGTACCCTAGGCATGTTAAAAGTCTTTTCACAAATGCCAGATGCTGTAGTAGAATGTCCTTGTTCTCTGCTTGAATTAGGCAGTCGTCCAAGTACGGATATATTTGTATTCCTCTTTGTCTGCAGAATGCAATTACTGGTGCCAGGCAAAGATCCTGGGCGCAGTTGATAAGCCAAAGGGCAGTGCAGAGAATTGGTAATGCATTGAGCCAGCCTTGAATCTGAGGTATCTTCTGCATGACTGCAACATGCAGGTATGCCTCTTTTAGGTCTAAAGTCACGAGCCAAACCTTCTTGCCCAGCATGGGCAGAAGCTGTTGCAAGGTCAACATTTTGAATTTTGGTATATCCAGGAATGTGTTTAGAATAGATAGGTCCAGTATTGGTCTCCAGGCTCTGGGTACCAAAAACAGTCGAGTAAAATCCTTGTCCCTGCTCTTGCTCTGGAACTTGTTGAATGGCCCCCATGTCCATGAGGGATGAGACTTGTTTTTGTGCCTCTGTCCATTGATTTTTTGGCAGATCTGGCCAACCATTTGCCTTTGGCAGGGTTTGGAAGTGAAACTTGTAGCCTTGTGACACTGTTTAGAACTCACTTGTCCTAGGTTATAATGTGCCAATTTTTGAGAAAAAAGTGCTATTTTCCCCCCTAAGGGTGCTGCCAGGAGATAAGTGCTTGGTGCAGGCAGGGGGAAGTCATTGGGACTATTTCCTGTTGGAGGTAGAAGCACCCCATTGCTTTGACCTCTAGGGCGTCTGGATCTGCCCCCCTTTGAGGTTTGTCCGACACAGAAAGGACCAATTCTTTGTAGGCCAATGTCTACTAAACCTAAGTGGCTGTACTTGTAAAAAATCTTTGACAGTTTGCATAGATTTAGCTTTGTCCTCCATTTTCTTTAACACCTCTTCTGCCTTAACACCAAAGTATCATGCTGTAAAGGTGCATCTAATAATTTAACTTTGACATGATCAGGCAGATTTTGTTCCTTTAACCAAGCATGATGCCTCCTAATTACAGAACCCGTAACTGCGGCCCTGCAGGAGGCCTCCAGAGAATCAAAACCACATTGCTTTCCAACTTGTTCAGCTGCATGCAATAAATCCTGCATTTCCTTGTTTTCTGCAGAGTTTAACATTTTCTGTTTAAGCAATGTCATGATATGTTGCTGGTATTTGAGCATATGAAACTGACATTTTAAGGCCCTTATAGCCAAGGTAGCACATGTGTAAACCTTTTTCCCCATCTATCCAGTGCCCTAGAATCTCTGTCAGAAGGGGTAGGATTTTTTTGCAGCGGAAGCCTTAACCCCTTTGGGACCCTGTGAAATAGTTTCTGGGTCTGCAGTAGGGTTTTTGAAAAGGAATGTATGAGAGTCAGGGACCCTGTAATATCTGTCAGGATTAACAGGAGCTGGAGGTAAAGAGTCATGGGTCAGACTAGACTCTGAAACCACATAATCTACAATATCTAACACAGGTGGAATGGCTAGAGGCCTGTGTTGAGGTAGTAAAAGGAAGTCCCTGAGCCTCTTTTTAGATTCTGAAAAATCTTGGCTCTCCCAGTGGAAATATTCCCTCATGGTATGCAAGGTTTCCCCAAAAGAATATTCCTCAGGAGGAGAAGCTGAAGGAATAGAATCCTCATATGGGGGAAGTGAATATTCCTAATCAGAAGAAATAGAAACCTGATCTGAAGATTCATAGTCTGTCTCTTGCCTAGGCCTCTTATCAGGAGGGGATGGGAACCCCTGATCAAGGTAATCAAGTCTTCGGCCATTTTGAGCATCTGTTTTTTGGGCATGGAGGCCTGTCCACGTGGCTCTTGAGTTTGTTTCTTTGTCTTTGAAGGTGCTTTAGTCTTTGCCTTTGAAGCTGAAGTTGGTTTAATGTAGAGATGTTTAAGTCTGAATACACCCTCAGAAGCCGGTGCCTGCTCAGCGGCTCCAGACACATCTGAGGGAATAGTGTCCGAGCCTCCAATACCTTGAGTTTCCAGCGGCATAGCTGACTCCATGTGGGAGTCGCTAGCGGCCTGCGACTCTAAAGTAGCAGGCGTCAGGAGCTGCGAAAGCGCCTCACTGAGAACCGGTGACTGGGTTAGGAGAAGCTTTGTCGGTTTTGGGCCTCGGTTGTCTATCTTTTCCTTTTCATTTTTTGTAAACTCCAGTAGTCGGATGGCTACCAGACGATTCTGGATAATTAAACCTGCTTCCAAAACAAAAGGTAAATAGCGAGGGTTGCTGCTACACCGGCAAACACTCATTCAAGCAGTATAGAATCAAGGTTAAGATAAATCAAAGTTGCAGGACTGAGCGAAGACAAGTTGTAACGTAAAACTTAAATAAACAAGTACTTTATTATAAAAAATAGTTAACAAGATAAGCGCTTTCACTATGCAGCTTCATCAGATCTTACATTCACTCAGATTCTACGTCTTATATATACGCAAATTCTTATTAATCAATCAACTTAGTTAATTGATATAATTACTTAAAGAAGCAGACAGGCATTATAAAACCTAGCCTAGTGAATAAATCTATGAAATCGCAAATATGAATAAAATCATTTAAAGCAGTACTATATATGAAGAATCTAAAAATTGTAAGTTAATGTGTGTGTATATATATATATATATATATATATATATATATATATATATATATAAAAAATATATATAAAAAATATACATCCATACCTATATAAAACAGAATATAAACCTAATAACAAACATATGAAATCTCATATATATTTAGTGTAGGAGTATGTATATTATAATAAATATGTATAAGTATATTAATATAATGTCTTATAGAACAATGAACTCAGTGCATATATGATAACCAATTCTAGAACGTGATAACATAACAATAGTGTGTATAGCAACTGTCTTCAAAGAGATAGAATGTGTATTTTTAGGGGCTATTGAGACAGCGTAGAAACATTAAATAGCCCCTAAAAAATACACATTCTATCTCTCTGAAGATAGTTGCTATACACACTATTATTATGTTATCACGTTCCAGAATTGGTTTACATTATTCTGTTTTATATAGGTATGGATGTATATTTTTTATATATATTTTTTGTATTTTATATATATTTTTTATATATATTTTTTGTATTTTATATATATTTTTTATATATATTTTTTGTATTTTATATATATTTTTTATATATATTTTTTGTATTTTTTATATATATATATATATATATATATATATATATATATATATATATATATATATATATATATGGTTCCGTTAGAAACTCGGTGCAACATTCAAACGCAAAATCCCAAACCGAAAACTCGAAGGTAACAATCCCGAGTGCTAATATCTCAATAAAACACGACGCCATACACAAATACTGAAAAATCTCAAATCAAAACACACCAACAATTTATTAAACAAATCAAAAGCATCCGCCATGTCCTAAATAATAAATAAGCAAGACATCTGCATCAAACAAACCGTCGGGCATGTAAAACCAACACCAAACGTCCGGAACTGACTACATCCGTCACTATGGCGCAACTCCACTGACTGCCGATCAAAGTCATAGTCGAACAACAAACAACCTCTACTATTCACACTTTCAGTAACCTGCAATAGCCATAAGGAAGTCCAACGAAGAATAACTGTCCGGATTCTTAAACACATGCTGGAATTGCTAATGACGGCGCATAACCTTCCGCTTCTCGGTGAGGGAGGAGTACCACAGCTCAAACGCATCTAAGCTCATCCACCTGTCTTGTTCCCTAGCCAATACCTTCATGAGAAGGGACAAGTCGGTCTGCCTATGTCCCAGAAGACTCTTCAGTCTTTGGTGCCATGCCTCTACACTATTTTGTGTACGAGGCAAGAACAATGCATTTAACTCCTCCACATTCCAGAATGTAATAGGGAACAGTGGTGGGAATCTCGAAAAGCCAGTAGTACTAGTGCAGAATTTACGAGGTTTCCCATGAACATACCATTCTGAGAAGTAACGCAAGAGCTCCGTACCTTCAGGAGGGAATACTTCCTTCACCGCATTGAAACCTGCACTGACATCACTCACAGGCAGGAATGCTAAGGCAATCAAACATTTAACATTCAACTGGAAATTAAAATCAGACATTTGTACAAGTGGGCTAGACCCAACTGTTGGACCTTCCGCCATATATTCTGTGAAAAATGAAAGAGACACCCTTTAGCTGTCACACCCTGCAAATTCAAAAGTATACTTCTCCTTGCAGCAATCTCAAAGTCACTAAGAACGTATTTTACGGCTATCTCCAAACCATTGTCATCCATTAACCGTAACACACAACTCCACATGCTGTTATATGACTTCAATGACTTTTTATTCATGATACAATATAGTAATGGGACACTCTTATGGTACCCTCCATACTGAATCAAGCCATGTATGCTGTATAATTGTCGGCACATAATACCTTTGTAAAAGAAAGTGCCATCAACTAGCCAGATCGTTGCAGTGCTTAGATCTGGCAAGTCCTGCTTAGTTGAAAACACCACCACTGCTGTGTCTGACACAACATCTACCACACTCTTGCTGAGGAACACTCCAGATTTCGTTGGGAAGTCGTTAACATCTATGTCTTGCAAACGTTGGATACGGGTGCTACAACAGTCCGACACCCACGGCGGACCCTGCGCACTGCTGTGCCAGTGCTTTACGAGGGGGCAAACTAGGGGCAATAATACTTGAGGTTGACGCTAACACATCATCGACAAGCAAGCAGGGGTTATCCCTAGAGTTGCTTGCCTTTAGCTTTAGATTACTACACATTGTATATTGTTCAATATCGACGGGATCCCCAGGACGAAAATGCAACTGATTTCAACAACTGCTCCCCATTAGGCACGCTTACTGACACAGCCCTACCTCTGCACTTTTCGCCCGTTTCCATTTGCAGCACCAGTAGCTCTTCTGTTTGTATGTCTTCTCCCTGTGTAACACATAGCCATCCAGTAGCAGCACCGCGCCTCCTTTCTGCGATGACACAGTGGCATACACGGCACCAATTGAGCCCGGAGCAGTATACTGTTGTTCAATAACCTGCATGCTAGCTAGCGGGATGTGCTGACATTGGTTATTCACATATACAGCCGTTACCTACTGAGATTGCTTCCTTTCGCGCTTCTCGTCTTTCGGGATTACGGTGTTTCGCGCTTATAGTCTCGGGATATTACATTTCGAGTATATTACATTTCGGTCTTTTAAACGGGAACCATATATACACATACACACACACATATACATTAACTTACAATTTTTAGGTTCTTTATATATAGTACTGCTTTAAATGATTTTATTCATATTTGCTATTTCATAGATTTATTCACTAGGCTAGGTTTTATAATGCCTGTCTGCTTCTTTAAGTAATTATATCAAATAACTAAGTTGATTGTTTAATTAAGAATTTGTGTATATATAAGACGTAGAATCTGAGAGTGAATGTAAGATCTGATGAAGCTGCATAGCGAAAGCGCTTATCTTGTTAATTATTTTTTATAATAAAGTACTTGTTTTTTTAAGTTTTATGTTACTACTTGTCTTCGCTCAGTCCTGCAACTTTGATTTTTGTGAGACCATACGAAGGGGGAACCAAGGTTGTCGAGGCCAGAACGGGCAATGAGAATCATTCTGCTCCCCAAACTGTTGGCTTTCTGCAGAAGCCTCTGCATCAGAGGAAGTGGAGGGTAGGCATAAAGGAGACCGGGAGGCCAAGCATGCACCAGAGCATCTTCGAACTCCTGGTGGGGAAGCAGAGCTAAGAAATTGTCGTGATGCATTTGGCGTTTGAGGGAGAGGCAAAGATCGCAGTTGCCCCAAACGGCAAAAATCTTCTTCGCTACTTGAGGATTGAGAGACCACTGCGTGTGGAGAAAGGATGGTGCGACTGAGCTTGTCCGCAAGGATGTTGGACTTTCCGGAATGCGCGTTGCTACCAGAAAGCGTTTGGTGGAAATTGCCCATTCCCAGACTCTCATGGCCTCGACAAAGGGGTAAGACCTGGTTCCTCCTGTTTGTTGATATACCAGACTACCGACATGTTGTCTGTCTGAATCGCAATAGTCCCTGAAGGAAGAACGTGGTGAAGTGCTTGCAACGCTAGGAGCACCGCCCTCATTTCCAGGACATTTATATGCAATGGCGCTCTCTGGGATTCCACGTGCCTTGGACAATCTTTCCCGCAGAATGCCCCCACCGAGGCAAGAAGCGTCCGTGGTCACTGTGGCTCGGGAATGGCAGAAAAAGGTCTCCCTGCCAGGGGCCCGGAGAAAGAAGCCACCAAAGAGGAGTCCTGCACGCTCTGCTGACCGCAATCGGGCGTTTAGAGAAGAACAAAGAGGGACCACTGAACCTGAAGGGTCCATTGAAGAACCCGCATGCAAACGGGCATGAATGAGAAGCGGAATAGCTGCCGCCATAGAACCTAGGGCCCTCAGGACCCGAAGCTGCAGTTGGAGATGGTTGCAGGATCGCTGTCACATGACACTTCAGGCTGGCAGTACGGTCTGGGGTGAGGAAGGCTCGCATTGATCTGGTGTTTAGTCTTCCTCCTATGAAATCTATAACTTGTGTGGGGTTCAGTAAAGATTTCTCCCAGTTGATCGTGATGCCCAGCCTTGGTGCTAGTTGAAGAAAGTAATCCCTGGCTGAGCACAGAAGATGCCTTGATGATGCCGTCAGGAGCCAGTCGTCCAGGTACGGAAAGACCTGTAATCCCTGGAGCCTCAGGTGGGCCGCTACCACCGCTAGCACCTTGGTAAAACACCCTGGGCGCTGAGGTGAGACCAAAGGGGAGGACCCTGAACTGATAATGACTGGCTCCCAGCCGGAAGCGAAGAAACCTCCTGGATCGTCTGTCCATCCGAATGTGGTAGTACGCGTCCTTGAGGTCTATGGAGCACATCCAGTTCTCTCCTCAAGAGGGAAGTATAGATTGCAGGGTGACCATCCGGAACTTTTGGAAGGTTACTGACAGGTACAACAGGGAAAGGTCAAAAATTGGTCTCAAGTCCCCGTCTTCTTTGGCAGCAAAAAGAACCTGGAGTAAAACCCTAATCGGTTTGATCTCGGGGACTCGCTGGATAGCTCTTTTTCTAGCAGCTGTTCGATTATTAGCTGCCACCTCAATTGGTCGGGTGGAACATCTGGGAGGCCAAGTAGATTTGGGAACCTTGAATAGGGGAATTGAATATCCTCTGGATATGAGAAGCACCCAACTGTCTGTTGTTATGGACTCCCAAGAAGTCGGGTGCCTCGAAAGCCGCCCCGCCGACTGCCTCCAGAGACGGACAGCCGGGCAACCCTTCAGGGCTGCTGCGTGGGTCTATCAGAAAGGTTCTCTGGACCCAAAGTTGCCAGAGCCCCCTGCCTCTAGCACGACGACCTCCCGTCCTCCTCTGCCACGGAAGGACTGGTTATCCTGAGCAGGATGGGACTGCTGCGACTTCGGAACCACATCTTCTTCTGTCCCTTTTGGTTCTTAGAGAAGGACCTCTGGGGAGCTGAGAAGGACTCGACGGCAGACAGCGCCTTCCGTCCTTTAGCTCTGGACTAATGTCTCGCGAACAGTCTTGCCAAACAAGGCAGAACCATCGAAGGGGCATTCAAGGTCGCCTTGAAGGGCTCTGCAAAATCACAATGGCGGAGCCAGGCCTGTCGCCTCATGACTAGGCCTGCTCCGCTGGCTTGACTCCCTCAGTAGCATGAGAAAGCAGCCGCATAGATGTATTGGAAACTGATCTGAGAGTGGCCATTCGGTGGAGTAAACCTGTTTATCCTCACCGAGATGGACTCGGGGAGATGCAGCGATTCTTTAATCAGATCCCGCTGCATCCTAATGACATGTGCCATGTAGTTCAGCTCTCAAGGAGAAGGTTGCTGAACTAAAACTCGCTTCCCAATGTCACGATCCATCGAAAGGGACTCCTTGCCGGAGGATGCATGGAGGGACTCTCCTGGGCCAATTCCCCTTCGTGGCTGCAGCCATCATCATGGCATCTACTGGGGACCCTTACTCCAGTGGGTGCGGTCCGGAGAGGAAAGAATGCAGTCCAGGCGCTTAGGGATAGGCTCAATGGTGTCCGGATCCTTCCACGCCTGATGGAAATAAGATCCACCAGGGGTCAGCAGGAGGGGACACCCAAGAGGTAGAAGGGCCCGCCTCGAATGCCTCCAAGAACACAGACTGCCCGAAGAAGCCTTGGGGCAGACCACCCCCCTGATCCTTAACATCTCCATGATGTCTCCAAATGAGACGCGTCCTCAGGGTGACCTAGGGAGCCTTCCCTTCATCCAAGTCTGTGTCTTCAGTGACGGACTCAGGGGAGTCCATGTGCCTCCTTTTGCACTTACGCTTCGAGGTACTTCATCGGGGCTGTCCGAGAGTACTCTTCAGCAGTTGGATGTTCCAAGGGAACCACTTGGGACATCGAGGCGGGCTGTCCCTGGGACCGGCTGGTGGGGGCCTGGCCCAATTGCAATGGAGTGCGGGATGGAGCCATGGCAGTGACCGGGGGTCCGGATGTCCTCAACAGTGCCCTTTCCACTCGCCGAAAGCCGAGGGGAGCCAGCTTCTCTAAGCCCGAGCCGACCCCCACTCGGATCCGACGCACGGATCGGAGTCGGAGCCGAAACCGCTGGATCCGAGACGTGTGCTCCGACCTGGGCGGAGCCAAGACACACCAGCTCCCTCGGATCGAGAGGTCGGGTCCGGCACCAAGCACTCAAGGGATGGGACGGATCCGAGGCGCGACCAATTATCGGATCCCACCCACCGGATCCAAATTGCCCGGCGCCGACAGCTCCGAACCCGTGGTATGGGTGGGAGAAGGAGCCAAGGGGCGAAAAAGGTCAAGCCCCCCTCGGATTGGGGCTAGGAGCACTCCCATTTGCATTTAGGCCTGGATGAATTTCCTCATCATCCGGTCCATATCAGCTTCACTCATTGAAAATGTTGACCTGGTGGAGGCCACCGAAGCGACCTAGAGAGCCGCCTCGGAGACCTCCTAGAAGGGCTAGCCTCCCTCCTCGGGTCCAGGAGAGAACCGAGGAGTGGAGCCGAGGAGGAGGAAAGCTAGAAGGCACAGGGAGGCCCGCTTAGATGGAGGAGCCGAACTGGAAGTTTGGCTCTTGCCAGGTGCCTCTCCGTGCCTCTCCTTCTTCTCTCTCTCCCTAGAGGATTCCTTCCCCTCCGGCAACTTAGAGGGAGGTTGAGTCCCAGCCGGAGGGAGAACCCACAGCAACAGGTTGCTGAGTGGAAGGGCAGAGGCAAGCGTATCTGGAGGTAAAAGACCCGCCAGCACCAGCTTCGACCTCCGCTCCCTCAAAGCCGGGGTTGAACCCTGCACAAATGGTACAACCAGATGACAGGTGTTCAACCCCAAGATGACGCTTACGCAGGTGGGCCATCCGCTGGGGACAGCTTATGGCCACACTGTATTCGAGAAAAACAGCCTTATGGGCTTCAGACATCACAACCCTAAGGCCCAACACAAAACACACACAAACAAACTACGCAAAACTCGAGAAAATTAAATAAGAGAGAGAGGAAAGCCTAAACACACTCAACACTAACTATATCAAGAACAAAAATAAAGATTTTTAAAACTTTTTCTGTCAAAAAATTATTTCTTATCTTCACCAACGCCAGGAGCTCTGGAATTCCGTAGCTACTTGAAAAGCGGCAAACGAAATCTGAGGTCAGTCAGGGCTTGGCAAGGGGTTATGGGTAAGAGGGAGGAGCTAGGAGCTCGGAGCCTAAGCTTTTGAATTGCCGGCTCGGATCCGAGGTCGGATCCGATACCCACAGGTTGCAGACGAATGAAGTCTGCCTACTTCAGATCCATTGTTTCCAGGCTGTGGCAATGTTGCATCCAGACACTTTTTAGGTACCACTGAAGTTTCCTCATATGCAGTCTTGCATATGGAATTAGTAGGATGCAGGATGCCATGAAGCCCAAAGCCTGCAGAATTTTTCTTGCAGATAACTTGGCCTTTGTTGCCAATATTTTGAAATAGGTAGTCAATTGCCTTTGTTTGTCTGGCGTGAGATAAGCCATCTGGGAAGTTGTATTTAAGCTTGCACCCAGGAATATTACCTCTTGAGATTATACTAGTTTTGATTTCTTTTCGTTGACCGTGTACCCTAGGCATGTTAAAAGTCTTTTCACAAATGCCAGATGCTGTAGTAGAATGTCCTTGTTCTCTGCTTGAATTAGGCAGTCGTCCAAGTACGGATATATTTGTATTCCTCTTTGTCTGCAGAATGCAATTACTGGTGCCAGGCATTTTGTAAAGATCCTGGGCGCAGTTGATAAGCCAAAGGGCAGTGCAGAGAATTGGTAATGCATTGAGCCAGCCTTGAATCTGAGGTATCTTCTGCATGACTGCAACATGCAGGTATGCCTCTTTTAGGTCTCAAGTCACGAGCCAAGCCTTCTTGCCCCGGCATGGGCAGAAGAGGTTGCAAGGTCAACATTTTGAATTTTGGTATATCCAAGAATGTGTTTAGAATAGATATGTCCAGTATTGGTCTCCAGGCTCTGGGTACCAAGAACAGTCTTGAGTAAAATCCTTGTCCCTGCTCTTGCTCTGGAACTTGTTGAATGGCCCCCATGTCCATGAGGGATGAGACTTGTTTTTGTGCCTCTGTCCATTGATTTTTTGGCAGATCTGGCCAACCATTTGCCTTTGGCAGGGTTTGGAAGTGAAACTTGTAGCCTTGTGACACTGTTTAGAACCCACTTGTCCTAGGTTATAATGTGCCAATTTTTGAGAAAAAAAGTGCTATTTTCCCCCCTAAGGGTGCTGCCAGGAGATAAGTGCTTGGTGCAGGCAGGGGGAAGTCATTGGGACTATTTCCTGTTGGAGGTAGAAGCACCCCATTGCTTTGACCTCTAGGGCGTCTGGATCTGCCCCCCTTTGAGGTTTGTCCGACACAGAAAGGACCAATTCTTTGTAGGCCAATGTCTACTAAACCTAAGTGGCTGTACTTGTAAAAAATATTTGACAGTTTGCATAGATTTAGCTTTGTCCTCCATTTTCTTTAACACCTCTTCTGCCTTAACACCAAAGTATCATGCTGTAAAGGTGCATCTAATAATTTAACTTTGACATGATCAGGCAGATTTTGTTCCTTTAACCAAGCATGATGCCTCCTAATTACAGAACCCGTAACTGCGGCCCTGCAGGAGGCCTCCAGAGAATCAAAACCACATTGTTTTCCAACTTGTTCAGCTGCATGCAATAAATCCTGCATTTCCTTGTTTTCTGCAGAGTTTAACATTTTCTGTTTAAGCAATGTCATGATATGTTGCTGGTATTTGAGCATATGAAACTGACATTTTAAGGCCCTTATAGCCAAGGTAGCACATGTGTAAACCTTTTTCCCCATCTATCCAGTGCCCTAGAATCTCTGTCAGAAGGGGTAGGATTTTTTGCAGCGGAAGCCTTAACCCCTTTGGGACCCTGTGAAATAGTTTCTGGGTCTGCAGTAGGGTTTTTGAAAAGGAATGTATGAGAGTCAGGGACCCTGTAATATCTGTCAGGATTAACAGGAGCTGGAGGTAAAGAGTCATGGGTCAGACTAGACTCTGAAACCACATAATCTACAATATCTAACACAGGTGGAATGGCTAGAGGCCTGTGTTGAGGTAGTAAAAGGAAGTCCCTGAGCCTCTTTTTAGATTCTGAAAAATCTTGGCTCTCCCAGTGGAAATATTCCCTCATGGTATGCAAGGTTTCCCCAAAAGAATATTCCTCAGGAGGAGAAGCTGAAGGAATAGAATCCTCATATGGGGGAAGTGAATATTCCTAATCAGAAGAAATAGAAACCTGATCTGAAGATTCATAGTCTGTCTCTTGCCTAGGCCTCTTATCAGGAGGGGATGGGAACCCCTGATCAAGGTAATCAAGTCTTCGGCCATTTTGAGCATCTGTTTTTTGGGCATGGAGGCCTGTCCACGTGGCTCTTGAGTTTGTTTCTTTGTCTTTGAAGGTGCTTTAGTCTTTGCCTTTGAAGCTGAAGTTGGTTTAATGTAGAGATGTTTAAGTCTGAATACACCTTCAGAAGCCGGGTGCCTGCTCAGCGGCTCCAGACACATCTGAGGGAATAGTGTCCGAGCCTCCAATACCTTGAGTTTCCAGCGGCATAGCTGACTCCATGTGGGAGTCGCTAGCGGCCTGCACTCTAAAGTAGCAGGCGCCAGGAGCTGCGGCGCCTCACTGAGAACCGTGACTGGGTTAGGAAGCTTTGTCGGTTTCGCGCCTCGCTTGTCTATCTTCTCCTTTTCATTTTTGTAAACTCCAGTAGTCGGATGGCTACCAGACGATTCTGGATAATTAAACCTGCTTCCAAAACAAAAGGTAAATAGCGAGGGTTGCTGCTACACCGGCAAACACTCATTCAAGCAGTATAGAATCAAGGTTAAGATAAATCAAAGTTGCAGGACTGAGCGAAGACAAGTTGTAACGTAAAACTTAAATAAACAAGTACTTTATTATAAAAAATACTTAACAAGATAAGTGCTTTCGCTATGCAGCTTCATCAGATCTTACATTCACTCTCAGATTCTACGTCTTATATATACGCAAATTCTTATTCGTGACAGCCTGCTTCTTATTTTCCCTAGGAGTCAAGAGGGTTGAGGGAGATTTCTTAGGGCAAAGGTGCTGTGGAGACACAGCTCCTCCCTGCTGTGCTCCTGGGTCTGAGACCCTTGGGCCTACCCCCTGGATTTGGTTTGTGACTTTTTTTGCTCTCCCACCCCATTTTATGTGGGCTAAGAAAGAAAGGGTCACACATTACAATCTGGGTGGTGGGTACTGGAAAACGTCTTTAAAATTAAAGGCTACACTTTTAAACAAAGCAACCCCAAGTAACACAGTAATTTAAGCACTTTTGACCTCAAAATATCAGTCCTGACATTTTGTGGACGAAAGCGCTCAACTTGTTTATTAAATGTTAGTTCCCAAAACACATTCCTAGCTTGTTTTGTTTATTAAACTACACAGTTTCCCTTCTCTTACACTTTTTCAGCAGAGCCTTCTCCAATGAAGCTTCAAGAGTTGTACAAGTCTCTTGACTACAGGCCCCAAAGCAACTGCCCTGCATGATGCAGCCACTGCATTACAGTCACACTTTATGGGGTGCCTAAGTGCCTAACAACCTAGGAACCAAGGCTGCACAAGTCTAGCAATTCCTTTTAAAGGCTCTTATCCTGCATTCTCTCTCTCTTGTTACAACTGCTGTTCATAGATAAGACTGCTCATACAAGAGCTTATGAAACTGACAGCTGAAAGCCCTAATAGCTGAGGTGCATTTTTTTTTTTTTTTTTGGTTAATGAAACCATGCGTTGAAGCTATGGCAAGGAGTCTAGGCCCAGAAGTTCTCTATACCTGATATGGGCCTGAGAGAACTCTCAACTACTAACTCACTGAGTCTTTCGTTCTGTGAAGGGTGTCATCAGATGACAGATTCTCAGGAGGTGAGGCTTACGACAGGACATCTTCAGAAATCAAGCGTAAAGGAAACGGCCACTGAAGAACTTGATCCACACATATGTTAGTTTTTCTGACTCAGAGTCCCCCCCAGGCAGATTGTTCCCTTTTTGTCCTAAGGGAGCGGATTTCTAGAGTAGGATCTTCTTAAGGTGCTAGATGCCTGGATTTCATGAAATCCATAAAATACAGTGCTAGAATCTACTTGCATCTGTTACCAAGACAATGATGAATTTCATACAACATTGGGCATTATACAGCCTAGGTAGTACTGGATTAAACTTTCTCTGAATTACATTGTTAAAACCATTTCATTGGATATATTTATATTAATGTTTTTTTGTCCATCTTACTGCAACTGTACTGAAATGATAGCTAGTTGCGTAATTTGGTATATGTTGCATTATATGATAAACTACTGTATATGTTTTATATGTTGAATTTTAATATACACTAATGTATACTCTGATCTCAGGTCATACTGAAAAGGGTCAAGATGAGCCCACATAAACATTATCAAAGGGTAATAACGTTAATAAAGTTTTCAGGTCTGAACAATTTAAATGGGGATTTTTTTTTACACAGTTTAAACAGGCAACTAAGATTCACTTAGGAGGACATGGAAACTGTTGTATAACCTTGTCAAAATGCAGAGGACCTGCAACGAATTCCCTATTCTTATCAGACATGCTTTTGTGTTTCTTGTGTTTGCAAGACACCTTGAAAAATAGCTGGTTTAGCCTGGGAGACCACAGGAGCAGTTATGAAATTCCACTCTAATACACAAGTGCTCCAGCAAGGGTTACACAGACATTTGGTGCGTTAATCATGAGCTTACCATCAACATCAAAAAACGCAGCATTTTGTTTTTTAAACCTAGCATTGCTGCCACTTACCATACACATAACATTCCACTTAAAACTGGCACACTTATCAGGGACTTGGACATCTATGTTGATAGCTGAATCTCAACTACATCATCTCTGTGGTGGTGAGAAAATTCTGTCTTGCAAAAATTTCCTTTATGGTATTGCTTTCACTGTGTAAAGTTAGTAGCCCACTTTATTCCTTTCCTTACTGAACCCATCACTGAATATAATGCCCTGGTTGGCAAGTAAACTCATGATGCACCTAAAGCAACTTAACAGACCTCAAGGTTTCCTTACAAAAAGGATATTTGGTCTCGGTATCCTTGGCTACGCAGACAAAGTACTCTCTCTCTACCTGGTACCATACAGAATACTGAAGGGAGTGGTGACCCATGCTTAGCCTTCTATGCTATGAAGGACTCAGCACTCTTTGAACTTCACCTAAACAGAACCAGAGGTAAAGCAAATACCTGCTCTACAGACCTAAACCTGTACTATCACACAGACGTAAGATAGCATGACAGACGCCTAACCCAGACTTATTCTCATCTTTTGGAAAAGACTTGGATTGCATACCAAGCAAAGAACTTTCCTAACGATGTGGATATTGACCTAAGTTTCGATGAGTCCAATGTCATAAGAAAATCTTTCTATACTGCACAGCTTATAAACCAAAGAGGTTGTGCCTAGATTTAGAAATGGCATTGTCCCCCTTTACTCACCACAGAGTGCAATGCCTCTTTTGGCATGTACTTGTCCAGACACGTACAACAGCTGAAACACCCACAGAGATACATTACTAAAAAAAGGATACAAGGCCTAAACAAAATGCACTAAAACGACTAATTCAAAGCCCTGTCAACATACTCTGTAGCCTACAGACTGATAAGGGGTTACTTGTGTCTGGCACAGAAGGCATCCTCTGATCCAATACTGAAACACCTACTGCACATCAGCAAGTCAAATGGGATCAGAAATACTCTGTTTAGGGATCTAAACCTCTTCTACAACATCAACAGAACTGTTTGGAGGGTCAGGTATACCTTGCAGAGGATGCCACTGCTCTGAGACTCTCCATCCACATAAAAAGCCCATTCCTATCCATATTTAATAGCAACTTGGATCTATAGATGATTTAGAAAAGGACTGAGAACCCTGTACTACTAAATGACACAGCCAGCTCCTAAATGGTTTATCCCATGCATGGGCCCTGTCAAATCAACTAAAGTATGATCCCAGTAATCCTCACTAGGATTCACATATAATGATAGACTATGGGATGGGTAAGGCCAATTAACACCAAATGGGACAGGTTAAATTAAAGCACAAAAAGGGAAACTGGCTAGGCTTAAAAATGGCCCACAAAGGCAGCTAAAGAATAGTTGTTTACCATAACCTTAGATGCCCTTCTCACCCATGCTGCAGCATTCATAACTGTTAAGGAGGTTTGCTGCCTGCGGCACCGGACATCCGGCCGGTATACCAAATTCTTAAGAGCAGGGATACTTGCTACGTTGCTTGTCAGGGCCATAGATGGACATTGGCTATAAAAGAGACGTCTGCATGTACCCCCCTTCAGAAATGACTGCCGCATACAGTAGTACCCCTTGGGACCAAGTTAAGGAAGCTTTTCTGACCCACATATGCCACCAGGCCAAAGGAACCCAATAAATGTATGTGCCTGTTACTTTGTCCTGTTTGGATTGGAGAGAGGGTAGGGAAAGTCACTCCAGATAGGAAAAAAAAAAAAAACAGGGCCAGATGAGGTTGGGGGACGACGACGACCGAATACTGCAACATGGAAGAGGACGACATCTAAGGTTACGGTAAGTTCTTACACAACTATTCTATGTCCTTCGATTCTCACGTTACAGCATCCATAACTGTAGAAACAGTACCCAAGCTTTAGGTATGAGCCTGGGAGGAAGGTAGAGGGGCCTGGTCTATAAGAACCTGTAAAACTGATCTAGCAAACCCAGTTCTGGCTCTGGAGACCAAGTCTAGCTTGTAGTGATTGGTAAAGGTAAGGACTGAGGACACGGTGGCCACTTCCAGTATGGAAGAGTAGTCCACCCCCCCCTTGAAAAAGGCTGCTGAAGAGGCAGCTGCCCTAGTAGAATGCGCTCTCACATTGGTAGTTAAAACTTTTCCACGAAAGGAATAACAGGCAGATATAGCTTTAGAGATCCATGAAGATAGTCTCTGTTTAGAGACTGCTTTCTCCAAGGCTCTAGGGTGAAAGGAGACAAACAGCTGGTCAGACTTTCTAATGGATTTGGTCTTGTCCAGGTAATACCTAAGCTGCCTATGAACATCCAAGGAATGTAGGGTTCTTTCAGATGGATTTTAAGGATGAGGGAAAAAAAACAGGGAGGTTAATGGCTTGATTTAAGGACAGTTCATTAACCACTTTAGGCAGAACAAGGGGTTAGTCCTGAGACGGACCCTGCCCTTATGGAAGATGAGGTAAGGGAGATTAGCCATCAAGGCCTGTTTTTCTGAGACCCTCCTGGCGGATGTGAGGGCTAAAAGCATTACTGTTTTGCATTACTGTTTTCCAAGTACATAGTTTCAGTGATGCTGAGTGAGCTGGTACAAAAGAAGGTAGTGAGTTTTTCAAGAACAAAATTAAGGTCTCATGAATGCGGTATCGGTTTTCTAGGTGGTTTAATATGGAGGACCCCTCTTAAGAACAGTTTTCCTTCTAATCTGGATACTAAGCGAGGAACCAAGGGGAGACAGGTGGAAATGGCTGACAAGTACACCTTAACAGAAGAGTAGGTCAGCCCTGAAAGTAGAAGCTCACACAAGTAAAAAAGGACCATAGGTACAGGAATAAGAAAGGGGTCCTGTTTTTTCTTTTGACACAACCTCGAGAATCTTTTTCATTTTGCCACATAATTTCTCCTGGTACTAGGTTTCCTGGCTTCCTGCAGGACATTGAATATGTCCTCTGAATATAGGTGTCTGAAGGGGATCGGAAATATCACCCATAGAGTGAGTCCGAGGTTGAGCACCTGAGGGTGTATCAGTGACCCCCTGTCTTGTGTGAGTAGGTCAAATCAGTGAGGTAAGCTGCGGTAATTGCCTTTCGCTAGTAGATGAAGGGGAAAGAAATGCTGTCTTGGCCAAAAGGGAGTCACCAGCAACGATTTTTTGGTTTGTCCCTGTGAATCTTCAGAAGAACTCTTTGAATCGGTGTGAAAAAGAAAAGGCGTCCACCCTTCACGCCTGTGGATGTGGATCCCTTGTGCAAAAACAGAGGCATCTGCCTGTTCTGGGAGGAGGAGGAGGCAAACAGATCTGCCTGAGGAATACCCGACTTGTGAATGAGATCCAAAAATACCTCCCTCTGAAGCATCCATTCATAAGAGGGTGCAGAGGTTCTGCTGAAAGTGTCTGCCATCACATTCTCTGCTGAAGGAATGCACACTGCTTGCAGGTGAATGTGCAATTCCGCTGTCAGGGACCAAATCTAAATTGTCAGGGTGCAGAGCAGGTAGGACCTTGTCCCCCCGCTTGTTGATACACCACAGGACCATCATATTGTCTGTGACAACTTTTAAGGTGTCTGGAAGGAGGACTAGATGGAAGGTTTGCAAGGCTAAGAGAAGGGCCCTTTTCTCAGATACTGATGTGGTCCTTTTGTCTGAGGAAGGACCATCTCCCTGAACTTTGTTTTGTTTGTTGTGGGTTTGCAGGACTGCTTACCAACCCAGGTCTGAAACATCTGTGAAGATTTGTTGTGAGGGTGTGGGAATCCTCAAAGGTATACACTGGTTGAGGCGTATGGCTGCAATCCACCATTGCACCTCTTTTTTCAGGCATGAGAGGAGAGGCAGTGGAGTATCCAGGGGGTGAGAAAGTTGGTTCCACAGACTCCTCAGCACCAATTGAAATTTTCTCATATGCAGCCTTGCTAAGGGGAGCATGGGTTATCAAGGATGTCATGTGCCCTAGGACCCTCAGGAATTCCCTGGTTGATAAGGTTTGGAGGAAGAGTGTTTGGAGGTAAGTGTATGACAGCTTCCACCTTCTGGCAATGAAGGCCGCCACCTGGTCTGTTTTTATCCTGCACCAAATGAAAACCAGGTCTTGGGTGGGTGTGTCAGATGAGATTTTTCCTGGTTCACAGTGAACCCTAGTTTTGCCAGGTTTTGGAAACCATGCCTAGGTGGTGGTTGAGGGTGTGGCAATCCTGGTGAAGAATCAAGAGGTCTTCTAAGGATGGATATATTTGAATGCCCTGCATTCTGAAGTGGGCGATAATTGGGGCTAGGCACTTTGTGAATATTCTGGGAGCTGTGGAAGGCCTGTCAATGCAGAAAATTGAAAATGCAAGGAACCCATGGAAAAGCGTAGGAACTTCCTGCAGCTGGGGTGTACAGGAACATGGAGGTAAGCATCCTTCAGATCCAGAGATACCATGAAGGCTTGGGGAGATATTAGGCGCAGGAGGTGATACAAGGTGAGCATTTTGAAGGTAGGCACCTTGAGGAATAGATCTGAGTATAGACAAATCCAGGGCTGGCCTCCAGGGACACCTTTTCTTGGAACCAAAAACATCCTGGAGTAAAACCCCTTGTTTGTCTGTTCTGGAGTTACTCTTTCTATAGTGTCCTGAGCTTGAACCTTACCCAGAATTGGGGGGGAGGGGAAGAAATGAAGCTGATTTGTAGGTGGTTGGGGTATCCCCTGAAATGGAGAAAGTGCCCACAAAGTCATAAAGTATCCTTTTCTGGATGAGGGAAAATACCCACGCCTCTGACGTAATTTTCCACCAACAGAGTAGGGAAATGGTGAGGCAGAGGGATAAGGGAGTTGAGTTGGGTAATGGGTTTGAGTCACAATGGAGTAGCTCTGTCCTGGTCAGGCCTGCCAATGAAAGAGAGTTGGAGTGGAGGCAGAAGTTTATTTAGGAGTGGAATGTCTCCTAGGTTGCCTCCTTCCCTTAGCCTGTTGGGCAATGAAATGAGATGAATCTGCCTCCTAACAAAGGTGGCCCTTTGAGGGTAGTTCCTACGATACCTAGAAATAGGAAACTAACAAATGCTTTAGATTTTGTAGCTCCTTGCTCTTTTCCTGTAGGAATTTAAGGAGCTCAGCAGAAGCTGCACCGAAAAGGGCCTTATTATCAAGAGGTGCATCTAACAATTTGGTCTGGATATCCATAGGAAGGGGGTGCAACCTCACCCAAGAACATCTTGGGACAGAACCTGAGGCTGCAGATTTGAAGGCTGCCTCTACCGCATCGTAACTGCACTTTAATATAGAGTGTCTGGTCACCTAGGAGGCGGTAGAAAGCAGGGCAGAGAATTGAGACTTAGCAGGAGAGTCTGGCACATCTGGAGTCAGTGCAGAAGCTTTTGATAGGGTATCTAACACAAACCTAGCCATGTGAGTTTGATAGTTTAGAGCTCTGATGGCTAGAAATTAAGTATATACAGTCTTCCCTAATCTATCCATAAATTTGCTGTCCTTGTCAGTGGGAAACAGAAGTGGAGGGCAGCTGTCTGGATGATTAACCTGCTGACACTGCAATGACAGCAGGATCTGCAGAGGGGTTCTTGAAGAGGAATTGTGTATAGTGAGGAACTTTACAGAATTTATCTAGACGTTTAGAAGCTAGGGGCTGAGAGTCAGGGGTCTGGGATGCCGCCAGAAAGGCATCATGAAAGGCAAGAAGCAGGGGAGGGACTGGAGATGGAGAAGGCTGGACCATCTACAGTAATTCAAAGCATCTCTCTCTTGTTTCAGAAACACCTGAGGACTGCAATTTAAAATCTTCTCTCAGAAAAATGGTGTCCCCAATGGAGAATTCCTCTCCTGGAGATTCAGAAAATACAGTTGTGTACCTACCATAAATGTAGATGTTCAAGTGTATTCACTGTTGCAGTCATTACACTTGGGTTATCCTGCTGGCAGGCTACCTGCAGTCTGCCTGAATTCCAAAGTCTAGGTCCAGCGTCGGTTGCTGTCGCCTCTTCCCTGACGTCAGTGCGCCAGGGGTATAAAAGATGCAGCCGACGCCATTTTCTTCAGTTTTTCTTGCCCTAGATGTCAGGTGCCCCCCAACAGGGCAGGCTAAAAATTATGCCAATAAAAAAGCATGCACTAAAATAAACATTACCTTCATCTACAAGCAAATACACCACATAGGTTGTATTTCTATAGAAGTACAGATAAGTCCCAGCAAAGAAAAGGGGGATGGTGGGTGGGTAACCTGGACTGCAACAGTGAATACACTCGAACATCTACATTTATGGTAGGTACACAACTGTACTATGTTCATCGTGTTTCACTGTTGCAGTCATTACACTTGGGTTGAATCCCAAAGCTGAGGTTGGGTGGCTGGGTCTAAATAGATTTAGGAGTGGCTATGAGGCCCTGTAGAACTGCAGTGGTAAAGCCTGCTCTGGATTTAGAGTAAAGAGGTAAGTAGTAGTGCTTTGTAAAAGTGTGCACTGAAGTCCAAGTTGCAGCCTCTAAAATGTCTTTGGTTGGTACTCCTTTGAGGAAGGCTGCTGAAGTGGCTGCTGCTCTGGTTGAATGTGGCCTAATGCCCTTAGGCACTGATTTGCCATGTTGTGAATAACAGAAACGAATGCAGTGGCCTATCCATTTTGAAATAGTCTGCTTTGAGGTAGCCTTTCCTGGTGATCCTGCAGCATATGCCACTAAGAGTTGTTCAGTCTTTCTGAAAGCTTTAGTTCTGTCCAAGTAAAAGCATAGCTGTCTGTGCATGTCCAAAGAACGCAGAAGTCTCTCCCCCTTATTCTGTGGGTTTGGATAAAAGGTAGGCAAATGAATGGTTTGGTTAAGGGCCACAGTGGACACTACCTTAGGCATAAATGTTGGGTTTGTTCTCAGGGAAACCCTGTCTGGATGGAAAATTATGAAAGGTTCCACAGCCATTAGTGCCTGTAACTCAGACTGTTCTTGCCGAGGTTATAGGTTATTGCTAGGAGCAGAGCTGTTTTCCATAAGAATTTTATCTCCGCTGTATTGGCTGGTTCAAAAGGAGGCAGTGTGAGTTTTTCCAAGACATAATTGAGGTCCCATGCAGGTGTTGGCGCTCACCTTGGTAACCTGACAGACACAAGCACAGGGTTTCATTCTCAAGTGGTTACTGTTTTCCATGATAAGAATTTTATCTCAGCTGTATTGGCTGGCTCAAAAGGAGGCAGTGTGAGTTTTTCCAAGACATAATTGAGGTCCCATGCAGGTGTTGGCGCTCTCCTTGGTTACCTGACAGACACAAGCACAGGGTTTGATTCTCAAGTGGTTACTGTCTAGTTACTTGCTAGGCATATAACAGTCTGCAGACTAACTGCCTAGTAGTTATCTGTGAGCCTAAAAAATATGAAAGTCTAGACAGTTTACAACATGTGGCAATGGAGTAGATGTCTATTTATCAACAGAAATAAATGAAAGTTGGTAAGATTGTATGCAAGATTACTTCAGGAATGCACAATTGCTAAAGTGTTAAATTTGTTCATTGACATTTGTTTACTGGGAAAGTCCGACTGGGCACAGGCCCCCCCTTTCAGTGGTCGCCTGGGAAGAAACGTTCCGAGTATCACATATAATACAATCAATATTTACAACAAATTACATAATGCAGTTTTAGTGAATATAGTGTTTTAATCAGTATAATAAAATTTGTATTAATACAAACAATATACAATGTACTGAGAATTTACAGACAGAAGAGTGGTGTATAAGATAGAAGTAATTTAAGAAAAAAATACATTAGAGTGAGGTATTAGTGAGGAGAAGCAAGTTAAGAGTCAACAGCAATGGAATAGTAATTAGGTTGTGCTAATCAGAAGTAGGTACAGTTGTTTTAAGTGGTACAATAATGTGAGACATCAGAAGGGGATAAGCAGATTAAGTGATTTTAAAGGGAGGTATAAGAAGGTGATAAAAGATGCTGAGAGAGCCATCTTCCAGACGAGAAGCAGGGAGAAAGCCAGGAGGCAGTAGTGCAAGTCTTTTAGTAATGGTTTGAATAAATATAAAAATGAAGGTGTGAGATAGAAAGTACAGTTGTGTACACTTACCATAAATGTAGATGTTCGAGTGTATTCACTGTTGCAGTCATCACACTTGTGTTATCTGCCTGCAAGTAGGCCTAAGTCAGTCCGAATACCAGAGTCTTGGGATTTCTGCGTCGGATGCTGTCGCTTCTTCCATGACGTCAGGTCATCAGGGGTATAAAACATGCAGCCAACGCCATTACATCAGTATTTCTTGCCCCAGATGTCAGGAGTCCCCAAAATAGGAAGCAATTACATGGTGTGGAACATCTCCAGTTAAAAATAAATACCAGTGCCATAGGATATGGCCAAAAGGAGGATAGGCAGAAAGTATAGAAAAGTCAGGGGGCTGGAGGGAGGGTAATCAGGACTGCAACAGTGAATACACTCGAACATCTACATTTATGGTAAGAGTACACAACTGTACTATGTTCTTCATGTTTCACTGTTGCAGTCATCACACTTGGGTTGATTCCCAAAGCTGAAGAAGGGTGGAGGCAGTCAAGAAGTATTAGGGCTGGCTAGCAAGCCTTGTAAGACTGCTGTAGCAAATCCAGCTCTGGATTTAGAAAAGATAGGCAAATAGTAATGCTTGGTGGAAGTGTGCACTGAACTCCAGGTTGCAGCTTCCAGGATGTCCCTGGTAGGGACTCCCCTGAGAAATGCGGCAGAGGTTGAGGTAGCCCTAGTGGAATGGGTTCTGATCCCCTGTGGGGTAGGTTTTCCATGGTGCTTGTAGCAAAGCTGACTAGCAGCTGGTCAGATTTTCTGAAAGGTTTAGTCCTGTCAAAGTAGAACCTAAGCTTGAGTGCATGATCCTTTCCCCTTTATTCTGAGGATTAAGAAAAAAAAGGTTGGTAAATGGATGGATTGGTTTAAAGCCACACTGGATACCACCTTGGGCATAAATGATGGGTTAGTCCTGAGGGAAACACTGTCTGCATGGAAGATAATGAAGGATTCTACAGCCACAAGGTCCTGTAACTCAGACACTCTTCTTGCTGAAGTGATGGATAGAAGTAAGGCTGTTTTCCAAGAGAGGAATTTTAACTCTGCTGCAGCCGCAGGCTCAAAAGGGGGAAGCGTGAGCTTCTCTAGTACAAAGTTAAGGTCCCAGGCAGGAGTGGGTGCTCTCCTCAGGGGGTTCTTAAATTGTTAGCTCCTCTCGGGAACTGTTTGACCAGAGGGTGAGAGAAGAGGGGTGGCTCAGTGTTGTAATGAGCTGAGATGGCAGAGGCATGACTGATGAGAAGGATAGGCCTTTGTGGAGCAGCTCTGCTAGATAATCTAGCATTTGAGGTAAGGTGGGCATGGCTGTGTCCTTTCCCTGAGACTGGCTCCAAGAACAGTATCTTTTAAACTTTCTGAATAGGATTTCCTAGCACTAGGCCTCCTGGCCTCAAGGATGCCATCTAGCACCTGTTTGCTGAGGGTAGCTGATGATGTATTCAGGGAATAAGCCAGGCTGCTAGGTTCAGGGTTTGCAGCTGAGGATGCAAAATTTGACTCTCCTGCTGGGACAGCAGAGATGGGGTCTGATGCAGGTGCCAGGGTGGCACTGTTGTCAGACTGCATAAAAGTGGGTACCAGTGCTGGCGTGGCTAGTCTGGTGTAATAAGGATTGTCCTCGGCTTGTCCTTTTTGATCTTGAGTAGTACGTTCGAGAGGAGGGGCAGAGTGGGAAAGGCACAGATTGAGAGGTTTCCCATGTAAAGGATAGGGCATCCACTTTCCAAGCTTGGCTGTGGGGAGCTCTGGTGCAAAATTTGTTCAATTGATGGTTTTGGGGAGAAGTGAAGAGGTCCACCTATGGTGGTTCCACCTGTGTATTAGAAACTTGAATGAGTTGGGTTCCAGTTTCCACTCCTGTTGGTCCATTAGAATTATGCTTAAGTTGTCTGCCAGTGAATTATGTTTGCCTGACAAGAATTGAGCTTGCAAGTGCACTTGGTTGCTCAAGGCTGTGTTCCACAGAGCCATGGCTAACCTGCAAAGTGGGTAGGAATGAGTTCCCCCTGCATATTTATGTACCACATGACTGTGGTGTTGTCTGTCTTTATCAAGAGTTGCCCTGGAAGGAAAAGGTATTGGAAGGCTGTCAGTGCATTCTGTACACCTAACATTTCTTTTTGACTGATATGCAGGTGCACTTGTCCTGGGGTCCATTTGCCTTGAATGCACTTGCCTGCCATGTGAGCCCCCCATGCACAGTCTGATGAGTCTGTTGTCATTTGGGCGGCAGGGGTTGAGTGAAAGGGAGTCCCTTGTTGTGGTTGCAGGCCTCTACCCACCAAAGGAACTCTGTACTGAGGCAGGGAATGATAGGAATCACTGTTTGCAGGTCCTGAGAATGTTGACACCAGAGACTTTTTAAGTACCATTGAAGTTTCCTCACATACATTCTTGCATATGGAATTAGGAGAATGCATGAGGCCATGAACCTTAAGGCTTGCAGTATTTTTCTGGCAGATAGCTGGGTGTGGGTGGCCAGTAGTTTGAAGTAATTTGTCAAATAAATTGCTTTTCTGGAGTGAGGAATGCCATCTGGGAAGTTGTGTTCAAGCTTGCTCCCAGGAATACATTTTTCTGGCTGGGTACCAGATGTGACTTTTTTTTTTTTGTTGATGGTATACCCCTGAGAAGTTAGTAGTCTTTATAAATGTCAGGTGCTGACGTAGCAGTTCCTGACTGTCCACCTGAATAAGGCAACTGTCCAAGTATGGGTAAATGTGAATGTTTCTCTGCCTGCAGTTTGCAATGGCTGGAGCCATGCACTTTGTGAATACCCTGGGTGCAGTAGATAAGCCAAAGGGAAGTGCAGAGAACTTGAGGGTCTATTATTAGATCATTGAAAAGTACAGTTTTGTATCTACCATAAATGTAGATGTTAGTGTGCTGCAGTCATTACACTTGGGTTATCCTGCCATCAGGCAGTTCCCCAGTCGGTCTGAGTTCCAAAGTCTTGGTCCAGCGTTGGTTGCTGTCGCCTCCTCCCTGACATCAGTGCAATAGGGGTATATAAGATGCAGCTGACGCCATTTTCTTCAGTTTTTCTTGCCCCAGATGTCAGGTGCCCCCAAATAGGTAGGCAATTTACACTGCTAATAAAACATACATAAGAAAAGCAAACAACTTTCAGTTACCAGCAAATACTCCCCATAGGTAGTAAAGGGTAGAAGGCATAGGTACGTACCAGCAAGTAAGAGGGGAAGGAGGGAGGGAGGGTAATCTGGACTGCAGCAGTGTTTACACGCGAACATCTACATTTATGGTAGGTACAAAACTGTACTATGTTCATCGTTTTACACTGCTGCAGTCATTACACTTGGGTGGAATCCCAAAGCTGAGGTAGGGAGGCTGGTTCTATAAGGCATTAGGGGTGGCTATAAGGCCCTGCAGCACAGCAGTGGTGAAGCCAGCTCTGGATTTGGAGTATAAAGGCAAATGGTAATGCTTGGTGAAGGTATGCACAGAACTCCATGTTGCTGCTTCCAAAATATCCTTGGTAGGTACTCCTCTGAGGTAGGCAGTTGAAGTGGCTGTTGCCCTGGTGGAGTGAGATCTAATGCTGCTAGGTACAGGTTTCCCATGGTGAGTATAGCAGAAACGTATACAATGTCCTATCCATTTTGAGATAGTCTGTTTGGAAATGGCTTTTTCCTGTGCTCCTGCAGCATATGCTACCAATAATTGCTCAGATTTTCTGAAAGCTTTGGTTTTGTCCAAGCAGAAGCGTAATTGTCTGTAAATGTCCAAATAATGTAGTAGTCTCTCCCCTTTGTTCTGTGGTTTTGGATAGAAAGTTGGCAAATGAATAGTTTGGTTTAGAGCCACACTTGATACCACCTTTGGCATAAACGTAAGGTTACTTCTTAAAGATACCCTGTCCTGGTGGAAAATGAGGAAAGGTTCCATTGCCATTAGTGCCTGTAATTCTGAAACTCTTCGTGCTGATGTTATTGCCAGTAGCAGAGCAGTTTTCCAAGAGATGTATTTTAATTCTGCTGCGTTAGCTGGCTCAAAAGGAGGTAAAGTTAATTTTTCCAAAACAAAGTTGGGGTAGGTGTGCTACGGGGCGGTGTTATGTTTTTAGCCCCTCTCAGGTACTGTTTGAGCAAAGGATTAGAAAAAAATTGGTGAATCCGTGTTGTAATAAGCAGAAATGGCTGAGGCGTGGATCTTGATGGATGAGAAGGAGAGGCCCTTGTCCAGCATCTCAGTTAAATACTGAAGCATCTGAGGAATGTTTGGGACAAGAGGGTCAAGGCTGTGCGCCTGGTTCCAGGCACAGAATCTCTTCCATTTATCCGAGTAGGCTTTTCCTGGTGCTACGCCTTCTGGCCTCCAGAATGACATCCATAACAGCTTTGGAGAGAGGCATTGCTTGCTTAACTAAGGAATTTTCCATGCAGCTAGGTTTAAGGTCTTTAGCTGGCTGTGAAGTATCTGACTGTTGTGCTGTGTTAGCAAATGTGGGATTTGAGGCAAAATCCAGGGTGGTTCTTGTGCTAAGTTCTTTAAGATTGGGTACCAGTGCTGGGGTGGCCAGTCTGGTACAATCAGGATCATCTTTGGCTCTTCCTGCCTGGCTTTTATGACTACCTTTGGAAGGAGAGGTAAAGGAGGGAAAGCGTATACTTGCAGGTTTTTCCAGCTGAATGAGAGGGCATCCACTTCCCATGCTTGTGGATGTTAACTCCTTGTGCAGAATTTCTGTAGCTGGCAGTTCATTGGAGATACAAACAGATCTATGTCCGGTCTCCACCATTTTTGTGTTATCATTCTGAATACTTGTGGATTCAATTCCATGCGTGGGGATCCATGATATTTCTGCTTAGGTCGTCTGCCAGTGTGTTTTTCTCTCTTGGCAGGAATTGTGCTTGCAGATGAACTTGGTAGTCTAGAGCTGTGTTACACAAGGTCATGGCTTGTCTGCAGAGGGAGTAGGAGTGCGTGCCCCCTTGCTTGTTTATGTACCACACAACCATGGTGTTGTCTGTCTTTAGTGTAGTCATGGTGTAGTTGTCCTGGATGCAGCAGGTCCTTGAAAGCTATAAGTGCATTTTGTACAGCTAGCATCTCTTTTTGATTGATGTGAAAATGCCTTTGCTCTGTGGGCCACTCGTCCTGAATACATTTTCCTGCCATGTGTGCTCCCCAGGCGTAATCCGATGCATCTGTTTGTCAGTGTTTGTCTGGCTGTGGGTTGAGTAAAAGGCTGTCCCTTGTTGAGGTGCCCAGCTTGAGCTCACCATCGAAACTCCTGTTGAAGGCAAGGAATTAGTGGTATAACTGTTTCCAAAATTTGACAGTGTTGAGACCATACACTCTTTAGGTACCACTGTAGTTTCCTCATATGCAGTCTGGCATATGGAATTAGTAGTATGCAAGATGCTATGTAGCCCAAGGCCTGCAGACTTTTTCATGCAGGGAGTTGGGCCTTTGTTGCCATCAATTGAAAGTATCGAGTCAGTTGTCCTTGCATGTCTGGCGTGATATAAGCCATCTGGGCCATTGTGTTCAAGCTGGCACCCAGGAATATTATCTGTTGTGAGGGCACTAGTTTTGATTTCTTTTCGTTTACTGTGTACCCCAGGCAACTTAATAACTTTACGAACACCAGATGCTTTAGAAGAATGTCCTTGCTCTCTGCTTGAATCAGGCAGTCGTCCAAGTACGGATAAATTTGAATTCCTTTTTGCCTGCAAAATGCAATTACTGGTGCCAGGCACTTGGTGAAGACCCTGGGCGCAGTAGATAAGCCAAAGGGCAGTGCAGAGAATTGATAGTGCATTGAACCAGCTAGAAATCTGAGGTATCTTCTGCAGTTTTGTCTGATCGGAACCATGCAGGTATGCCTCCTTGAGGTCCACAGTCACGAGCCAAGCTTTCTTGCCCAGCATGGGAAGAAGCTGCTGTAGTGTCAACATTTTGAATTTCAGAACATCCAGGTAAGTGTTTAGAGAAGAAAGATCCACAATGGGTCTCCAGGCTTTGTCCTTTCTGGGAACCAGAAAGAGTCTTGAATAAAATCCTTGTCCTTGCTCCTGTGGTGGTACCTTTTGAATAGCTCTCATGTCCGTGAGTGCTGTAATTTGTTTTTGAGCCTCTGCCCATTGATTTGGTGGCAGATTTGGCATTCCTTTTAACCTTGGCAAAGTGTGAAATTGGAACCTGTAATCTTGAGATACAATGTTGAGAACCCATTTGTCTTTGGTAATGCAATGCCAATTGTGATACAAAAAGTACAGTTTTGTACCTACCATAAATGTAGATGTCCGATAGATATGCAACTGCAGTCATAACATATGGGGTTGTCCTGCCTCAGGCAGCCCTCGGTCGGCCGGATTCCAAAGTCTGGGTCCGACATCGGCTGATGTCGCATTTCTCTCCGACATCAGAGCGGCTGGAGTACATAAGCATCAGCCGACGCCATCTTCTTCAGTGTTTCTTGCCCCAGATGCCAGGTGCCCTCCAAGGAAGGCTGTAATCAAATTGGAAGATGAAACAGGTTTCCAGACAAATAAATAAGCAGTAAACAGATACACCATAACAGATATCCCCAGCTAAGGATAACAGGGATCGGAGTGGACCCAAGGCATAGAGGGGAAGGAGGGAGGGAAAACCCGACTGCAGTTGCATATCTATTGGACCATCTATATTAATGGTAGGTACAAAACTGTACTATGTCCTTCAAGAATGCAACTGCAGTCATAACATATGGGTTGAATACCATAGCTTAGCTGGGGGAGGTGGAATGCTCTAAGAAAAGGATGGTGTAGCTAGCAATCCCTGCAGGACTGCCAAAGCAAAGCCTGCTCTGGATCTGGAATATAGAGGAAGGTTGTAGTGTTTGGAAAATGCATGCACGGAGCTCCATGCAGCAGCTTCTAGAATGTCTTTTGTATGCACCCCTCTTAAGAATGCTGTAGAGGTGGCTGTAGCTCTGGTGGAGTGTGGTCTGACATTGGCTGGCACACTCTTTCCATGGAAGGAATAACAGAATCTGATGCAATGTCCAATCCATTTTGAAATTGTCTGTTTGGAAATTGCTTTTCCTTGTACTCCAGGGGCGTAAGCTACAAAAAGCTGATCAGACTTCCTACTGGTCTTGGTTCTGTCCAGGTAGTAGCGAAGTTGTCTGTGAATGTCCAAGGTATGCAACAGTCTTTCTCCTTTGTTCTCAGGATTGGGAAAGAAAGTAGGCAGGTGAATTGCTTGATTTAAAGAGACCCTAGATACCACTTTTGGGAGAAAGGTAGGGTTGGTTCGTAAGGAGACCCTGTCTCTGTGAAAAGTTATGAACGGTGGTATAGCCATTAGGGCCTGTAATTCCGAAACCCTTCTTGATGAGGTAATGGCCAACAGGAAAGCTGTCTTCCAGGAAAGAAATTGTAAATCCACAGAAGCTGCTGGCTCAAAGGGAGGTAGAGTCAATTTTTCTAGGACAAAGTTGAGGTCCCAAGCTGGTACTGGTGCCTTTCTTGGGGGCTTTATATTCTTGATTCCTCTAAGAAATTGCCTTAACAAAGGATGCGAAAACACAGGTGGATCAGTGTTGTATCTAGCTGAGATAGCTGAAGCATGTATTTTTATAGAGGAGTATGAGAGTCCATTATGTAGCATATTTGCCAAATATTCCAGGATGAGTGGGATGCTCAAAAGTGATGCATCATGGCCCTTGGTGGTATTCCAAATGCTGAATCTCTTCCATTTGGTTGAGTAAACCTTTCTGGTGGATGGTCTGTGGGCTTCTGTCAGTATCCACTGAACTTCCTTGGAAAGAGGTAGGTTGAGGTTATTCATGATATCTCCCAAGCTGTTAGCTGTAGCGTCTGGATGTTGGGATGAACTGTCCTGAAGTTGTGTTGAGTCAAAAGTTGGGGCCATTGGGGGAGGGCCCACGTTTTGTTGTGACATATGCTCCGTAGTAGTGGGTACCAGTGTTGTCTTGGCCAGTCTGGAGCTATTAGGATCCCCTTGGGCTGCTCTGCTTTGATCTTTAGTAACACTGTGATCATCAGTGGCAGAGGTGGAAATGCATACATTTTTAGGGAGCTCCAGTTGAATGAGAGAGCATCTATTTTCCATGCTGGTGGATGATATGTCCTTGAACAGAACTTTTGTAAGTGATGATTGAGGTGGGAGGCAAATAGGTCTACGTCCGGCCTGCCCCATGTCGAAGTGAATCGTATAAAGATTTCTGGATGTAACCTCCATTCGTGGGGGGTCTAGGAAATTCCTGCTTAGACTGTCTGCCAGAACATTGCTTTGCCTGGAACAAACTGGGATTGCAACTGTATGTTTAGGCACAGTGATTTTTCCCAAAGATTCATTGTCAGTCTACAAAGGGGGTAAGAATGAGTGCCCCCCCTGCTTGTTTATGTACCACATCACAGTGGTGTTGTCTGTCCGTATTAGTAGGTGGCCTGGTTGTAGTTGTTGTCCGAAGGCCTCGATGGCATGCATTACTGCCAGCATTTCTTTTTGGTTGATATGCAGATGTGTTTCCTTTGGAGACCATTGTCCGTGAATACATCTGCCCTCCATGTGCGCCCCCCATCCAAGGTCTGAGGCGTCTGTGGTCATGGTCTGTGTTATCTGAGGTTTTTTGAATGACATACCTGTGTTTGACTGGCTTACTGAGGCCCACCATAGAAATTCCTTTTGAAGACATGGAATGAGCGGTATGGTTGCTTCTAGGTTGTTGCTGTGTTGAGACCATAAGCTTTTTAGGTACCACTGAAGCTTTCTCATGTGTAGTCTTGCTAGTGGAACCAGGAGAATGCAGGATGCCATGTAACCCAGGGCCTGTAGGAATCTCCTTGCAGTCATCTGGGTGAGCTTTGCTAAACTTTTGAAGTAATGAGTTAACTTCTTTTGCTTGTCTTCTGTCAGGTAAGCCATTTGAGAGGCTGTGTCTAGTTTGGCTCCTAAGAAGGTAATTTGCTGGGATGGCTGAAGTCTTGACTTTTGAAAGCTGACTGTGTATCCCAGAGCCTGTAGCAAATGTATGACATAATTCAAGTTTTTTGTCAAAGTTAGTTTGTCGTCCGCTTGTATGAGGCAATCGTCCAGGTACGGGTAGATTTGAATCCCGTGGAGCCTGCTATGAGCAATTACTGAAGCCAGGCATTTCGTGAATACTCTGGGCGCAGTAGATAAGCCAAATGGCAATGCTGAGAATTGATAATGCTCTGGCCCTGCAAGAAATCTGAGGCATCTTCTGCAGCTGTGTCTGATAGGGACATGCAGGTATGCCTCCTTGAGGTCCAGAGTAATCAGCCAAGACCCCTTGCCCAGCATGGGAAGGAGTTGCTGTAGAGTCAGCATTTTGAACTTTGGTACTATGAGAAAAGTGTTTAAAGCGGACAAGTCCAGTATTGGTCTCCATTGAGTTTCTTTTCTTGGAACAAGGAACAGTCTTGAGTAAAACCCCTGACCTTGTTCTTGTTGTGGAACTTTTTCTATTGCTTTGATCTGAGCAAGCAGAGAAATTTGCTTGAAAGCCTCTGCCCTCTGATTTTGTGGAAGGTTCGGCATGCCCAGTTTTCTTGGCAAGGTATGAAAATGGAACCTGTAACCGTGGTCTATAATGTCCAAAATCCATTTGTCCTTTGTCAGTTTGTGCCAATTTTTTGTAAACAGAGATAATTTTCCGCCCAAAGGAGCTTCTGCTTGCTCCTTGGTCAGCGTAACTAGAGGAAAGTCATTGAGATTGTCCCTGTGGGGCGGGAGAAACCCCTGTGTCACTTCTTTGGTTTGCTGGTTGCCATTGTCGTCCCATGTAGGATCCTCTGTATTGGCCTTTTCCTCGGGCACGCCTGTTTTTGCCCCTTTGAAATCTTTCAGGATTAGGAAAGGACCAGTTTTTAGAAGGCCAGTTCCTGCTGAATCTGGGTGGCTGAACCTGGAGGAAATCTTTGACTGTCTGAACTGACTTGGCTTTTTCCTCAATGGACTTTAACACATCTTTAGCATTAGCATCAAGAAGTTTTGCCTTAACATGATCTGGTAAAGGTTGATCTTTTAACCATGCATGTCTACGAATGACCACCCCTGTCATAGCTGCCCTACATGAAGCTTCCAGTGCATCATATCCACACTGTAGAAAATGATTGCTAACTTGCTGAAAATTGTGTACAGCCTCCTGCAAAGACTTCCTATCTAAAGGTTCAGGGGAGGCCAATCTTTTCTGTAAATCATCTAACAGGAAATCCTGATATTGAAACATGTGAAAGAGACAATTGAGAGCTCTCATAGATAAAGTAGTGGAGGTGTAGACCTTCTTCCCCATCTCTCTAAGGACCTTGCTTCCCTGTCGGAAGGCAAAGGGTTTTTGGAGGTGGTAGCTGATCTCTCTAAGGACCTTGCTTCCCTGTCGGAAGGCAAAGGGTTTTTGGAGGTGGTAGCTGAAACCCCTTTAGGCCCCTGGGAAATTGTTTCTAAATCAACAGCATGGGCCCTAAAGAAATGAGAATGGGTTTCTGGGACCCTATAGTATCTGTCAGGCTTGACAGGAGCAGGAGGAAGAGTATCAGGGGTAACACTGGAGGTCAGAGTATAAATCATCCAAAACATCAAGGACAGGAGGTATAGCTAAGGGTCTGTGTTGGGGCTTTTTAAGGAAGGTTCGAAAGCGCTTTCTGGAATCTGAATATTCCTGGCCTTGCCACTTAAAATGCTCCCTCATGGAATGCAGAACTTCCCCAAAAGACATATCCTCAGGAGGAGAAGCCGAGGGAATGGAGTCCTTTGCATCTGAATCCTCATAGGTCTGGAAGGGCTCTTCCTGGCTTTCGGAGTGAACAGAGTCCTCAGAATCTTCATCTGTGGGAAGAGGGTCAGAGGGTTCAACCCTGGGCCTCTTATCAGGAGGAGGCTGGGATCCTCTCTCAGGATGGGCCTGGGAACCTCTGATCAGGGAAAATAAATCTCCGGCCATAGCCATGATTTGAGTTTCAGGAGTAGGCTGAGGTAAGGTTTTAGCAACAAGATGCTTGGACTTGCTGGCTGCCTTGGCACGTGTGTAGGCATTGATAGACATGGACATGGGAGGCCTAGCCGCTCCACGTGCAGGAGTGACCTTATCAACAGCAATGGTCTCGGGCATTTCCTCGGTTTCAGTATCCGGAAGAAAGTCAATAACTGGCGTCGGAGTGGCCTCCGGTATCGGAGGTATCGGTAATTCGGTGTCTTCGGTTCGGAGCGGTGGAATAACCGCCTCAGAGGGAACCGGAGCACTCGCGGTTAGTTTTGGCGTGGTGTCGGTGGAAGACGCGGGCCGAGGATGTCAGTCCCGGTCTTTTCGTTTCTTAGGAGTCTGCGTTGTCGGATGTTCCGACGGCATTGTATAGTCAAATTTACTGCCGAAAAAGTCTTCAGCGAACTCCGCCCGGCGCCTGAGAGTGCGCTTATTGAAGCGAGCACAGGCGGCACAGGCCGAGACGTCGTGGTCTGGGCCAAGCCAAGGGAGGCAGTAAGAGTGGAAATCCTTATGAGGTATTTGTTTACCACAAGACAAACAATTATTTACTTTTTCAGTAATTTGACATCGGCTGAGGCAAGAAAAGGTCCCCAGCGGGTACTTAGCTTTTTTGATGACTTCGGATTCGAAGAATACAGGAGCTGACCGACCGGCACTTGCGAACTGCTTCTGCTTCGGGCACCGCGCGGCAAGAAAGACTGGAGAAGATGGCTTCGGCTGATGCTTATATACTCCAGCCGCTCTGACGTCGGAGAGAAATGCGACATCAGCTGACGTCGGACCCAGACTTTGGAATCCAGCCGACCGAGGGCTGCCTGAGGCAGGACAACCCCATATATTATGACTGTAGTTGCATTCTTGAAGGACATGTGCCAGTTTTCCTCCTTAGGGGGCTGCCAAGAGAGAACTGTTTGGCAGCTGTAGTGGGAAGTCATTGAGGCTGCTTTTTATAAGGTTGTGGCCTGTCTTCCCCTTCTTTCTGGCCTGGTGTACCCCATTGTCGAGGCCTGTAAGGACCTTGTGCTTGACCTCTACCTCTCGGACGTCTGTATCTGCCTCTTTGAGGTCTGTGACTGGCAAGGACCAATTCTTTGTTGGCCAATTTCTGCTAAAACGAGGAGGCTGAACCTGTAAGAAATCCTTCACCGTTTGCATGGATTTTGCCTTATCCTCCATCTTCTTTAATACCGCCTCTGCCTTAACGCCAAACAACACATCCCACTGCAAAGGTGCATCCAATAATTTTGCCTTAACATGATCTGGTAACGTATGTTCTTTTAACCAAGCATGCCTTCTAATGACAGAGCCTGTAACTGCTGCTCTACAGGAGGCCTCTAAAGAATCAAACCCACATTGCAAAATATGTTTTCCCACTTGTTCAGCTGCATGCAATAAATCCTGCATTTTCTTAAAATTAGGAGGATCTGAATCTGGAAGCATTTTTTGTTTTAAATGAGACATCAAAAATTGCTGATATTTTAGCATGTGAAACTGGCAATTTAAGGCTCTCATTGCTAAAGTTGCAGACGTGTATACTTTCTTTCCCCATCTGTCTAATGCTCTGGAGTCTGTGTCAGAGGGAACTGTTTTTTTTTTGCTGATGAGGCCTTAATCCCTTTGGGTCCCTGAGAAACAGTTTCAGGGTCAGCAACAGGGCTTTTATACAGAAATTTGTGAGAGTCAGGGACTCTGTAATATCTATCAGGTTTAACTGGGGCTGGAGGTAAGGAGTCTGGGTTTAAGCTGGATTCAGTGTACACATCATCCACAATATCTAACACTGGCAGAACAGCAAGGGGTCTGTGTTGAGGCAATAAAAAGAAGTCTCTGAGCCTTTTCTTGGATTCTGAGTAATCCTGGCCTTCCCAATGGAAATGCTCCCTCATGGTATGTAAGGTCTCCCCCCAAAGGAGTAGTCCTCAGGCGGAGAGGCTGATGGAATTGATTCCTCAGCATCCGAATACTCATAAGGGGGTAAGGAATATCCTAGGTCTGAGGATGAATCTGAAGAAATGGACACCTGGTCGGAAGATTCATAATCTGCATCCTGTCTGGGCCTTTTATCAGGAGGGGGATGGGACCCCCTGATCATGGTGATTAGGTCTTCGGCCATTTTGAGCATTTGTTTCTTAGGCATGGAAGCCTGTCCTGGAGAATGCTGTATCTGTTTCTTAGTTTTTAATGGGGCCTTAGACTTAGCAGAGGGTTTAATGGTTAACTGGGTAGGTCTGAAGACACCCTCTGAAACTGTGGATTGCTCAGCTACTTCGGTTCCCTCAGAAGGGTTAGTTTCGGTAGGCTGAAAACCTAGAGCGTCCGAAGGCCCAGCCAGCGACATGTGGGAGTCGGAGGCGGTCTGTGGTTCTGTGGATGCGGTAATCAGGGGCTGCGTAGGCACCTCGCTGAAAACTGGAGAACCGTCGACCGGCCTAGAAGAGGCCTCGTCAGTTTTGGGCCTCAGATGCCTGTCCTTGTCTTTGCGCTTTTTATGTAATCCGGTCGTCGGTTCAAATGGCATGGTGTAATTAAATTTTCTGCCAAAATAATGTCGGGCAAAATCAAACCGACGTTTAATAGTGTGCTTGTTAAACCTAGCACAAAACTGACAACCAGTGACGTCGTGGTCTGGGCCTAGGCATGGAATACAATAGGAGTGGAAATCCTTAAGAGGTATTTGCTTCCCACAAGAAATACATTTATTAACTTTTACTGACATCGGTCTGAGGCAAGAAAAAGTTTCCCCAACGGGAAACTTAGCTTTGCAGAAGACTTCGGTTCTGAATTCGGAATGAAAATCTCAGGAGTCGGCCGACCAGCACTTGCGAACTGCTTCTGGTTCGGGCACTGTGCAGCAAGAAAGACTGAAGAAAATGGTGTTGGCTGCATCTTATATACCCCTGTCGCATTGACGTCAGGGAGGAGGCAACAGCAACCGACGCCGGACCAAGACTTTGGAACTCAGGCCGACTGGGGAACCACCTGACGGCAGGATAACCCAAGAGTAATGACTGCAGCAGTGTAACATGATGAACATCGGCAGAATTTCGAATGATCTAATATCGAACCCAATATCGCAAACGCTGAAAAAGTACAGTTTTGTACCTACCATAAATGTAGATGTCCGAACAGGATAGCATCTGCAGTCCTTACAAATGGGTTGTCCTGTCGTCAGGCAGCCCTTCGGTCGGCCGGATTCCAAAGTCTGGGTCTGGCCTCGGCTGGTGTCGCACTTCACCCGACGTCATCTCTGCTGGTCTTCAGGTATAAAGGCATCAGACAACGCCATTTTCCTCAGTGTTTCTTGCCCCAGATGCCAGTTGCCCTCTTGGATAGCTAAATTTTTGGGTAAATGCCAATGTTTCCAAAAAAGTAGAAGGCAAACACAAAAAATAAGCATGTAAGTACATATATACAAACAAATACACCATAAGAGATCCCCCCCCCCCCAGCTAGCTATTAGGTGGGCAAATACCCTAGGAGTACCACAGAGGGGAAGGAGGGTGGGTAATCCTGACTGCAGATGCTATCCTGTTCGGACATCTACATTTATGGTAGGTACAAAACTGTACTATGTCCTTCAAGGATGCATCTGCAGTCCTTATAAATGGGTAGAATACCATAGCCAAACTAGGGGAGGAGGAAGAAGAATTATGGTGTAGTTAGGATCCCTTGCAAAACAGCAGTGGCAAACCCTGCTCGGGATCTAGAGTATAGAGGTAAGTTATAATGCTTGGCAAATGTATGCACGGAGGTCCAAGTAGCAGCCTCAATAATGTCCTTGGTAGCCACTCCTCGTAAGAAAGCTGTGGTGGTGGCTGTAGCCCTTGTAGAATGAGGCCTTATGTTCTGTGGAATTTGCTTTCCATGGTAGGAGTAACAGAATCTTATGCAATTTCCTATCCACTTGGAGATTGTCTGTTTGGAAATTGCTTTTCCTTCCCTTCCTGTTGCATAAGCTACTAGCAGCTGGTCAGTTTTCTATTGCCCTTGGTTCTGTCCAGGTAGTAGCGCAACTGTCTATGTACATCCAATGTATGCAACAGTCTTTCCCCCCTGTTCTGTGGATTGGGAAAGAAGGTAGGTAGGTGGATTGCCTGGTTTAGAGACACTCTGGATACCACCTTAGGCATAAATGTAGGATTAGTTCTCATGGACACTCTATCTTGATGGAAGATTAGGAAGGGTTGTACTGCCATTAAAGCCTGTAGTTCGAAACCCTTCTTGCTGAAGTAATTGCCAGTAGGAAAGCAGTTTTCCAGGATAGGTGTTGAAGATCTGCTGTTGCTGCTGGTTCGAATGGAGGAGTGTCAATTTTTCTAGCACAAAGTTCAAGTCCCATGCTGGTAATGGTGGTTTCCTAGGAGGTTTTACATTCTTAATTCCTCTCAGGAACTGCCTGAGTAGAGGATGTGAGAAGACAGGGGGATCGTAGCTGTATTCTGCAGAAATAGCTGATGCATGTATCTTGATGGAGGAATAGGACAGGCCTGTATGGAGAAGCTCTGCCAAGTACTCCAGGATGTTGGCAATATCTACCTTTGACACATCTTTCCCTCTTTCAGTACTCCAAATGACAAACCTTTTCCATTTTCCTGCATAGTTCCTTCTTGTTGAAGGTCTGCGGGCCTCAAGGATAATGTCTTTAACCCTTTGGGATAAATCTGGGTTAGTTGCTCTTATGTAATGTTCCAGGCAGTCAGTTGCAGAGTTTTCAGGTTTGGATGCAGGATGTTGTAGTCGCTCTGAGTTAACATCAAAGGAATCAGGGGCAGTGTCCACGTTTCCCCCCCCCGAGACATGCTCCTCAGCAATGGATACCAATGTTGTCTTGGCCAATTTGGAGCTATCAGAATTATCCTTGGACGTTCCTCTTTGATTTTCAGTAGTACCTTGTGCATCAAAGGAAGAGGTGGAAATGCATATGCTGTCAGGCCTTTCCAATTGAAGGATAGAGAGTCCACCTTCCAAGCAAGTGGGTGGTATGTCCTTGTGCAGAATTTCTTGAGCTGGTGATAGAGTGGGGATGCGAATAGGTCTACTTGTGGTATTCCCCATTTCTTTGTGATGGCCTTGAAGATGTCCGGGTGTAGCATCCATTCGTGAGCATCCGAGGTAGTTCTGCTTAACATGTCTGCTAGGATGTTTTCTTTTCCCGGTACAAATATTGCCTGTAATTGAATGTTGTAGCTCAGAGCCATATTCCATAGGTCCAGAGCCATTCGGCATAGGGGGTATGAATGAGTGCCTCCCTGTTTGTTGATGTACCACATGACTGTGGTGTTGTCTGTCCTTATCATCAATTGGCCTTCTTTGAGGAATGGTCTGAAATTCTGGATTGCTAGTTTTACTGCCAGCATTTCTTTTTGATTTATGTACAGGTGCAGCTGATCTGGAGTCCATAAGCCCTGAATGCACTTGTCCAGCATGTGGGCCCCCCAACCGAGGTCTGAGGCGTCCGTTGTGATGGTTTGGCTTGTTTGAATGTTGTGGAAGGACAAACCTGGGTTTGACTGGCATGCCTGAGCCCACCATAGGAACTCTTCTTTCAGGCATGGGATTAGTGGTATTTCGGTTTCTAAGCTGTGCTTGTGTTGAGACCATAAATTCTTTAGGTACCACTGTAGCTTTCTCATATGCAGTCTGGCATGGGGGACCAAGATTATGCAGGATGCCATGAAGCCCAAGGCCTGCAGTACTTTTCTTGCTGTTAGTTTGTTCTGCTTTGTTAATGCCAAGAAGTAAAGAGGAAGTTGTTCTTGTTTTTCTGCAGTTAGGAATGTCATATGTTTTACTGTGTCCAATTCTGCACCCAAGAATGTTCTTGTTTGGGATGGTATCAGTCTTGACTTTTTTAAATTGACTGTGTATCCCAGGGCTTGTAGTAAGCAAATGACTCTGTAAAACCTATCGGGCTTAGCAGGGGCTGTAGGTAAAGTATCAGGAGCAGTGCAAACATCATTAAATGCATCATCCACAACAGGAAGAACTGGAGGTATAGCTAAGGGCCTATGTTGCGGTAAGTGTAAAAAGGTCCTAAGCCTTTTTCTTGAATCTGAGAAATCTTGTCCCTGCCATTGGAATTGCTCTCTCATGGCATGTAAGGTTTCCCCAAAGGAAAATTCCTCTGGTGGAGAGGCAGAAGGAATAGATTCTTCAGCATCAGAATCTTCATAAGTAGAAAGAGGAGCCTCTGGATGGTCTGTATTGTCTGAAACATCAGAAGAGTCATCTGAGGACACTGGCTCAGGGGGCTCTGCTCTAGGTCTCTTTCTGGAGGTTGAGAGGCCCTGTCTGGGTGAGATTGGGATCCCTTATTAAAGAGATGAGATCCTCTGCCAGAGTAAGCATTTGGGAACTGGAACTGGGCCTGTGAGGGGGGGCTTAACAGGCACAGACTTAGCAGTTTTGGCTGCTTTAGCCCTGGCAAAGGCCTTTATAGACATGGCTGCAGGAGGCCTAGCAGCACCACGTGCTGGGGTAGAGACATCCAAAGGGATGGTGTCCGATAATTCTAGAGAAACCACGTTAGTAGGCAAAACTTCAGAGGCGATTCAACAAGGGTAGAAGGGGCTCGGTAGTAGTCATGGATTTGGCTGAAGATTGAACCGTTTGCGGTTTGGCCCGAAACCGAGACACTCATGTTTGCTTAACGTGGTTTCGGCGAAAAGCGGACAGCGAGTGTCGGTCCTTTTCTTCGTTTCTTAACAATTTGAGTAGTCGGAGGATCCGGCATAATGTACGCAAAACTGAGCGAAAAACTGTTCAGCAAACTCCGACCCGGCCTAAGCGTTAAATCGGTTGAAGGAAGCACAGGCTAAACAAGCTGCTACGTGGTCTGGGCCTAAACAAGGTAAGCAGTAAGAGTGGAAATCTTTATGAGGTATTTGTTTCCCACAAGTTAAACAGTTACTCACTTTTTCTGAATCGGCTGAGGCAGAAAGAGTCCCCAACGGGTACTTAGCTTTAGAAGTCTTGGTAGTATTCGGTAGTAGTAATCTCTGGATCTGACCGACCGGCACTTGCGAACAGCTTCTGCTTGAGGCCACGCGGCAAGAAAGACTGAGGAAAATGGTCGGCTGATGCCTTTATACCCGAAGACCAGCAGAGATGACGCCGGGTGAAGTGCGACACCAGCCGAGGCCAGACCCAGACTTTGGAATCCGGCCGACCGAAGGGCTGCCTGACGACAGGACAACCCATTTGTAAGGACTGCAGATGCATCCTTGAAGGACATCAGTGAAGCTGCACAAATCAAATGTTTTCCTTGGGAAAGAATTTGGTTGGCTGCTGTTGTGGCTTCGCTGTTTTCAGCAATGCGGTGGAAAGTTACGGGTTGGGTTAAGGTAAGCGTGTGATTGTGCGGACGTTCAGGTTAGGGGCGGGTTAAGTGAATTACAGCATGGGTGAGGTGAGTATGTGATAGTGACGGAAATTAGGGTTAGGATCTGGGTTAAGGTAAGTGGATAGACAGTAGTGTATGTGCAGTGTAGTATAGGGTTAAATGTAACTTTTAAATGTATGTGTGTGGATTGCTGCTTTTTAGTGTGCTTGTGGTGTGTGTGTTTCTCGGAATATCAAATTTTTTCCCTGGGAAAAAATTTGCTGTTTTGAGGTTTCGATATTGTTAGGGTTCGGGTTTTGCAGTTCGACATTACAGTATTCGATAATGAGCCGTTTCGATGACAGACCCGAGAAAGTACAGTTGTGTACACTTACCATAAATGTAGATATTCACTGCTGCAGTCATCACTGTAGGGTTCTTCCTGCCTGCAGGCAGTCCTCGGTCGGCCAGAATCCCAAAGTCTGGGTCTGGTGTCGGCTGTTCAGTCATGCTCCCTGACGTCAGAGCGCTAGGAGTACAAAGCTCCCAGCCGATGCCATGTTCTCCAGTTTTTCTTGCCCCATGTCAGGTGCCCAAAAGTGAAGGCTAATAGTAAAACAAAAACGTAACATACAACAAACCCCATACCCTGTAGCAAATACACCTCAGAAGAAGGGTGAAGTAGGAAACCACACTAATGAAAGTATAAGAGGGGACAGGAGGGAGGGTAACCCAGTCTGCAACAGTGAAGACACTCGAACATCTACATTTATGGTAAGTGTACACAACTGTACTATGTTCATCGTGTTTCACTGTTGTAGTCATCACTGTAGGGTTGAATCCCAAAGCTGAGATGAAGGGTGCTGGTTATAGAGTAGAAGGGGCGGCTAGAAGGCCCTGCAAGACTGCAAAAGCAAAGCCTGCCCTAGACTTAGAGTAAAGAGGGAAATTATAGCACTTAGAGAAAGTATGCACTGAACTCCAAGTTGCAGCTTCCAAAATATCCTTGGTTGGTACTCCTCTGAGAAAGGCAGCTGAAGTAGCAGCAGCTCTGGTAGAGCGAGTCCTAATTTTTCCTGGGATTTGCTTTCCACGATGAGAGTAACAAATTCTGATTCCATGAGCAATCCATTTAGAAATGGTCTGTTTTGAAATAGCTTTGCCTTGGGAATTTGTTGCATAAGAAACAAACAGTTGCTCTGTTTTCCTGATACCCTTGGTTCTGTCCAGGTAAAAACGAAGTTGTCTGTGTACATCCAAGGAATGCAAGATCCTTTCCCCCTTATTTTGTGGATTACTGAAAAGTTGGCAGGTGAATAGTTTGATTTAAAGCCACTTTGGAAGCCACTTTAGGCATGAAAGAAGGACTGGTCCTTAAAGACACCCTATCTTGGTGAAAAATAATATAAGGTTCCACAGCCATGAGTGCTTGTAACTCCGAGACTCTCCTGACTGAAGTCAAAGCCAGTAGGATAGCTGTCTTCCATGACAAATACTTAATATCAGATGTGGCAGCAGGCTCAAAAGGAGGCAGAGTGAGTTTTTCCAGAACATAGTTGAGGTCCCAGGCAGGTATGGGTGGTGCCCTAGGTGGCCTTAAATTCTTTGCTCCTCTGAGATATTGTTTCAGAAGTGGATGCGAAAAGAAAGGAGGATCTGTATTGTAATGTGCAGAGATAGCTGAGGCATGTATTTTTATGGAAGAGAAGGATAAAAGTACAGTTTTGTACCTACCATAAATGTAGATGTTCGAGGATCCCCATTGCTGCAGTCCTTACTATTGGGTATAGTCCGCGTCCAGTCGGCCCGAATACCAGAGTATAAGGCTGGCGTCGGTCAGGGCGTAGACTGGCGCCAGTGCGTCAGGGTACTAATGCGCATGACCGACGTCATATCCTCAGTCTTTTCTTGCCCCAGATGTCAGAAGACCCTAAAAAGACAAGGCCCAAAATACCTGCACCAAAAATATGTACAATACATACAAGAATATATACAAAAATATAAGCATGTAACCTCACCTACACAACCACCCCTAAACACAGAGGGAAGGAGGGAGGGTAAATTGGACTGCAGCAATGGGGATCCTCGAACATCTACATTTATGGTAGGTACAAAACTGTACTATGTTCTTCGTTCCCCATTGCTGCAGTCCTTACTATTGGGTAGAATCCCAAAGCAGAGGTAAGGGAGGCTGGCAAATCATAAAGAAGCAGGAGCTGACAACATGCCTTGCAAAACAGCTGTGGCAAAACCAGCCCTAGACTTAGAGTAGATAGGAAGGTGATAATGCTTAGAGAAAGTATGCACTGAACTCCAAGTAGCTGCTTCCAAAATATCCTTAGTTGCCACCCCTTAGAAATGCTGTTGAAGTGGCAGTAGCCCTAGTGGAATGAGGCCTAATCCCAGCTGGAATCTCCTTGCCATGATGGGAATAACAAAATGCAATGCAAAAGCCAATCCACCTAGAAATAGTTTGTTTTGACACGGGCTTGCCCTGTGAACTCAAAGCAAAAGAAACAAACAACTGCTGAGACTGCCTGAAATCCTTAGTCCTGCTTAAATAATAGCATAATTGCCTGTGTACATCTAAAGTGTGCAAAATCTTTTCCCCTTTATTTTGGGGGTCTGCATAAAAAGTAGGCAAATGAATAGTTTGGTTTAAAGCCACACTAGAAACCACCTTAGGCATAAAGGAAGGATTAGTGCGTAATGATACCCTATCCTTATGGAAAATCAAAAGGGCTCTACTGCCATAAGGGCCTGCAACTCAGACACCCTTCTTGCAGAAGTAATAGCCAACAGAAAAGCAGTCTTCCATGACAAGTATTTCAATTCAGCAGTAGCCGCAGGCTCAAAAGGTTGTAGAGTAAGTTTTTCCAACACAAAATTGAGATCCCAAGCAGGAGTAGGAGCTCTACGTGGGGTCTTATGTTCTTTGCCCCTCTAAGAAACTGCTTGAACAAAGGATGCGAAAACAATGGTGGGTCACAATCATAGTGAGCTGAAATTGCTGCAGCATGAATCTTAATGGAAGAGAAGGACAAACCTTTGTCCAATAACTCAGTAAGATATTGAAGAGCCACACTCAAATTAGGCTCAGAAACCTGCAAAGTCTTTGCTGTACTCCAAAATAAAAATCTCTTCCATTTTTCTGCGTACACTTTCCTTGTACTAGGTCTTCTAGCTTCCATAATCACATTTAAAACTTGTTGAGGAAGTTGAGACCTGCTGTGTTTCAACACAGAATATGCCAGGCTGTGAGATGAAGAGAGTGAAGCTTGACATTGAGCAGATGACCATCCTTCTGAGATAACAGATGAGGAATCAGAGGTAAAGGCCATGGAGGCTTCCTTACCAGACTCCGTAGTGGGTACCAGTGTTGCGAGGCCAATCTGGAGCTATCAAAATCATCCTTGGCCTGTCTTGTCTGACCTTTAATAGTACCTTTGGAAGAAGAGGCAGAGGAGGAAAAGCATACACATGAAGGTTTTTCCAACTGAAAGACAGAGCATCCACTTTCCAAGCTGTGTGATGAAACCCCTTTGTGCAATACTGTGGCAGCTGGTGGTTTAGTGGAGAAGCGAACAGATCTATGTCTGGAGTTCCCCATGACACTGTCAATTTTTGAAATACATGAAGATCCAGTTTCCACTCGTGGGGATCCATGATTTGTCTGCTTAACACATCTGCTAAGGAGTTCTGTGCTCGGCAGAAACCTTGCCTGAAGAGTTAGTTGCAAGCTTAGCGCAGTCTCCCATAAAATCATTGCTTGCCTGCATAGAGGATAAGAATGTGTTCCCCTTGCTTGTTGATGTACCACATGACAGTTGTGTTGTCTGTTAGAATCAACACCTGCCCTGGAAGAAGTAACTCCTTGAAAGCCATTAATGCAAACTGGACTGCTAACATCTCCTTCATGTTGATATGTAGAGGCTGTAGTCTGGCAGGCCACTTGTCTTGTATCCACTTTCCATTTAGATGAGCTCCCCAAGCAATGTCCGAGGCATCTGTCGTTAAAAGCTGACTGCCTCTGGCGGGTCACAGAGAGTCCCTTGTTTAGGTGACATTCCTGAGCCCACCACAAAATTCTTTTTGAAGGCAAGGTATTATTTGAATGACAGTGTCCAAATCCTGGCAGTGCTGTGTCCATACATTTTGAGATACCATTGTAGCTTCCTCATATGCAGTTTGGCATTGGGAAGCACCAGAATACAAGATGCCATGAACCCTAATGCTTGAAGGACTGTCCTTGCAGTCAGCACGGACTGCTGAGATAGTTGATGGAAGTAAAGTGATAGACTCTTTTGTTTGTCCGGGGTTAAAACGGCCATCTGGGCTGCTGTATTCAGTCTCACACCCAGAAAGCACATGTCTTGAGAGGGTACTAGACTGGACTTTATTTCGTTCACAGAATACCCTAGGCATCTTAGCACTGCTATAACATATTCAGATGCTGTAGAAGGTCTTCCTTTTCTTGAGCCAGAATCAGGCAGTCGTCCAAGTAAGGATAGATTTGAATTCCTTGAAGCCTGAAGTAAGCTATCACTGGAGCCAGAACCTTTGTGAATACTCTGGGCGCAGTAGATAAGCCAAAGGGCAATGCAGAGAACTGATAATGAGAATTTCCAGCTCGAAACCGCAGATACTTCCTGCAACTTAGCCTTATAGGCACATGAAGGTAAGCTTCCTTGAGATCTAAAGTTACCATCCAGTGATCTTTGCCCAGCAGAGGTAAAAGCTGTTGTAACGTCAACATCTTGAACTTGGGAATGTCCAGAAAAGTGTTGAGGAGAGATAAATCCAAAATTGGTCTCCACGTGTTCCCCTTCTTTGGTACTAGGAACAGGCGAGAATAAAATCCTAGGCCCCTTTCTGATACAGGGACTGGCTGAATGGCCCCCATCTGGAGTAACTGAGAAACTTGCTTGTGAGCCTCTTTTCTTTGTGGAGGAGGAACGTCTGGCATGCCTTTGAAAGGGGCATTGTATGGAAATAAAATCTGTAACCGTGGTGAATGATATCCAACACCCATTTGTCTTGAGTAATTAAATCCCAATTTTCTTTGAAAAGAGACAGTCTTCCTCCCAAAGGAGCTGCCAGGCGAGAATCTACTGGCAGCTGAAAAGACAGGTCATTGGGTCTGTTTACGAAAGGACTGACCCCTGCCCTCACCAGAAGTCTGAGCAGGTGAACTCCCTGTTCTAGGCCTAAAAGAACCTTGAGCCCTGCCCCTACCACGTCTAGACCTACCCCTAGACTGGGAATCATAAGCAGGATATGTCCACCCCTTAGCAGGCCAATTTCTACTAAACTTGGTGGCTGCACCTGCAAAAATCTTTAACAGTATGCATAGACTTAGCTTTGTCCTCCATTTTCTTTAAAACTGCTTCCACAGGCGATCCAAACAACACATCAGACTGTAAAGGAGCATCCAAAATCCTTGTCTTAACATGCTCAGCTAAATTCTGATCCCTCAACCAGGCATGCCTGCGAAGAACAGAACTAGTAGCAGCCACCCTCGAGGAGGCCTGTACAGCATCAAAACCACATTGCAAAGAATGCTTACCCACTTGTTCAGACACATGAACCAAATCCAGCAACTCTTTACACTCAATACCTTCCGCCAAAGCATCCACCTTAGATTTTAATTGTGAAAGGAGATAATTCTGATATTTTAGCATGTGAAACTGACAATTCAACGCTCTCATGGCTAGAGTGGAAGAAGTATACACTTTCTTTCCCCACCTATCCAAAGCCCTTGCCTCTTTATCAGTGGGAACAGGATTTTTAACCACAGAAGCCTTAACACCTTTAGGCCCTTGAGAAATAGTTTCTGGGTCGCCCTAGGACTCTTAAACAAATACTTATGAGCTTGGCACCCTATAATACCTATCAGGCTTAACAGGAGCAGGAGGCAAAGAGTCAGGGTTCAGGGAAGCCTCTGCAAAAACATCTTCCACCACATTCAACACAGGAGGAATAGCTAAGGGCCTATGCTGGGGTAAAACAAGAATTCCCTAAGCCTTTTCCTGGAATCAGAGTAATCCTGGCCTTCCCATTTAAAGTGCTCCCTCATGGAATGCAGAGTCTCTGAAAATGAGAAATCCTCAGGAGGAGAAGCTGTAGGAGTGGAATCATCCACATCAGAATCAGAATAAGTAGGATACTCCTGCAAGTCTTCATGAAGACTCTGAAGCCTCTGAACACTGTTCAAAACTATCAAACTCGGTTCCACCCTAGGCCTCTTATCAGGAGGGGCATAGAACCTCTAATCATATTAATCAAATCTTCTGCCATTTTAAGCATATGTTTCTTAGGTACAGAACCGAAATGCTAGGAGAAGCCCCCACTGAAGCTGAACTTGGCCTACCTCTCAAAGAAGTTTTGGCAACAGAAGGAGAGGCTCTAACTACCTTGGGAAGAGAGGGAAGAACAGTTACCTGAGAAGCCCCTCAGCCTGGCCTACCTCCTGAGAAGGCACATCCTGTAACAGTAAAGTTTCTGCCTGAGACTCCATGGAAACTCCTGGCAAAACCTCTGGCTCCACTGAGCCTTCTAAAGAACCGGCGTCCGGGACTGCGGTTCATCAACCCTAGGCTACTGTTTTGTCCTTGCGCTTCTTGGGCGGGGCGGAGCATCCGGCGGCATTTTATAATTACAACGCTTCCTAAACACTAACCTGGCACAGTCTAACCTCCTCTTAATAGTGCGTTTGTTAAACCTAGCACAAGAGCGGCAACCAACAACGTCGTGCTCAGGCCCTAAACAAGGTATACACAAGGTATGGTAATCCCTATGAGGTATCTGTTTCCCACAAGAAATACAGTTATTCACTTTTCTGACATCCGGTTAAATACTGAGGCAAGAAAAACCAAAATGTTCCCCACGGGTACTTAGCCAACTCTGTTTCGGTCTGAAACTCCGGTTTCGGAAATATTTCAGAACGCCAACCTGCACTCGCAAAACTGCTTCTGCATCGGACCATGCGGCAAAAAAGACTGAGGATATGACGTCGGTCATGCGCATTAGTACCCTGACGTACTGACGTCAGTCTAATGCGCCCTGACCGACGTCAGCCTTATACTCTGGTATTCGGGCCGACTGGACGGCGGACTATACCCAATAGTAAGGACTGCAGCAATGGGGAACGAAGAACATCCCTTATGTCAGATAAAGTAAAATCAGTGGGATATTAGGAATGAGAGGATCCGAATCCTGAGCATGCATCCAGGTGCAAAATCTCTTTCATTTACCTGCATAAGATTTTCTAGTGCTAGGCCGTCTGGCTTCTAAGATGACATCCATGACCTGTTTGGGAAGGAAAGGATTAATCATAGACCCTGAATTCGTCAGGCTGCTAGGCTGAGAGTTTTGACATGAGAGTGCAGAACCTGGCCCTGGTGTTGGGACAAATGATTTGGAATCCGAGGTAAAATCCAAGGAGGCTCCTGGGATAGATTCATCAGTGTTGAGTACCAAAATTGACGAGGCCAATTTGGGGCCAGTAAAATCATCATCTTGGGCTTGTCCTGCTTGATCTTTAGTAACACCCGTGGAAGAAGAGGTAGTGGCGGAAAGGCATACCCTGAGAGGTTTCTCCAACTGAATGAATGATAGTGCATCCACTTTCCATGCTAGCTTGTGAAATGTTCTTGTGAAAAAAATCTGTAACTGGTGGTTGAGGGGGGATGCAAAAAGATCTATGTCCGGGCAGCCCCAGGCTTCTGTAATCATGTTGAATATTTGGGTGTCTAGCATCCACTCGTGTGGGTCTGACAGGTTCCTGCTCAGGCTGTCTGCCAAGAGTATTTTGTTTTCCTGGCAGGAACTGAGCTTGTAGATCCACTTTGCAAGCTAGAGCTGTGTTCCATAGAGTCATGGCTAGTCTGCAAAGGGGGTAGGAGTGTGAACCCCCTTGCTTGTTAATGTACCACATAACTGGTGTTGTCTGTCCGTATCAGTAGTTGTCCTGGTTGTAGAAGAAACCTGAAAGCCAAGAGGGCATTCTGTACAGCTAACATCTCTTTTAAATTGATATGTAGGTGCTTCTGATCCTCTGTCCAAAAACCTTGCAGACCTTTTCCCTGCAAGTGGGCTCCCCATGCGTAATCTGAGGCATCCGTGGTTAACACTTGGCGGGCTGGAGGCAGACTGAAGGCTTTCCCTTTGTTGTGAAGACATGCCATGGTCCACCAATGGAATTCCTTTTGTAGGCAAGGCAAGACAGCAATGTGTGTGTCTAGGCTGTGGCAATGCTGGGACCATACACTTTTTAGGTACCATTGTATTTTTCTCATATGTAGTCTTGCATTTGGTATGAGAAGGATGCAGGAGGCCATGTAACCCAAAGCCTGCAGGAATTTCCTTGCAGTTAGCGGAGTTATTGACGCCAAGGTTTTGAAAGTTGAAGCCAGCTGCTGTTTTTCGGATGTCAGGAATGCCATCTGGGTTGTTGCGTTTAGAAGAGCACCCAGAAAAAGTTATCTGTTGTGTGGGTGTCAAATTTGACTTTATGTTCACAGTGAACTCCAGATACTTGAGTAGATTTTGAACAAATTCCAGGTGCTGGAGTAAGACATCCTTGCTGTCTGCTTGAATAAGGCAGTCGTCCAGATAAGGGTAAATTTGAATTCCTTTGAGTCTGCAATAAGCTACTACTGGTGCCAGGCACTTGGTGAAGACCCTGGGCATAGTAGACAAGCCAAAGGGCAGCGCAGAGAATTGGTAATGTTTCTAGCCGGTCTTGAACCCAAGGTATTTTCTGCACTCCTGTCTGACAGGGATGTGTAGGTAAGCCTCCTTTAAATCCAATGTCACCATCCATGCATTTTTGCTCAACACTGGCAGGAGCTGTTGCAGAGTAAGCATCTTGAACTTTGGTATCTCCAGGAAAGTGTTTAAGACTGAGAGATCCAGGATGGGTCTCCATGAATTTTGCTTTCTGGGAACTAGAAAGAGCCTGGAGTAAAAGCCTTGCCCAGTCTCTGATTGTGGAACCAGTTCTATGGCCCTCATAGTCATGAGGGATCCCACCAGGTTTAATGCCTCTGCCCATTGGTTTTTGGTAGGTCTGGACATCTGTTTGGTCTTGGCAAGGTATGAAAGTGGAATTTGTAACCTCTTGAAACTACCCCCAGAACCCACTTGTCTTGAGTTATGCAAGTCCAATTTTGTTGAAAAAGAGAGTTTTCCTCCTAGAGTGGCTTCCAGGAGAGAAGTTCCTGGAGCCATGCAGAGGGAGTCATTGAGCCTGTTTTCTATAAGATTGAGGTCTGTCCTCTCCACCCCTGGGGGTGGAAGCACTCCACTGTCTAGATCTGTAAGAGGTCTGTGCTTGGGCCCTCCCTCTGGAGTGCCTACATCTACCCCTTTGAGGGCTGTCCGAGCTGGGAAAGGACCAATTTTTAGTTGGCCAATTTCTGCTAAATCTTGGGGGCTGAACTTGTAAGAAATCCTTACCCGTCTGCATGGATTTAGCCTTATCCTCCATTTTCTTTATCACCTCTTCAGCCTTAGACCCAAACAAAATATTATGCTGAACAGGAGCATCCAGTAACTTTGCTTTCACTTGATCAGGTAAGTTTTGTTCCTTTAACCAAGCATGCCTTCTAATAACTGTGCCAGAGGCAGCCGCCTTGCATGAAGTCTCCAAGGCATCAAAACCACAGTGCAAACCATGCTTCCCCACTTGTTCAGTTGCATGTATCAAATGGTGTAATTCCTTATTATCTGCACATGCAGAAATTGTACCTAGCTTTTGTTTCATAACAGACAGTAGAAATTGCTGATATTTTAGCATATGAAATTGACAATTTAAAGTCCTAATAGATAAAGTAGCAGAAGTGTACACTTTTTTGCCCCATCTCTCCAAAGCTCTAGAATCCTTATCTGTCAGAATAGTTTTTTTAGCAGAGGCGGCCTTAACCCCCTTAGGACCCTGAGAAATGATTTCTGGATCAGCAGTAGGATTTTTGTAAAGGAACTGGTGTGAGTCAGGGACCCTGTAATATCTGTTGGGATTAGCAGGGGCTGGAGGAAAGGAGTCCTGAGTTAAATTAGCCTCAGAAAAGGCATCATCCACAATATCCAAAATAGGAGGAATAGCCAGGGGTCTATGTTGGGGAAGAAGGAGGAAATCCCTAAGTCTTCTCTTAGATTCCGAGTACTCCTGTCCTTCCCAGTGAAAATGTTCCCTCGTGTCATGTAAAGTTTCCCCCAAAAGAAAAATCCTCAGGGGGAGAAGCTGATGGAATGGATTCCTCAGCATCAGATTCCTCATAAGGAGGGAAAGTATATTCCTGTTCAGAGGAAGACACTGATGAAATAGATGCCTGCTCAGAAGATTCATAATCCAATTCTTGCCTTGGCCTTTTGTCTGGAGGGGGATGTGAACCCTTAATCATGGTTAGTAAGTCCTCTGCCATTTTAAGTAGTTGTTTCTGAGATCTGGGTTCCGGATCAGAAGAGGCCTGGGCTGGTGTCTTAGATTTAGAAGGAGTCTTTGCCTTTATCAGAAGTTGTGTAGGCCTGAAAACCCCCTCGGAAGCCGGTACCTGCACAGCGGCTCCGGACCCATCCGAGGGAGCATTGTCCGAAGGTCCTGCAGCTGGAGTACTCAAAGGCCTAGTTGGCTCCTCGTGGGAGTCCGTTTTGGCAATCGGCTCTGAAATGGCCGACGACAGGGGCTGCGAAAGCGCCTCACTGACGACGGCCATACCTGTAGCTGGCTCTGCTTGTAAAATGTCATCTGATTTGGACCTTGGAGGCCTGTCCTTATCCTTGTGTCGTTTGTGAACTCCGGTAGTCGGAAGCGTGTCAGACGACATTTTATAATTAAATCGCCTGCCAAAGTAGTGAAAAGCAAAATCGTACCTCCGCTTAATCGTACGCTGGTTAAATCTAGCACAAAACCGAGAACTAGCTATGTCGTGGTCAGGGCCTAAACAAGGAATGCACTAAGAATGGAAATCCTTATGAGGTATTTGCTTCCCACAAGAAATGCAATTATTAACTTTTTCTGACATCGGACTGGAGCAAGAAAAAAGTTTCCCCAATGGGGTACTTAGCTTTGAGAAGAAGTCAGTCTTCGGACTGAAGCATGAAAAAATATCAGGAGTCAGCCGACCGGCACTTGCGAACTGCTTTCACCGCACGGCAAGAAAGACTGGAGAACATGGCGTCGGCTGGCAGCTTTGTACTCCTAGCACTCTGACGTCAGGGAGCATGACTGAACAGCCGACGCCGAACCCAGACTTTGGGATTCTGGCCGACCGAGGACTGCCTGCCGGCAGGAAGAACCCTACAGTGATGACTGCAACAGTGAAACACGATGAACATCTGATGGTGCATGGAGCCTGCCCTGAAACGTAGATATTTCTTGCAAGATTCCCTTATGGGGATGTGCAGATAAGCTTCTTTTAAGTCTAGGGTGACCAGCCAGGAGTCCTTGGCTAGAATAGGAAGCAGCTGTTGTAGCAAGCATTTTGAACTTTGATACCACCAGAAGGTGTTGAGAATTGACAGATCCAGGATAGGGTGCTAAGAGTTCTCTTTTCTGGGCACCAGAAATAGTCTGGAGTAGAAACCCTGTTTCCCTTTGCTCTGTTGGAACAGGCTGAATAGCCCTGACACTGATAAAAGAAAGTACTTGCTTTTGGGCCTCTGCCCACTGGTTTGGAGGAAGGTCTGGCAATCTGCTTGGGGCTGGCAGTGAGTGGAAGTGGAATCTGTATCCCTGGGATACAATGTTTAAGACTCAGCGGTCCTGGGTAATGTAGTCACAGTTATTTGCAAGCAGGGCGAGTTTTCCTCCTGGGATATAAGTACTTGGGCATGGCTGGGAAGGATGAAGGACAAGTCATTGTGAACTTTTTCCATAAGGGGATGGCTTACTAGTCAGCCTGATTAACAAAGTCTTGGGTCTTGCGTCAGTTGCTGTCCCTTCTTCCATGACGTCAGGTCGTCAGGGGTATAAAACATGCAGCCGACGCCATTACATCAGTTTTTCTTGCCTCAGATGTCAGGTGCCCCCCAAATGGGGAGCCAAATATTTAAGTAATTAAAAACACAAAAATATATACATCTCCAAACTAAAGCAAATACACCAAAAAGGTTTTTAAGCGTAGTTAAGGAAAGTATAAGTATAGAAAGAGAAAACAGGGGGCTGGAGGGAGGGTAACCAGGACTGCAACAGTGAATACACTCTAACATCTACATTTATGGTAAGTGTACACAACTGTACTATGTTCTTCAGGTTTCACTGTTGCAGTCATTACATTTAGGTAGATTCCCAAAGCTATGGTTGGGAGGATGGAATTATACAGCATTAGGACCAGCTATAAGGCCCTGCAGGACAGCAGTTGCAAAGCAAGCTCTGGAATTACGGAAGAGAGGTAAATGGTAACGTTTGGTGAACGTATGAACTGAGCTCCAGGTAGCAGCTTTTAGAATGTCTCTGGTAGGAACATATCTGAGAAAGGCTGTAGAAGTTAATGCAGCCCTGGTGGAATGAGATCTGATCCCCTGGGGGATAGTTTTACCATAGTGCACATAGCAGAAACGAATACAATGGCGTATCCATTTGGAAATAGTATGCTTTGAAGCAACATTTCCCTCTGCCCCTGCTGCAAATGCCACCAGTAGTTGATCAGATTTTCTTAGAGATTTTGTCCTGTTTAAGTAAAAGCTAAGCTGTCTGTGTACATTCAATGAATGCAGAATCCGCTCCCCCTTGTTCTGTGGATTGGGAAAGAAAGTTGGCAAATGAATGGTTTGATTAAGAGCCACATTGGATACCACCTTAGGAATGAAGGATGGATTAGTCCTGGGAGACACCCTGTCCGCATGAAAAATAATGAAAGGCTCCATTGCCATAAGAGCCTGTAATTCGGAAATCCCTCTAGCTGAAGTGACTGCTACAAGGAAAGCTGTTTTCCAAGAAAGAAATTTTAAGCCTGCAGTAGCAGATGGCTCGAAAGGAGGAAGAGTATGTTCTTCCAAAACAAAGTTGAGGTCACAGGCAGGATTGGAGCTCTCCTGGGTGGTCTTACGTTTTTGGCCCCTCTGAGATGCTGCTTTAGCAGAGGATGAGAGAAGAGAAGAGAAAAGGCTCTGTGTTGTAATGAGCTGAAATGGCTGAAGCATGGATTTTTATGGAAGAAAAGGACAGGCCCTTGTGAAGTATCTCAGTTAAGTATTGTAAAATCTGAGCAATATAGGGCACTGCTGTGCTTATCCCTTGTGATCGATTCCATGCACAAAATCTTTTCCATTTGTCAGCATAAGATTTTCAAGTACTAGGCCTTCTTGCCTCCAAAATGACATCCATCACAGGTTTGCTGAAGGATGCTAAGGGTGTGAATTTAGGTAATTAGCCATGCTGCAGGATTCAAAGTTTGGAGCAGAGTGTGCAGAATTTGGTGTAAAGTGTCTGAGGCAGGTGCCACGATGGAAGGTGTGACACATTGCGCAGGAGTGGGTACCAGTGTTGGCGAGGCCAGTCTGGAGCAATCAAAATCATTTTTGGTTTGTCCTGTTTGACTTAATAGAACTTTGGAGAGCAGAGGCAGAGGGGGAAAGGCATAGACAGATATGTTTTTTCCAGCTGAATGATAGCGCATCCACTTTCCAGGCTTTTTCGTGATGAATTCTTGTGCAGAATTTGTCCAACTGATAATTCTGGGGGTGAGGCAAAAAGATCTATGCCTAGATTCCCCCATTTGCGTGTCAACATGCTGAAAGTCCATGGTTCCAGTTTCCATTCATGTGGGTCCATGAGATTTCTGCTTAGTTCGTCTGCCAGAGTATTCAGCTTTCCTGGCAGGAATTGAGCAAATGATAGGTCAAGACCGTGCTCCACAATGCCATGGCTAGTCTGCAAAGGGGGTAGGAGTGTGTACCCCCTTGCTTGTTTATGTACCACATAAATGTGGTGTTGTCTATCACTAATTGTCCTGGATGAAGGTAGTCCTTGAAGGCTGTCAGTGCATTCTGTGCAGCTAGCATCTCTTTTTGATTGATATGAAGGTGCATTTGATTTGGGCTCCATTTGCCCTGAATGCACTTTCCTGCCAGATGAGCCCCCCAAGCATAGTCTGATGCGTCTGTAGAGTTTGGGCGGCAGGGGGTGAGAGTGAATGGCAGTCCCTTGTTTTGGTGGCAGGCCTCTGCCCACCATAGGAACTCTAGTTGCAGGCAAGGTATGATAGGAATCATTGTTTCCAGGCTGTGACTGTGTTGACTCCATAAACTTTTTAAGTACCACTGAAGTTTCCTCATATGCAGCCTTGCATATGGAATTAGAAGAATGCAGGAGGCCATGAATCCCAAGGCTTGCAGAATGGGTCTTGCAGATAGCAGAGTTTTTGTGTCCCTGTTTGAAGTAAATTACCAAATGAAGTTGGTTTTCTGGCGTAAGGTAAGCCATCTGGCAGTTGTAATCAAGCTTGCACCCAGGAATGTAATTTTTTGAGAGGGTACCAGTTGAGACGCCATGATTTGTCTTTTCTGGGAACCAGGAAAAGTCTTGAATAGAAACCTTGCCCCTTTTCCTCTTCTGGAACAGGATGAATAGCCCCAATGTTCATGAGGGACAGTACTTGTTTCTGGGCCTCTGCCCACTGATTTGGGGGCAGGTCTGGCCATCCATTTGGGATTGGCAACATGTGGAAATGAGATCTGTATCCCTGGGATACTATATTTAAAACCCATTTGTCCAAGTTGCCAGTTTCTTGCATGAAGTGCCAGTTTTCCCCCCAAAGGGGCTGCCAAAAGGTAAGTGCTTGATAACTGTAAAGGGAAGTCATTGAGACTGCTTACCATAGGGAGGTGGCTTGTTGTTTCCAGATTTGGAGGAGGAGGAGGAGGAGGCACCCCATTGTTTTGTTCTAAAAGTCCCTGGTGACTGAAAACTGGAGCCTTTGGAATGTCTGGGTTTGACTTGAGTGGCTCTCGGAGGAACTGGGAAGGACCAGTTCTTAGTAGGCCAGTGCCTACTAAATCTTGGAGGTTGCACTTGTAAGAAATCTTTCACAGTTTGCATTGATTTTAGCTTCATCTTCCATCTTTTTAAAACTTCTTTAGCCTTATTACCAAAGAGATGGCCCTGTTGTAAAGGAGCATCCAACAATTTTGCTTTAACATGATCAGGCAAAGTTTGCTCTTTGAGCCAAGCATGCCTTCTTAACACAGACCCAGTTACAGCAGCCCTGCAAGAGGCCTCCAAAGAATTAAAACCACATTGCAAAGTATGTTTTCCAACTTGTTCAGCTGAATGCAATAAATCCAGTAAATCATTATTTTCCACACAGTCAGAAATTATAATTTTCTGTTTAAGCAGTCCCGTGATATGCTGTTGATATTTAAGCATATGAAATTGACAGTTTAAAGCCCTGATTGCCAAGGTTGCAGACGTGTAAACCTTCTTACCCCATCTATCCATCACCCTGGAATCTCTATCGGAAGGGGTAGGATTTTTACCAGTAGAGGCATTAATGCCCTTGGGACCCTGAGAAATGGTTTCAGGATCTGCAATAGGATTTTTGAAAAGGAATTTGTGGGAGTCAGGAACCCTGTAGTATCTGTCTGGCTTACAAGGAGCCAGAGGCAGAGAATCAGGAGCCATACTAGATTCTGAAAAAACATCATCAACAATGTCTAAAACAGGAGGAATAGCCAAAGGCCTATGCTGAGGAAGAAGAAGAAAATCCCCAAGTCTCTTTTTAGATTCAGAGAAATCCTGAATTACCCAATGGAAATGTTCCCTTAAAGTATGTAAAGTTTCCCCAAAAGAAAAATCCTGCATTAGAGTCCTCATAAGTTTGTATAGACAAATCCTGTTCATTAGAAGAGTGAGAAAAAAAATAGAATCCTGTTCAGAAGATTCATAATCAATGTCGTGCCTAGGCCTCTTAGAAGAGGGGGGGGGGTTGGCTACCCCTGATTAGAGTAATTAAATCTTCAGCCATTTTGATCATCTGTTTTTTTAGGCATAGGAGCCTGCACGTGTGGCACAGGCGTCAGTTTTTTAGACATGAATTTTGATTTTGGCCTTTAGAAGATGGCATCGGTCTAATATACAAATCTGTAGGCCTGAAAACACCCTCAGAAATCGGTGCCTGCACAGCAGCTCCAGAACCATTTAAGGTAGAGACATCCACGCGACTGGCTTAGGAGAAGCACTGTCGTCAGTTTTGGGCATTGACGTCACTGTCTTTTTCTTTGCATTTTTTAGGTATTCTGGTAGTCGGATTGCTAACAGACGACATTTCTGGATAATTAAATCGTGAGTCGAAATATTTAGAAGCAAAAATATACAGACGTTTAATGGTGCATTGATTAAATTTAGCACAAAACCGACTGCAAGGTACGTTGTGGTCAGGGCCTAGAGAGAGTACAGTTCTGTACACTTACCATAAATGTAGATGTTAGAGTGTATTCACTGTTGCAGTCATTACATTTGGGTAATCTGCTGGCAGGTTGCCCTCAGTCGGCATGAATTCCAAAGTCTTGGGTCCTGCATCAGTTGCCGTCTCCTCTTCCATGACGTCAGGGGTATAAAACAAGCAGCCGATGTGATTTTCTTTAGTTTTTCTTGCCCCAGACGGCAGGTGCCCCCCAAAAAGGTAGCAAAAAAAAAAAAAAAAAAGTTTTATATATATATATATATATATATATATATATATAAATATATATATATATATAAATATATATATATATATAAATATATATATATATATATATATAAATATATATGAATATATATATATATATAAATATATATAGATATATACATATATATATAGATATAAATTAAATATATATATATATATATATATATATATATAAATATATATATATATATATAAATATATATATATATATATATAAATATATATAAATATATATAGATATATAAATATATATATATATATATATATATATATATAAAAAATATATATATATAAATATATAAAAATATATATATATATATATATACATATAAATATATAAAAAAATATATATATATAAATATATATATAGATAAATATATATATATATAGATAAATATATATATATATAGATAAATATATATATATATATATATATATATATATATATATATATATATATATATATATATATATATATACACACACACACCTATAAAAACTATATATACATGCATCAGTACAAACTTTACCTTCATCTACAAGCAAATACACCACATAGGTTGTCAAAGATAGAGAAAGAAAGAAACTCCAGAATGAAAGGGGGATGGTGGGTGGGTAACCTGGACTGCAACAGTGAATACACTCGAACATCTACATTTATGGTAAGTGTACATAACTGTACTATATTCTTCGTGTTTCACTGTTGCAGTCATTACATTTGGGTAGAATCCCAAAGCTATGGATGGGAGGCTGGAGCTAAACAGCATTATGGGAGGCTATAAAGCCCTGCAGAACTGCAGTGGCAAAGCCTGACCTGGACTTAAGAGTAGAGAGACAAATGACAATGCTTTGTAAAAATGTGAAAAGTACTCCAAGTAGCAGCCTCTAGAATGTCTGTAGCTGCAGCTCTGGTGGAATGAGACCTAATGCCCTTGGGCACAGGTTTGCCCTGGTGTAAGTAGCAGAAACGGATGCAGTGGCTTATACACTTTGAAATAGTCTACTTTGAAATAGCCTTTCCTTCTGATCCTGCAGCATATGTCACTAGTAATTGCTCATTTTTTTCTTAGAGCAATAATCCTGCTCAAGTAGAATCTTAGCTGTCTGTGTATGTCCAAGGAATGCAGAATTCTCTCCCCCTTGTTCTGCGGATTTCGATAAAAGGTTGGCATATGAATAGTTTGGTTAAGAGCCACACTGGAAACCACCTTAGGCATAAATGAAGGATTGGTTCTCAGAGACACCCTGTCTGGATAAAAGGCTCCACAGCCATGAGGGCCTGTAGCTCAGAGACTCTTCTTGCTGAAGTAATTGCTAGGAGCAGAGCGGTTTTCCATGATAAGAACTTTATTTCTGTGGTAGCAGCTGGCTGGTTCAAATGAAGGCAGGGTGAACTTTTCCAACACATAATTGAGGTCCCATGCAGGTATTGGTGATCTTGCGGGAGGCCTTAAATTTTGCCTCCCCTAAGATACCGCCTTAGTAAAGAATGAGGAAAGATTGGTGGCTCTGTATTGTAATGAGCCAAAATGGCAGAGACATGGATTTTTTACTGATGAGAAAGACGGGCCTTTGTCAAGCATCTCAGTCAAGTATTGTAATGTCTGAGGAATATTTGGTTCTGCTGTATCAGTTCCTTGTGCTTGCTTCCAAGCACAGAATCTTTTCTATTTATCAACGCAAGATTTTCTAGTACTAGGCCTTCGGCTTCCAAAATGACATCCATCACAGCTTTACTGAGAGGTGTTTGCATAACTACATGATCAGCCATGCTGCCAGGTTCAGGGTTTGGAGTGGACTGTGCAGGATCTGACTTTTTTGCTGGGACAGTAATTGAGGTCTTTGAGGTAAGGTCCAAGCTGGGTACTGAGAAGTTCCTTAGGACTGGGCACCAGTATTGGCAGGGCCAGTCCGGGGCAATTACTAACATCTTTGGTTTCCCTTGTCTGAATTTTAGTAGGACCCTGGGAAGAAGAGGCAGAGGAGAAAAGGCGTAAACTGACAGGTTTTTCCAACTGAAGGATAGGGCGTCCACTTTCCATGCTTTTCTGTGAAGGATAGGGCGTCCACTTATCATGCTTGTCTGTGATAAGTCCTTGTGCAGAATCTTTTCAACTGATAATTTTGAGGAGAGGCAAATAGATCTATGTCCGGGCTCCCCCATTTCTTTGTTATCATGCTGAAGACTTGTGGATCTAGTTTCCACTCGTGAGGGTCCATAAGGATTCTGCTTAAATCGTCTGCCAGAGTATTTTGTTTTCCTGGCAGGAATTGAGCTTGAAGATGCACTTGGTAAGTCAAAACTGTCTCTCACAGTGCCATGGCTAACCTGCAAAGAGGGTATGAGTGCGTGCCCCCCTGCTTGTTTATATACCACATAACTGTGGCATTGTCCGTCTTTATCAGTAGTTGCCCTGGATGAAGTAAGTCCTTGAAGGCTGTCAGGGCATTTTGAACAACTAACATCTCTTTTCGGTTGATATGCAGATGCATTTGTTTTGGGGTTCATATGCCCTGAATGCATCTTCCTGGCAGGTGAGCCCCCCCCATGCATAATCTGATGCGTCTGTTAAGGTTTGGCTGGCAGGGGGTAGAGTGAAGGCCCGTCCCATGTTTTGGTGACATGCCTTTGCCCATCATAGAAACTCCTGTTGTAGGCAGGGAATGAGTGGAATCATTGTTTCCAGACCATGACAATGTTGACTCCATAAACTTTTTAGGTACCACTGAAGTTTCCTCATATGCAGTCTTGCATATGGAATCAGTAGGATGCAGGATGCCATGAAGCCCAAAGCCTGCAGAGTTTGTCTTGCAGATAACTGGGTTTTTGTTGCCATCAGATTGAAGTAAGTAGTCAGTTGCCTTTGTTTGTCTGGCATGAGGAAAGCCATCTGGGCAGTTGTATTCAAGCTTGCACCCAGGAATGTTATCTTTTGAGAGGGTACCAGTTGTGACTTATTTTCGTTTATTGTGTACCCTAGGCATGTTAGAAGCCTTTTCACAAACACCAGGTGCTGAAGAATGTCCTTGTTCTCTGCTTGAATGAGACAGTCAACACACTTGCATACTTTGTCTGCAAAAAGCAATTACCGGTGTCAGGCACTTTGTAAAGACCCTGGACACAGTAGATAAGCCAAAGGGCAGTGCAGAGAATCAGTAATGCATTAAGCCAGCCTTGAAATGGAGGCATCTTCTGCACGATTCCCTTATTGGGATATGCAGGTATGCCTCTTTTAGGTCTAATGTCACCAGCCAAGCATTCTTGCCCAGCATGGGCAGAAGATGCTGCAAAGTCAGCATTTTGAATTTGAGTGTGTTCAAAATTGATAAATCCAGTATTGTCCGCCAGGCCTTGTCCTTTCTGGGTACCAAGAAAGTACAGTTTTGTACCTACCACAAATGTAGATGCCCGATAGGTATGCATCTGCAGTCATGCGTCTGGGGTATAAAAGCATCAGCCGACGCCATTTTCCTCAGTTTTTCTTGCCCCAGATGCCAGGTGCCCTCTAGGAAGGCTAAATTAGGATAAATGCAAAAAAGTTCCAAACATTTGCAACTATATAATTATATACATGTATACACAAACAAATACACCGTAATAGATTCCCCCAGCTAGCTAAAAGAGGGGTAGGAGGGAGGGTAAACTTGACTGCAGATGCATACCTATCGGACATCTACATTTATGGTAGGTACAAAACTGTACTATGTCCTTCAAGGATGCATCTGCAGTCATAACATATGGGTAGAATACCATAGCCAATCTGGGGGAGGAGGTACTAAGAAAAGGATGGTGTAGTTAATATCCCCTGCAGGACTGCAGTAGCAAAACCTGCTCTGGATCTGGAGTATAAAGGTAGATTGTAATGTTTGGCAAATGTATGCACGGAGCTCCAAGTAGCAGCTTCTAAAATGTCCTTGGTAGCCACCCCCTCGTAGGAAGGCTGTAGTGGTGGCCGTTGCCCTTGTGAAATGAGGCCTGATGTTTTCAGGAACTGTCTTTCCATGAAAGGAGTAACAAAATCGAATGCAATTTCCTATCCATTTTGAAATTGTCCGATTGGAAATTGCTTTTCCTTGCACCCCAGTAGCATATGCTACAAATAGTTGGTCAGTCTTTCTGCTAGTTTTAGTTCTGTCCAAGTAGTAGCGTAGTTGTCTGTGTATATCCAGGGTGTGCAGAAGTTTTTCCCCTCTATTCTGTGGATTTGGGAAGAACGTAGGCAAGTGAATAGCTTGGTTCAAGGATACCCTAGATACCACCTTTGGCATAAAAGTAGGATTGGTTCTTAGTGAAACTCTGTCCTGATGGAAGATAAAAAATGGCTGAACTGCCATTAATGCTTGTAACTCAGATACTCTAATTGCTGAAGTTATTGCCAGAAGGAATGCAGTTTTCCAAGACAGGAACTGTAGATCCGCTGATGCTGCTGGTTCAAAAGGAGGAAGTAAGTTTTTCCAACACAAAGTTGAGATCCCAAGCGGGTAGAGGAGGTTTTCTTGGAGGTTTAATATTTTTGATCCCTCTCAGAAATTGCCTGAACAAAGGGTGTGAGAAGATAGGTGGATCCACATTGTATTCTGCTGAAATTGCTGAGGCATGAATCTTAATGGAAGAATAGGACAGGCCATTGTGGAACAATTCTGCCAAGTATTCCAGAATATGTGTCATGCTTGCCACTGTCACATCTGAGCCTTTTGATGTGTTCCAAATGAGAAATCTTTTCCATTTAGCTGAGTATATCTTCCTTGTGGAAGGCCGGCGAGCTTCCAAGATGATGTCCTTCACTCTCTGTGATAAGACACTTTGTTTGGGATTTAAGGAATTTTCCAGGCAGTTAGCTGCGATGTTTTCAAGTTGGGATGCATGATCTTGAAATTGTTCTGCGTCAGAAGAAGAGGCCATAGGGGGAGAGGCCATGGTTTTGCCTGTGACAGCTTCTCAATAATGGATACCAGTGTTGCCTTGGCCAGTCTGGAGCTATCAGAATCACTCTTGGCTGCTCCTCCCTGATCTTCAGTAGAACCTTGTACATTAATGGGAGAGGTGGGAAGGCATATACTTTTAGAGCTTTCCAGCTGAAAGAGAGAGTCCACCCTCCAAGCTTGTGGACGGTATGTCCTTGAGCAGAATGTCTTCAGTTGACGGTTGAGGGGGGAGGCGAACAGATCTATCTCCGGCATTCCCCATGCCTTTGCTATGAGTTGGAAGATGTCTGGGTGCAGCATCCATTCGTGTGCATCCATGGTAGTTCTGCTTAAGCTGTCTGCCAGTGTATTCTCTTTTCCTGGCACGAACTGGGACTGTAGTTGGATATTGAGGCTCAGGCATAGTTCCCTTAGATTCATAGCCAGCCGGCAGAGAGGGTAGGAGTGTGTGCCTCCCTGCTTGTTTATGTACCACATGACCGTGGTGTTGTCTGTCCTTATTAACAGGTGGCTTTGATGGAGGAAGGGTTTGAAAGCCTCGATTGCATGCATCACTGCCAGCATTTCCTTTTGGTTTATGTGCATGCGTAGCTGACCTTGAGACCATAGTCCTTGGATACATTTGCCCTCCATGTGTGCTCCCCATCCTCGGTCTGAAGAGTCCGTGGTGATGGTTTGTTTTGTTTTTGGTTTGTTGAAAGGCAACCCTCTGTTGGACTGGCAGGCCTGAGCCCACCACAGAAATTCCTTTTGAAGGCAAGGAATGATTGGTATCAAAGTTTCTAAACTGTGACTGTGTTGAGACCATACACTCCTTAGGTACCATTGTAATTTTCTCATATGCAGCCTGGCCTGTGGTATCAGAATTATGCAGGATGCCATGTAACCCAGGGCCTGCAGGATTTTCCTTGCAGTAAGCTGAGTTTGTCTTGTCAGAATCATGAAGTAATCTGGAAGTTGTTTTTGTTTTTCTTCTGTGAGGAAGGCCATTTGGGTGGTTGTGTCCAGATCTGCACCCAAAAAGGTTATTCTTTGGGATGGCACAAGTCTTGACTTTTGGATGTTGAGTGTGTATCCCAAGGCCTGTAGCAAGTGGATGGCATAGGCCAAGTCCTTTATCAAATTTCCCTTGTTGTCCGCTTGTATAAGGCAGTCGTCCAGATATCGGTAGATCTGAATCCCCTGAAGTCTGCAGTGTGCAATTACTGATGACAGGCATTTCGTGAATACTCTGGGCGCAGTAGATAAGCCAAAGGGCAATGCTGAGAATTGATAATGCTCTGATCCTGCAAGAAATCTGAGGTGTCTTCTGCAACTTGGTCGAATAGGGACGTGCAGCTATGCCTCCTTGAGATCTAGAGTCACCAGCCAAGACTCCTTGCCCAACATGGGAAGAAGTTGCTGTAGGGTCAGCATCTTGAATTTTGGTACAATGAGGTAAGTATTCAGTGCGGACAGGTCGAGAATAGGCCTCCATTGATTTTCTTTTCTTGGTACAAGGAATAGTCTTGAGTAAAATCCTTGGCCTTGTTCTGAAAGTGGTACCTTTTCTATAGCTTTCATTTGAAGCAAGTTGTTGATCTGCCTTAAAGCCTCTGCCCTCTGATTTGGTGGTAGGTTTGGCATTCCGTTTCTTTTTGGCAAAGTGTGGAAGTGGAACCTGTATCCTTTGTCTATTTGCAGTGTCCATGTGTCCCTTGTAATATAATGCCAGTTTTTTGAGAATAAAGCCAGCTTTCCGCCCAAGGGTGCTTCCAGTTGATCCCTGGTAGGCGGAATCAGAGTAAAGTCATTGAGCCTGTCCTGGTGTAGTAGTTCTTGTTGCTGCTGTTGCACTACTCCTCTGGTTGGCAGGCTGCCACTGACGGCCTCTGTAGGAGCCCTTCGATTGGCCTCTGCCTCTAGGGCGTCTGTTCCTGCCTCTCTGGGCTCTGTCCGAGTCTGGAAAGGACCAATTCTTAGTAGGCCAATTTCTGCTGAATCTCGGTGGTTGTACTTGCAGGAAATCCTTAACTGTTTGCACAGATTTTGCCTTTTCTTCAAACTTTTTTAAGACCTCCTGAGCAGAGGAGCCAAATAAATTTTGTTTCTCCATTGGAGCATCCAGGAGTTTAGCTTTGACATGGTCTGGCAAATATTGTTCCTTCAGCCAGGCATGCCTACGAATGACTGCCCCAGTCATAGCTGACCTAAATGAAGCCTCCAATGCATAATAGCCACATTTTAATAAATGATTACTAACCTGCTGTGAGTTGTGTACCAAATCCTGAAGGGATTTACGGTAAGGGGTTCAGGAGAAGAAAGTTTCTTATTCAGTTCATCTAACAAATACTCTTGGTACTGTATCATATGAAATTGACAATTTAATGCCCTGACAGAAAGAGTTGCACAAGTATATACCTTCTTTCCCCATCTCTCTAAAGCTCTAGACTCTCTTTCAGAGGGTAGAAGATTTTTGGCTGTGGCGGCTGCAACCCCTTTAGGGCCCTGAGAAATAGTTTCTGGGTCTGCAGAATGGGCTTTATACAGATGGAAATGAGAATCCGGGACCCTGTAGTATCTATCAGGCTTGTCAGAGGCCGGAGGGAGAGTATCAGGGGCTGTACTGACATCATTGTACACATCATCAATTACATTCAAAACAGGATGTATAGCTAAGGGCCTATGTTGAGGCAAATGTAAAAAGGTCCTTAATCTTTTTCTAGAATCAGAGAATTCCTGACCTTGCCATTGAAAATGCTCTCTCATGGAGTGTAGAGTCTCACCAAAGGAAAACTCTTCAGGAGGGGAGGCCAAAGGGATAGATTCTTCAGCATCAGAATCCTCATAGGGCGAATAGGCCTCCTCCTGGTGGTCTGACAACTCAGATCCATCCGTGGACTCATCTGAAGAGTGTGGGTCAGAGGGGTCAGTTCTGGGCCTTTTGTCTGGTGGAGGGTGAGAGGACCTGTCTGGGTGAGGTTGTGAACCTCTAATTAAAGAAATAAGGTCCTCTGCAAGGCTGAGGATCTCAGAACTAGAGGAAGGCCTCTGGGAGGTAGCCTTGGGAGGCAAAGCTTTAGACAGTTTAGCAGCTTTAGCCCTGGAAAAGGCCTTAATGGACATGGAAGCAGTGGGCCTAGCTGCCCCACGTGCAGGAGTAGAAATGTCCAAAGGTATGGTGTCGGTCATTTCCTGGACACTGGTTTCGGTAGGTAATTCGGTAGCCGATTCAGCCGGGGCCTCCCGGGCCGCGGTGGTCGGTTGAATGGATTCGGAAGAAGGAATCACCGAGGACTCTGTTTCGGCCGAAACCGAGACACTCGCGGTAGGCCTTACTGTGGTTTCAGCCGAAACCGCGGGCCACGAGTGTCGGTCCTTGTCCTTCTGTTTTTTTCACCAAATGCGAAGTCGGAGTCTCCGACGGCATTTTATATGCAAAATTGGCCCCAAAAAATTCCTCTGCAAACTCCGACCGACGTCTAAGAGTTCGTCGGTTGAAGGAAGCACAGGCTGAACAGGCCGATACGTCGTAGTCTGGGCCTAAGCAAGGAAGGCAGTAGGAATGGAAATCCTTATGAGGTATTTGTTTCCCACAGGTTAAACAATTATTTACTTTGTCTGACATCGGCTGAGGCAAGAAAGAGTCCCCAACGGGGTACTTAGCTTTTTCGAAGTCTTCGGTAGCTGAATTCACTGGATCTGACCGACTGGCACTTGCGAACAGCTTCTGCTTCGGGCACCGCACGGCAAGAAAGACTGAGGAAAATGGCGTCGGCTGATGCTTTTATATCCCAGACGCTCTGACGTCGGGGAAAGTGCGACATCAGCCGAGGCCAGACCCAGACTTTGGACTCCGGCCGACCGAAGGGCTGCCTGAGGCAGGACAACCCATATGTTATGACTGCAGATGCATCCTTGAAGGACATCAGTAGAGTAAAAACCTTGTCCTTATTCCTGTTCTGGTACTGGCTGAATAGCCCCCATATCCATGAGGGACGTAACCTGTTTCTGTGCCTCTGCCCATTAATTTTTTGGCAGATCTGGCCAACCATTTGCCATTGGCAGAGTATGGAAATGGAATCTGTATCCCTGTGATACTATGTTTAGCACCCACTTGTCCTGGGTTATTAACTGCCAATTTTGAGCAAAACATGCTAATTTTCCCCCTAAGGGTGCCGCCAAAAGGTAAGTGCTTGGTGAAGGCAGAGGGAAGCCATTGGGACTGTTTTCTGTAGGGTTGCGCTTTATCTCCTCCAGATTTGGAGGTAGAAGCACCCCATTGCTTTGACCTGTAAGAATCTTGTGCCTGGTATCTGGAACCTTTAGGGCATCTGGATTAGCCCCTTTGAGCTCTGTCGGACACAGGAAAGGACCAATTTTTTGTAGGCCAGTGTCAACTGAATCTTGGTGGCTGCAAGAAGTCTTTTACAGTTTGCATAGACTTAGCTTTGTCTTCCATTTTCTTTAAAACCTCTTCTGCCTTAATACCAAACAGAGCATCATGCTGTAAAGGTGCATCCAGTAATTTAGCTTTGACATGATCAGGCAAATTTTGCTCTTTTAGCCAGGCATGCCTCCTAATCACAGATCCAGTAACTGCGGCCCTGCAGGAGGCCTCTAAGGAATCAAAACTACATTGCAAAATATGCTTTCCAACTTGTTCAGCTGCATGCAATAATTCCTGCAATTCTTTATTTTCTGCACATTCAGAAATCATCATCATTTTCTGTTTTCGCAATCCCATAACATGTTGTTGATACTTGAGCATATGAAACTGGCAGTTTAAGGCTCTAATTGTCAAGGTTGCAGATGTATAAATTTTCTTTCCCCATCTATCCAGTGCCCTTGAATCTCTGTCAGAGGGGGTGGGATTTTTTGCTGTTGAGGCCTTAACTCTCTTTGGCCCCTGTGAAATAGTTTCAGGGTCAGCAGCAGAGTTTCTAAATAAAAAATTTGTGTGAATCAGGAACCCTGTAATATCTGTCAGGCCTGCTGGGAGCCGGAGGTAAGGAGTCAGGAGACAAGCTTGACTCCGAAAACACATCATCCACAATGTCTAAAACAGGGGGTATGGCTAAAGGCCTGTGCTGAGGTATAAGGAAATCCCTGAGCTTCTTTTTTTGATTCTGAGAAATCTTGACTCTCCCAGTGAAAATGCTCCCTCAAAGTATGCAAGGTTTCTCCAAATGAATAATCCTCAGGAGGTGATGCAGACGGAATAGACTCCTTTGCATCAGAGTCCTCATAGGGAGGTATAGATAATTCCTGATCAGAAGAGGAATCAGAAGAAATAGAAACCAGATCTGAAGATTCATAATCGGTGTCTTGCCTAGGCCTCTTATCCGGTGGGGGTTGGGAACCCATAAGATCTTCAGCCATTTTGATCATTTGTCATTTGTTTTATGGCACAGTGGCCTGTGCACGTGGCTCATGAATCAGTTTTTTAGCTTTAGAAGTTGCTTTTGTCTTTGGTTTTGCAGCTGTCATCGGTTTTATATAAAAATGTTGAGGCCTGAATACACCCTCAGAAGCCGGTGCCTTCTCAGTGGCTCCTGACTCATCTGAGGGAGAGACATTCGTGGGACCAATACTTTGAGTATCTCGCGGCGTGCCAAACTCCACATGGGTCTCAAGTAGGGGCCTGCGACTCGAAAGTAGCAGGTATCAGGGGCTGGGAAAGCGCTTCACTGAGTACCGACTGGCTTAGGAGAAACTTCATCGGTTTTGGACCTAGACGGTCTGTCTTTGTCCTTTTCTTGTATTTTTTGTGTACTCTGGTAGTCTGAGTGCTATCCGTCGACATTTCTGGGTAGTTAAATCTGTTTCCAAAATATTTTGAGGCAAAAATATACCAACGCTTAATAGTGCGTTGGTTAAATCTAGCACAAAACCGACAGCCAGGCACGTTGTGATCAGGACCTAGGCAAGGAATACAGTATAAATGGAAATCCTTAGGCGGTATTTGCTTCCCACAAGTAATACAATTGTTAACTCTTTCTGACATCGGTATGGAGCAAGAAAAAAGTTTCCCCAACGGGGTACTTAGCTTTAGTGAAGACTTCGGTTCTGAAACTCTAACATAAAGATTACAGGAGTCGGATGACCGGCACTTGTGAACTGCTTCTGCTTCGGGCACCGCGCGGCAAGAAAGACTAAAGAAAATGGCGTTGGCTGCTTGTTTTATACCCCTGACGACCTGACGTCATGGAAGAGAAAGTACAGTTTTGTACCTACCATAAATGTAGATGTCCGATAGGTATGCATCTGCAGTCATAACATATGGGTTGTCCTGCCTCAGGCAGCCCTTCGGTCGGCCGGATTCCAAAGTCTGGGTCTGGCCTCGGCTGATGTTGCACTTTCCCCGACGTCATAGCTTCTGGGGTATAAAGGCATCAGCCGACGCCATTTTCCTCAGTGTTTCTTGCCCCAGATGCCAGGTGCCTTCTAGGAAGGCTAAATTTGGATAAAAGTTGAATGTTCCAAACAGTAGCAAAAAATATATACAAACAAACAAATACACCATAACAGATTCCCCCAGCTAGCTGAAAGAGGGGTAAGCACCCTAGGAATACCACAGAGGGGAATGAGGGTGGGTAATCCTGACTGCAGATGCATACCTATCGGACATCTACATTTATGGTAGGTACAAAACTGTACTATGTCCTTCAAGGATGCATCTGCAGTCATAACATATGGGTAGAATACCATAGCCAAACTGGGGGAGGAGGTACTAAGCTAAGGATGGTGTAGTTAAGATCTCCTGTAAAACTGCAGTTGCAAAGCCTGCTCGGGAGCTGGAGTATAAAGGTAGATTATAATGCTTGGCAAATGTATGCACGGAGCTCCAAGTAGCAGCTTCTAAAATGTCCTTGGTAGCCACCCCTCGTAGGAAAGCTGTAGTGGTGGCTGTGGCCCTTGTGGAATGAGGCCTGATATGTTCAGGAGCTGTCTTTCCATGAAAAGAGTAGCAAAAGCGAATGCAATTTCCTATCCATTTTGAAATTGTCCGTTTGGAAATTGCTTTTCCTTGCACCCCAGTTGCATAGGCTACAAAAAGTTGGTCAGTTTTTCTGATGGTTTTAGTTCTGTCCAGATAGTAGCGTAGTTGTCTGTGTATGTCCAAGGTGTGCAAGAGTTTCTCTCCTTTGTTCTGTGGGTTAGGGAAGAACGTAGGCAAATGAATGGCTTGGTTCAAGGATACCCTGGATACCACCTTTGGCATGAAAGTTGGATTGGTTCTCAGAGACACTCTATCCTGGTGAAAAATAAGGAAAGGCTGCACTGCCATTAATGCCTGTAGCTTGGATACTCTTCTTGCTGAAGTGATTGCCAGGAGGAAAGCAGTTTTCCAAGATAAAAAACTGTTAAGTCTGCTGATGCTGCTGGTTCAAAAGGAGGTAGTGTCAGTTTTTCCAGCACAAAATTGAGATCCCATGCAGGTAGAGGGGGTCTCCTTGGAGGTTTAACATTTTTGATCCCTCTCAGAAATTGCCTGAGTAAAGGGTGAGAGAAGATAGGAGGATCCATATTGTATTCTGCTGAAATTGCTGAAGCATGAATCTTAATGGAAGAGTAAGACAGGCCGTTGTGGAACAATTCTGCTAAGTATTCTAGGATGTGTGCTAGGTTTGCCACTGTAACATCTGTGCCCTTTGATGTGCTCCAAATGAGGAATCTCTTCCATTTAGCTGAGTATGTCTTCCTTGTGGAGGGTCTGCGAGCCTCCAGGATAATGTCCTTGACCCTCTGAGATAAGACAGTTTGGTTTGGTTTTAAACAATTTTCCAGGCAGTTAATTGCAGAGTTTTCAAGTTTGAAGTCTTGAAGTCTTCAAGTCTTGAAATTGTTCTGCGTTAGAAGAAGAGGCCATAGGGGTAGAGGCCATGGTTTCGCCTGAGACATGTTTTTCAGTAGCGGATACCAGTGTTGTCTTGGCCAGTCCGGAGCTATTAGTATCACCTTTGGCTGTTCTTCCCTGATTTTCATTAGAACCTTGTACATCAATGGGAGTGGTGGGAATGCATACATTATTAGGGCATTCCAGCTGAAAGAGAGAGAGAGTCCACCCTCCAGGCTTGTGGGTGGTATTTTCTTGAGCAGAATTTCTTCAGTTGGTGGTTGAGAGGGGAGGCGAACAGATATATCTCTGGCAATCCCCATTTCTTTGTTATGAGTTTGAAGATGTCTGGATGCAGCATCCATTCGTGAGCATCCGTGGTAGTCCTGCTTAAGCTGTCTGCTAGTGAATTCTCTTTTCCTGGTACAAATATGGCCTGCAGCTGGATATTGAGATTCAGGCCTAGGTTCCACAGATGCGTGCCTCCTTGTTTATGTACCACATGACCGTGGTGTTGTCTGTCCTTATCAGCAGATGTCCTTGCTGGAGGAATGGTTTGAATGCTTCGATTGCATGCTTCACTGCCAGCATCTCCTTTTGGTTTATGTGCAAGTTTAGCTGCCCTTGAGACCATAGGCCTTGGATACATTTGTCCTCCATGTGTGCTC